>NW_006799037.1:4336662-4372181 GCF_000442215.2 Lipotes vexillifer | reverse complement strand
TCTTTCCCTGCCACGTGGAGCTGAGACAGTTTTCCTAGGGAACCCAGGCCCTCGGGTTGGGGGAGGGCTGAAGAGGCCAGCGGGGTTACGCCCACTTCCCTCCAGTCCACGGAGGACTGGCTGCTTCCCAGCTCGGAGGAGAGGCTGCGGCCGCTCGTAGGTTCGGCTCTCAGGGCAGCCCAGCCAACCCGCCGCCAGTTCCCCGGGGCTGGGCCGGGTGCCCTCCACCCCACCCCCACCCTGCCCGTCTCCGCGGAGTACCCAGCATCCCACCGACCCGTGCCGGCTTGCAGGGGCTGCCAGCCAGCTTCTGAGCGCATCCACGTGCAGACTATGCCGGGAAGCCCGCTCTGGGTAGCTCCAGGTGGAGAAAGTCGGGAACACGAACGCGGGAAAACGGAGGAAGCGTTCTGAGAAGGTTCTGGTCGCCTGTGTGGCCCGGTCGCCCGCTGACACTGCCCCAAACTTTCTCCAGTATTGTTCCCATTGCTTCTTCCCGAGATGCTTAGGAACCGGGAAAGTGGGGATGGAAGAGCACCCCACTCGGTGCCCCAAAGCCCCTCTCTTCCTGCTTGACCCTAGAATTGACTTTTGAAGGGGCAGGGGTGAAGGGACACGCGCCCTGTCACTCCCCGCCCGCGGGGCCCCGGTAAGGCCAGGCAGGCTTCTTTCCCTGCCCGACATCCTGGCTCGCGACTGGAGAAGGGCAGCTGCAGCACGGGGAAAAGATGTCTGGGGAGATGACCCGGCTGAAGAGAGGGGCGGTGGGCCCTGGGGATGGCGTAAGTGATCTTCATGTCTGTGCGGGTCGAGCTGCCTGTCCTGCTTGGGAGGCGCTCACTTGCTTGGACATCCCCTCTCTGCGCTCCCGAAAGCCGGCTCTCAGCTGAGGAGCGTAGGAACGGCATCCCTCGGGCACTGAGACTTGGGGTTGCGGGAGCCAAGGTCCCGGCCCCCAGGGAGCAGGCCTTGGGAATCCGGGCTTCCCTTCCGTCTTCATCGGATTCCCTTTCCCTGTCCAAAACTACCTAGAGCTCCCTGTCCACTGGCAGCCTGTCCTAGAAATCCAGGGTCTTCTCCCTCGCCTGGAACCATCGGAGAATAATTTGGCGTTCTTTCCAGGGACCCTTCCGAAAAGCATCTGGCTCCTCTCCCCTCCTCCTCCTCGTGCCCTGGGACCAGCTAAGGTAGAAGCCGAAGTCCCTTCTCCTGTAGGGATCTGTCCGGGGAAGCTGGAGTGACCATCCCACTGGGGACCGGTCAGCGAGAAGCTGGTTTCCTATCTTTCAGGGATGGGAGTGAGGAAAGCCGGAGTCACCACCTTGCCTGGGACCCGAGTAAGAGACGCCAGGGTCCGCTCCACTCCAGAGACGGATCTGGAGAAAGGCGAGTCTCCACTTCTCTCCTGGAGCCGGCGGGGGAAGAAGCCAGGTTCCCTCCCAGCCAGGCCAGAGTGACGCGTCGCTCCGCTACAGCCCATGCCCGGGAACCGCGCGTCAGACGTGGGGGCTGCATCTCCTGGCTGTGGCCCGCGACGGCCCCGGACACTGGCTCGGGTCTAAAAGGGCTGAGGGCATCCAGGACAGAAGGGCCCTTACCGGGCTGCGCCCGCACTGTGCGCCTGAGAACCGTGCGCCCTCCTCCCGCACCGCGCGGTCGGCGCCCTCCGGGGGCCGGGTCCCGCGCCCTCAACGCCACGCAGGGCCACTTACCGCGGTAGCTGGTTCCCGGCTTGTAGAAGTCAGGGTCGCCCTCCACACGGAGGCTGAACTCGGTGTAGCCCTCGCGCCGCGTGCCCTGGACGCGCAGGATGCGGCTGCAGTAGCCCTCCGACTTGGGCACTTTGTCCAGGGTCTCGTCGGAGAAGGCCAGCGCCGCGGCCAGAGGCAGCGCCAGGGCCAGCAGCGCTGGACTCCGGCTCAGTCTCAGGGACGCCGGGGATAGCCTCATCCTCGCGGGCCCCCCAACTTCGTGCCTCGCCGCCGGCTCGCCACGCGACTCCTGCTCGAAGGGGTCCCCGCAGAAGCGCGACCTGGCAGAGCCCGGGCGGGGAGCGGAGCTCGGAGCCGGCGCTGGCTACCGGGAGACCTTGCCGCCTCGGCTTGGTGGCTGCCGAGCTGCGCTGCGCTGAGCTGAGCCGAGCAAGCCGAGCAGCGCGAGGAAGGGAGGGCGGCGGCGGCCGCGGCGGCGGCGGCGGGGGCGGGGGCGGGGGAGGGGGACGGGGAGGAGGGAGGGAGGGCTGACTTTGCCCAGATCCCGGAGCGCAGCGCTGTTTTGTTTCCGCGCTGGCGATTAGCGGCGGGGCCGTGTTTATTTTGCGACGCTGGATTCCCAGGGTCTGGCGAGGAAATCATAGGGTACAGGGACACTGCGGACTCTGTCCCACCACCAAGGAGGCTGCTGCCCCAACCCCCTGGACCCTGTGGAGGAGGGTGCTCCAAGGAGGGAAAGACTGAGAACTTTTGCTGCACACCTACTCTGTGTCTGGCAATATTCTGGGCGGTTTACTTACTATATCTGCTCACATTTTCCACTCTCGCTTCACACAATAAACGTGACATTACTTTCACTCATTTTATAGATGAGCAAACTGAGGCTTTCGGCCAGTTAAGGCTGGGTCAGATACCATGGTTATCTGACTCTATTGCCCTTCTCTGACCTGGAACAGGTCAGACTGGAGGATGGAAAGGAACAGAATGATTCATCCATTGGGCCCAGTAGGCACAGTGCTATGGCCTGTAATACCTTTAGAGATTCCTGAAAATGTTTTAAAATCAGAAGAAAAAAAAAACTTTAGGTCCAATAAAATATTTCACTATATAATATTTATTAATATATTTGTCTTTATACCTACAGAGTCAACCTACTGTTGTTTTATGAAGGGAGGAGCCCACGAAGACAAAAGTGCCTAAAGCCCATGGGAGTCCTCATAGAGCCCTGGAAAGGGGTTTTGAAAGTTTCAGAGAAAAGCCTGTGTTTTCTTGGCTTAGATTTTAGTTCAGGTTCCCAGTCCCCAGTGACAGATGTTTGGAGAGGAGATGAACCTAAGGGCTCACTGGGCAGAGCCTCAGGCTCAACCCCAAAGCCAGACAGGAGAAGGCCAGGTGCAGGAATCTCTCCCACTGTTCCCCTGGGCACAGACTTGAATCAAACATTAGTCCTGTCACTCACCCACTGTGAGACTTGAGCAGGTTATTTAAGCTCTCCAAGCTTGAGTTTCATGCTCAGAAAGGTTGCGTGTGTGCCTCTGGGCTAATACACCCTTCCTCTAGAGGGTGCTAGAGTTAAATGAAATGACCCATGTAAAATACTGGGCCTGGTCTCCAGTGTCTCCCCACACCCACCCCCAAGCTCAATGGGTGGGTCTGGGCTGGCCCTGGGTAGCACAGTAACGGAGACCAAGCCCACTTTGGGGATGCCTTAATGCCTCTGCCTCCCCTCAGTGTGCACAAGCATCCCAAGTGCTCTCAGAAGCTTTGGTTACTGCACCCCCTCCTTCCCCTGGGCTGTCAACACGCTTCCAGAGCCTGCATTTAAAAAGCAATCTCCTTTGCTTTCCTTTGACGTCACGAACAAACAGCCCAGAGGAGCCATCTGCATTGGAGGCCTCCATTCCTCCTCGCCTGCCCTCAGTCCTTGTGCTGGGACTCTCACTGTCACTATAACTGGGCGCCTTCTCTCAGAGGTCCTCTGACAGTGCCCCTTTGCAGAAGGCAATTATCCTCTTTTCTTGGCCGGACCCTCCTCGACGCTCAGCAGCACCTGCTCTAGCTACCAGCCTTCCTTTATGGAGGTGACATTCAGAGAGATTCACCTCTGTGTCCTGAGTGAATTATCGCCAGTATGACCGGACTGGCTTAGGGCTCACATAGACTCCACGGTGCACAGTCCCATGCACCCTGCAAGCTTTCCTTGAGTATAGATTTGGGGCCAAGTCTGTGCTGAGTAGTGGGTACCAGAGGGAACAAACATTCATTCATTCTTTCATGTCCAATGCCCTCCATGTGCTCAGCACTGGGACACCGGACAAATAAATTACTTGCCTTAGTGGATCTTACAATCTGGGGCAGAGGCAAATAATAAATACACAGTTACACGAATCTTTTCCAATCATAACGGTGATATATATGCTACAAACTAAGTTGTTCATGAGAGTGTACCCGATCTTATCTCAGAGGACAGGAAACTCCAGAGATAAATAAAATGTGGCTCCTGTCTTCACAGAGCTTATTTTACATCCAATAGCTCAATTATGTGTTCTTGAAAGTCTTTTTATCTAAATCAGCGTATTCAAATCTAACAGGGAGGTGGGCAGAACACAGCAGGGAGGGACATAATAGTTAATTTCTCATTCAACATTGACAGGAAAACCATGTGATGTAGGAGGCCCCCTCCTCTCTGCTATTTTCCAGATTAGGAACCTATAGAATTTACCTGTCTGGGTGCCACAGCTAGTAAGGGGAAAAAGAACCAGGATTCAAAACAGTCCTCACCAACAGTAAAATAGGGTTCTTCCCTCTATGCAGTGGTGACCCCATCATCTGGGCCATGACAGCAGACTCTAAGCAGCCCATGGATCTGTAATCCCACTACCGGAGTTAAACTTCCCTAACCCGGCTCTACTGTCACATCAGAATGCTGCTTTCTCTCCACACATCCAATCCATCACGAAATCACTAGCTTCCAACTCCTGTGAATCTGTTCACTTCTCCCCAATTCCTCTGCCACCACATCAGTCTGAGTTGTCATCATCTCTCAGCCTCCTAATTGGGCTGCCCACATCTACTCTTACTCTCCCTCCAATCCATCTTCTGAGCTGAAGACTGAATGATCCTTTTTAAAATGCAGATTTGAATGTCAATCCCGAGGTTAAAATCCTTTTTCAGTGGCTTTTCAGAGCCCTCAGAACAAAGAATCTTTAACATGGCCTCTGAGGCCCTGTTTGATCCGCCTTTGAAGACCATGTACCCCTTTCTCACGGGCTCCGGCCACCATGGCTTTTCCATTTTATGAACTTTTGCCTGTGTGGTTCTCTCTGCCTGGAATCCAGTGCTTTCATCTCTGCCAACCCCCACCCTCTCCCAGCCAACTCCTATGCACCCTTCAGAGCTCAGTGCAAAACTGCTTCCCCAGAGAAGTCCTTCCTGATTTCCAAGAATAGGTCCTGCCTCTCTTTATATGCTCTCCTGGAACTTGATATCTTTCTCTTAATACTCTCAAGATTTATAATGACCTATTCGCTTTTATGTCTGATTTTTACATTTTGTATTTGTTCAGTGTCTGTCTCCATCACTAGATTCCAAGCTCCATAAGGGGAGGGACTGTCTCTGGGGATCATCCCTGTATCCTCCATGCATATCATGGTGCCTGGCTCCATAAGTATCTGTTCTATGAATAAAATGTCTTTAACTGCCTCCCAGGACTCTCTGATGCAGCCCAAGTTCTTCAAGTGACCTTCAAGGCCCTCCATGATCTGGTCATAGATCCCAGACTGAGCTCCCAGTGCTTCCCAGCTGGGTTCCCTGTGTCCCGCACTTTCATACTTGACTTGGCACCTTTGCTTATAGCTTTCCCATCACCTAGGATGTCCTCCCTCCTTCTGCCCATTTAAATTCTCTTCTCCTCTATGGGATGAGATCTTGTAGTCTCTCCTCTGGACTTCAGTAGAACTTGTGAGAAGAAAGTTTCTTATTTTGACTATTGTGTTCGGTGGATTGTCATGAACTGTCTTGTATGTCTGTGTCTCGTCTCCTTAGTAATGAATCCAGTTTACTTTAATTTCCTGTTCAGATGTTTTGTTTTGCTGTAAAATACACCGGACTTCAAGAAATCTCTTTCCAGTTTTGTAGCCTAAGGCAGAGCTGATGTTAGTTGCTAGGGTGTTGCTAGGGAAAGTCATTTAGCCAGGGCAGATAATTAACTTTATCAGCGTGTGTGGGTAGGTCACAGAAGAGAAGAGCTGGGGGCTCCACTTCTCTAAGAAAAAAAAAATTCCTTTGATTGGTAAGAGGTGAGATCAGCCTTTTTTGTTTTTTTTTTTGGTGGTTGTTTTTGTTGTTGTTGTTGTTGTTCTTTTAAGAGAGAAGGGAAAAAGAAGTTTCTAGATTACTGTTTTTCTGAGTATGGTCATTGAAACACAAGCATCAGATGTTTGCCTCAAATGCAAATTCCAACACCCCATCCAATACCTACTGAACCTGCACTTTGAACAAATTCAAACTACAGTTTAGGGAACCGCAGCTTATAATTCAGACTTGAGGTGCAAGGCTTCCGTCTGGCTTTCCCACTTTTTGGCTGTGAAGCTGAGAGGTCTTGGGAGCTCACAAGGTCCTGTCTGAAGTGTTACATACAA
This sequence comes from Lipotes vexillifer, assembly GCF_000442215.2. Taxonomy (NCBI): domain Eukaryota; kingdom Metazoa; phylum Chordata; class Mammalia; order Artiodactyla; family Lipotidae; genus Lipotes; species Lipotes vexillifer. Next base: position 4,365,829 of record NW_006799037.1, on the reverse strand, counting down.
AACTGGGAACAGTAATACCCATCCTGCCTACCTCCTGGGGTTTTGAGAAATAAACAAGTAATTGAGGTAACAATTTGTAAACTTCAGTGATTCACCAAAAAAAACTAGTTAGCATTGTTACTCTTGTTTTATTAATTTAGAACAAGAATCCAGAAATGTTATGTCTTTGTTTCCATAACTCATAGAGTTGTACTCAGAAGTTTTATGGGAAGGGGTTTTTAGAAAAAGAAAGCAGATGGACAATGAATGAAGAAAGTCGAATTGCACTGAACAATCTATCTGTGATCTGCCTGGAAGCTGTCCACCAGGGACCCAGTAAGCTCTGAGACTAAGTTATGGACGGTGAATATAAAAGTACAATTTTTAAGAATTCTAAAAGCAAAAGACATTAATTAAGTGAAGAGATATTATCCAGCACCTGTTATATTCTAGGCATTGGCCAAATCATAAATAATCACACTACCTTTGGAATTCTGAAGCTGATTGGGTCCATCCTACAACTCCACCCAAGGTATGAGTTCCTCCATTCACCTGATCTCTCCAGTCCTTTGGTCTCCATTCAGTTTTACCCTTCCCTCTACTCTCTGGAGCATTTCTCTACCTATTTTTCACTGCCCCATCCAGATCAGCATCCTAGAATAGCCTTCAAAAGTCCCTCCTCACGGCATCCAATTTACACTCCTTCATCCTCCCTCATCCTACTTCCTTCATCTATAACCTCACATCACTCCCTGCAGCCACAAAGAACTCTGCAAGTGGCTCACTGGCTTCCTGCCCATCCTAACTCATGCTGCAGTCTTGGGAGACTAGAGAGTCTGTACTGATACTCAGCCATCCCTCTAACCTCCTCTATTCCAGAGAGCTTGGGTCCTTCCATATCAGCAGCCCTCCCCTGCAGAAACCATCCTCAGCTTTGGAAATACTGGCTCCCAATGGTCCTCTCTCATTCCACTCCCAGCTGTCCCACTGCTTCATCCCCTTGCATTGACCCCTGTGTCACTGAGACCTGCAATTGCTTAGTCAGTTCGGATTTTCCCAGCCCATCTTGTCAGTTCCTTCCCCACCCAGTTTGGACACTATGCTTAACCATTTTAACCACATCCTCACGAACACTCTTCATTAGGTCGCCTCTTTTATTTTTCTACCTCCTCTCTAACTAACCCCCAACCCTAGATCAACTAAGCAGAACAATGGAACTATCCCCGACTTCTGATTTCTGCTGCAGAAAACCTGGTAACTGCCAACTGCATTACTACAAACTCATGAATTCTACTCTTTTTTTATTTTTTATTTTTTATTTATTTATTTTTTTGCGGTATGCGGGCCTCTCACTGTTGTGGCCTCTCCCGTTGCGGAGCACAGGCTCCGGACGCGCAGGCTCGGCAGCCATGGCTCACAGGCCCAGCCGCTCTGCGGCATGTGGGATCTTCCCAGACCGGGGCACGAACCCGTGTCCCCTGCATCGGCAAGCGGACTCTCAAACACTGCGCCACCAGGGAAGCCCTCTCCTGCTCTTATGTAGTCCAGTTACCCTTCCTGTCCACGTCTTCAGCCTGCAGACCTGGGGAGTCTCCCTCATCCTGGGATGGGAGCAGGAGTGGGGGACTGGGGTTGAGGTGGCACTGGGCATGACACTGGACCTTTCCCCTCCCTCCTCGCCCTCTCCAGCTGTTCTCTCACTATGCTTCAGAGGCAGACTTTTGAAAGAGTTGTTCTCCCTTGTTGTCTCTGCCCCCTCAGTTTCCGTTCGTTTTTCCTTGCAGTAAACTTTGGGAACAGTTCACGAGTCTTTATTGAAACTGCTCCAACAGAGGTCACCTAAGACCTCCTAATCATCATAGCCACTGTGTGAATTGAAATAGACAAAAGCCATCCGTAAGGTCCCTGTCATTGCACAGCTGCAAGGAAGCTCACCACTGGAAGAAGTGAAGGAGAATTGAGCAGTGGGAGCATCTTCTAAGATGCAGACCTGGTCCCAGACTGGAGATGTCTCAGTCTCCCTGCTTTGGGTTTATAGATTAGAGAGAGCATCGTGTCTGAATGCCATACAGCCTATGCCAGGTACAGATATGGGCAGCTCCCAAGAACAAGCCCTTGCAAATCCAGCCATGTCCAGAATGTGGACACAGCCCACATTTCCCCTGTGGTTTGCTTGCTATTAATCTAGCAACCCCGACCAAACGCAGCCACCTTTTTGAAGTTCTGGAACTTCACCACATGACCATGGCACACTACTGCCACCCAGTGACAGTAAACTGAACACGTAGTAATATTCAGTAAGGCACTCTCCAGGCACTCTTAAGGTCACCTCCTTGGGCCTATTATAGACTAGATTGTTTGTTCTTTGAAAAAGAGTCACTGAGTTTTCCACTGTGTTTAGAATACAGTGTCTGAAGGAACTATGTATTTAATGAATTTTTGTGATATTCAATCCTTTCAACAAACATTTATTGATAAACTGGGAGGAAAGTTTTACAGAGACAAGACATAATTCCTGCCTTCAAAAAGCTGCAGAGAGAGATAAAGCAGATATTTGTAAGTTGAAAAATCAGAGAGTATTAATGAAAGCACAGGGCAGAGTGACTAATTCTGCTTGGGTGAGGGCCCACGAAAAGGTAACATTTGAAAAGGCACTCAACACCTTCTTGAAAGATAGATAAGAACTTGCCAATTGGAAAAGGGGAATAGGTATTCTAGCAGGGGGAATAGCTAGTACAAAGGCAGAGAGGTGTGAAATGGCAGGATGTGTCCTTGAGGTGACAGAATGACCTTTTCAGTGGCTCCATATAAAGATGAACTGTCAGTGAGAGTCTGGGGGCAGGGATATATGCTAAAAGGCTTTAACAGCAGTCCAGAGGAGGGCCATGCACTAAAGGCTCAAGAGCAAGGAACGACCTGGAGTGTTGTTGAGGAAGTAGGGTGAATAGGGCTCCGTGCACCGGGATGTGCAGGAGGGGAGAAGGGAGTCAACGATGACTCTGAGCGCTCTCACATGAGCCATGGGGGTGAGGGGTATCACTGGTGGTATAACTTCCTGAGATAATGAACTCAAGAAGAGAAGCCATGGGCGATGGTGTGAGATGATATACGTTCAATTGTGGGTATGTTTCCATGTGCTGCAAATAAAAAAAGGCCTTCTTTGCCTTCCGATTATGTGTGGCCCAAGTTTTGCACCTCTCCCAATCTGGAAAATATAATTGCTGAAGTGTCAGGTTTACGGACTGTGCTGTGGCTTTAAATAAGCTGCATCCAACTGTTACTTCATATACACAACCCAAAGAGCTAGGACCTGTAAAAAAAAAAAAAAAGTCCCCAGAACATAATTCAGCTCCCAAATTATTTCTCTTAGAAAACTGGAACCAAGTCTGTTGGTCTGAGCATTAAGAGGGAGTAAGAATAAAATACATTTTATTCATTTATCAGATTGTGGCGACACTGACAATTCTGAGGCCTTTATTGAGTCCCTGAAGGACAGGAGGGCATGCCTCTTATCTCTAAAGGGCCGTAATAATCACAGCAGACAGTTGTAACATGATTACTATGAGCCAGGGAGTGGTGACCTAAATGCTTCACATGTATAGACTCATGTAATCCTCATAACAACCTGGATAATTTTATTACCCCCATTTTGCAGATGAGTAAACTGAGGCATAGAGAGATTAGGCGACTAGCTTGCCCAAGGTCACAATCTATTTGAGAGCCCATGAAGGTCTACAAGAGACATTTCAGGGCCAATTAAGAACCAAGACAAATGGTCTCTGTGTTCCTTGCCCAGTGGGAGAAATTCCCACAGGCGTGAGGGATCCAAAAGTTTCAGGGAAACAGTGAGACCTGATGGAGGGGTCAGATTTGTAGAGATGAGGGAGAAAGGCACCCTGAGTAGCACTGACTGTAAGAGCATGGAACAGTGGTGGAGTAATGAGGGGGCTACCTCGTCTGGAGCAGAAGGTTTGTGGCAGGGAATCACGGGGGAAGCTGCTGTGACAAGAGCAGAATTGTGATGAGCCTGTAGTATCGGAGTTTCTCCTGAGAAGTTTCAAATGTGAAATGAGCTTTCATTGTCAGCCCAGTGCATTTAATACAGTGGTACAAGAGCCAGAATACAGAGTGCGTTCATTCATCAAGCTCCATTAACTCATTAAACTTACATTTCACTTTCGTCTCTGTTCCTTCGTTCTTCTTAATAAGTCCTGGCATCTGGGATGCTGACCTTTTAGAAAGATTCTTATGCTGGCTGTCAGTCCCCTTCCCCATCCGTAAAAGCCCAGCTCAAATGGTATCTCCAAGAAGCCCTCACCAACACCCCAGGAAGGGTTCTCTCTCCTGTGTGCCTCAGGCTCCATGTGCATAACCCCTGTAGCACTTATCACACGGGATCATCATTAATGTAGACATCTTGTTATCTCTCACAAGACCCCAGGGTCCTTAAAAGGCAGAACTGTTTGCTTTGTATCCCTAGTACCTTGCCCAGTGCCTGGCACATAGTAGACACTCAGTAAGTATCTGCTGAATGAATTAAAAAATGGATGAAAGAATGGATGAGTGACCACCACCACACTGGAAGGAATCTATAGGATTATCTTGTTCAAACATTTCTCTTTTGTGAACTCTATAAAACAAAGTATCTCCTGAGAACCTTAGTTGATATTACAGTAGCCTATTTATTTTTTGCCTTCATAACACTCATCACAACCTGTAATTATCTGATGTACTTGTCGATTCTCTTAGCACAGTGTAAATTTCATGAGTGCAGGCACCATCTCTGTGCTGCCCACGATTGCATCTACAGCTCTTCCACAGAGCGTGACTCATAGTAAATGCTCTACAGATATTTGTTGAATAACAGAATGAATGTCACATCTCCAGTTAATTGTTCAGATTCTTTTTGGATCTCTCAAGTGAAGAAAAAGCCCTTCCCATTCTTTCATGCAACTCTAATTATTAGGGAAATTTTCTTTTTATTGAAATAAGAACTACCTCCCTAGGATCCTTCTAGAACAAGCCTAAGTCTCTTACAAGAAGCAGACTATGGTGAGTTTTAAATATGTCCACACATTTTTTGATATTTTTCTTCAGGAGGGAGAGTTTAATTTCCCTCCCTTTGAGGGTGAGCCAGACCCAGTGACCCACCTCTAATGATTATAATAATACGGAAGTTATGGTATGTGGTTTCAGAAATGAGGTCATGAAAGGCACTGTGACTTTGTCCTTGCTCTCTTAATAGCTCATTCTGGAGGATGTTAGCTGCCATATCATGAGGACACTCGTGCAACCCTATGGAGAGACCTACATAACAGGAAGTGAAACCTCCTGCCCTGTGAGTGAGCTGTCTTGGAAGTGAATTCTCCAGCCCCAGTCAAGCCTTTAGATGACTGCAGCCTCTACTGATATTCTGCCTGCTGCCTCACAAGAGACCCCAAGATAGAGCTACCCAGTTAAGCAACTTGTGAATTTCCAACCTACAGAAACCGTAAGATAATAAATGTTGTTTTAAGACACTGAGTTTTGGTACAATTTGTTACACATCAACTGCTAACTAATACATAGCTTTTAAAATATTTTCTGAGAACTACAATGTTGTACTCTTTTCTTCTCTTTTCCAGGTTAGGCATGGTTTCTGAACCCCTCATCCTCCTATTCTCTCTCCCAAGGGCACATTACAGCTTGTCACAAACCATGAGAAAGGCTAGCACCCAAACTGAAAACAGAATTTATGGTATGGCTGTGTTACCCAAGAAGAATCTATATTCTCCCCATCTAAACATGGCCACATCATGCTATCAATTTACATTGACTTTTCCCCTCATTTTATTAGGAAAATTTTCAAACATACAAAAAAGTTGAAAGAACTTTACAATCAACACCCATATATCCACTACTAGATTCCACAATGAACATTTTACTACACTTGCTTTATCACAAATCCATCTATCACTCTACCATTCCATTAGTGTTTCTTATTTGTTTGGTGCATTTCCAAGTAAGTTGAAGACATCCACATAGATCTTTCAGCCAACCCAAATCTCCAAATCCTTTCTTACTTGCTCCCTCCCCCAACCTGCTTCATTCCCTATCTTGTGCTTGGACCTGAAATACAGTTCTTGTTTACATTTACTGGTGTGGAAAAGCAGAATGGCATAGGGAAAATAGAATAGGTTTTGAAGGTAAATATGCCTGAGTAAGACTCTAGTTCTTTCACTTCCAGCTGTGTGATATTAGGCAAGTGACTCAACTTCTTGAACACTTGGTTCTTTTCATTTGCAAAATAAGGATGATAAGAAGACCTACATTGCAGGGCTTCCCTGGTGGCACAGTGGTTGGGAGTCCACCTGCCAATGCAGGGGACACGGGTTCGTGCTCCGGTCCGGGAGGATCCCACATGCCGCGGAGTGGCTGGGCCCGTGAGCCATGGCCGCTGAGCCTGCACATCCGGAGCCTGTGCTCCACAATGGGAGAGGCCACAACAGTGAGAGGCCCGCGTACCGGAAAAAAAAAAAAAAAAGACCTACATTGCAGAACTACTCAGAGGACAAGAGGTTACCTATGAAAAGCCTTTAGTGTATTATCTGGCATGCAGAAGATGTTTAATAAATGATAGCTAATATTATTTAGTCCACCATTCCTGCCCACATGCATAATTTTAGATTCTTACTCTGTCACACAGATTTACATCCTCAAGTCAGTAGACTCTATATAGGTCTGCTAGAAAATCCTCATCCCAGAAGTTGATGTGGAGCATGACTGGGACAAAGATTGAATCTTTTTTTTTTTTTTAACATCTTTATTGGAGTATAATTGCTGTACATTGTTGTGTTAGTTTCTGCTGTATAACAAAGTGAATCAGCTATACCTATACTTACATCCCCATATCCTCTCCCTCTTGAGTCTCCCTCCCCGCCCCCAATCCCACCCCTCTAGGTGGTCACAAAGCACGGAGCTGATCTCCCTGTGCTATGCGGCTGCTTCCCACTAGCTATCTATTTTACATTTCGTAGTGTATATATGTCCATGCCACTCTAGAGAATGGACTTAAGGCCACAGGGAGGGGGAAGGGTAAGCTGGGATGAAGACTGAATCTTCTGCCAGTAATAAATATTGTTATTGTTAATGTCTGATATTAATTAGAATAATACAATATAGTACTGATAGCTATTGCTTAGAGAGCTGACATGAACTATTCATTAGCAGTCTTTTGAGTCTTTTTTTTTTACTTATTTTTTTATTGTGGTAAAATACATATAACATAAAATTTACCATCTTAGCCATTTTTACATGTGCAGTCCGTGGTATTAAATACATTCACATTGTTGTGCAGCCATCACCACCATCCATCACCGTAACTCTTTTCATCTTGTACATCTGAAACTCTGTACCCGTTAAACAAGAATTTCCCATTCTTCCCTCCCCCCAGCCCCTGGCAACCACCATTCTGCTTTCTGTCTCTATGGTTTTGACCACTCTGAGCACCTCATGTAAGTGGAATCATACACTAGTTGTCTTTCTGGGACTGGCTTATTTCACTGAGCGTAATGCCCTCAAGGTTCATCCATGCTGTAGCATATTGCAGAATTTCCTTCCTTTTTTCAAGGCTGAACATTGTATATACCACATTTTGTTAATCTATTCATCCTTCTATGGACAGGTGTGTCGCTTCTACCTTTCGGCTGTTGTGAATCATGTTGCTATGAACATGGGTGTACAAATATCTCTTGGAGACCCTGCTTTCAGTTCTTTTAGACATATGTCCAGAAGTCTTTTGAGTCTTTTGACCAGTTATAAATCTACCCTACTCTACTGTCGCACCAACCATATTTCTCCCTGTTATCTGTAAGGACATCACAAGTGACTTCATTAAATGCCATGCTGACGATGAATGCATTTTCTACATCTCCCATCTTTCCTTTGTCTACCAGCCTAGTAATATTTTCGTTACAGAAAAGCTATCTGCTTGGAAGTTTCTTTGCAAACTCATGACGGTACCTAGTAATCAAGTCTCTTTTTTTTTTTTTTAAATCATGCTTAAACCTGTTTCTTAGAAAATCTTTTTTTGGAGAAACTACTAGCTATCTGACCAGTACCTTTCTCTCCTCCTTTACTGACAAATCCCTGGTCTTTTAGGGGGTGGGAGAAATGTGCCCAACTAAAAAACTACACTCTCCACTTGTTTCAGATACTAGTGGACCATCTGAGACATCCTGACCAATGAGATATAGGAAAGCCCCTTAAAGGTTTGGGCTGGGAGAGATGACAGAGTCGATTTGCTCTTGTCCTTCCCTTCCTTCTGCCTGGCACACAGAAACTTGTGCTGGCCATGGAGGAGCCATCTTAGGACCATGGAGTGACAATGAGGGAAAGGCCAAGAGAATCTCAGAGAGTAAGTCCTGACATCCTTGAGCAGCTAAAGCGATGCCCGCCTTAGGACTGCTCATGTAATGAGAAAATAGGTCTCCAGACTGGTTAAACTACTCTTTTCGGGTTTCAATTACTAACAGACAAATGTCATTCCTAGTGACACATCTGTCCTGGAATTCTGAGCAAGATGAACACCACTGCTCTATAGTTTGAAGACTCCATCTTCTTCCAAGATATAGAATCAAGATGCTATTTGATGATCTTCTGATTTCTACCATCACTGAATTCCCCACAATTCCACTGTCTACATGCCAGTGATCTTGGTTGCAACTTATCTTCATGCCCAGGTAGGTAATTTGTTTAGTCCAGGAGAGTTGGCCTCATTTGGAGCAGGTCAGTTTTCCAATTTTTCTTGGACTTCAGGTCTCTTGTGCCAACATTGTTTTCACCCTCTTCGGTCCAATAAGCATTCTCATTGACAAAGACGGAAGCCAAGCAGAAAAGCGGCTCTGTTTTCTCTCTGTTGTCCACTACTCTCCCCACCCTTCCTTCAGCCACAAATGCTTGGGCCCTGCACTTATTATCCTTCCAGAAGGAAAAAGCCTGTTTTGTTAACCTTGACATTTCTTGCACATCTCTGCTCAGTTTGGTCTCCAAACTTCCTTACACAATTCCCAATATATGTTTGCAGATGGAAAGAATGTATCTAAGATATGAACAAACTAATGAATTTGATCAACCATGGAAATACAACAGGGAATGCTCAGTCGCTCAGAGTGCAGGCATGGTTTGGGGTTTTGTTTCTTCAGTGTGGGCTGACTGCACTTCTTGACCATATTTTTGTAGTCACTATTCAGAAACACTGGGGAGGAGGACATATTTGGAAAACAATTGACAAAAGAAGTGCCTGAATTTATTATTTCTTGGGACAAGCATCTCTCTGTCAGCCTAAATCCAAGTTCCTTCTCTGCTTTTGCCTTCTAACTAGTTTTCTAGGAGCAGAGGATGGTTCCCTCAAACCCAATCAGAAATACACTAAATGATCTATTAAGCATTCTGTATTTTAAAGGTCCTCATAATCTCTAATTTCAGAAAGTACTTGTATTAAGCAGGGCTCTTTTAGTTGTGTGAAACAGAGCAGGGAATGACAAAACTTTTTCAGGTAATAAGTATTTTCAGCTTTACAGGTCGTATGGTCTCTGTAACAACTACTCAACTCTGCCATTATAGCATGAAAGCAGCAATAGACAATAAGAAAGCCAGTGAGTGTGGCTGTGTCCCAATAAAATTTTACTGATGGACACTAAAATGTGAATTTCATGTACAATTTCATGGTTCATGAAATATTGTTCTTCTTTTGACTTTTTTTTAAAATTAATTTTTATTGGGGTATAGTTGCTTTACAATGTTGTGTTAGTTTCTGCTGTACAGCAAAGTGAATCAGCTATACATATACATATATCCCCTCTCTTTTGGATTTCCTTCCCATTTAGGTCACCAGAGAGCACTGAGTAGAGTTACGTGTGCTATACAGTATGTTCTCATTAGTTATCTATTTTATACATAGTATCAATAGTGTATATATGTCAATCCCAATCTCCCAATTCATCCCACCAGCCCCCATTCCCCCTTGGTATCCATACGTTTGTTCTCTATGTCTGTGTCTCTATTTCTGCTTCGCAAATAAGACCGTCTATACCATCTTTCTAGATTCCACATATATGCATTAATATACGATATTTGTTTTTCTCTTTCTGACTTACTTCACTCTGTATGACAGTCTCTAGGTCCATCCACATCTCTGCAAGTGACCCAAATTCATTCCTTTTTATGGCTGAGTAATATTCCATTGCATATAAGTACGAAATCTTCTTTATCCACTCCTCTGTTGATGGACATTTAGGTTGCTTCCATGTCCTGGCTATTGTAAATAGTGCTGCAATGAACACTGGGGTGCATGTCTCTTTCTGAATTATGGTTTTCTCTGGGTATATGCCCAGTAGTGGGATTGCTAGGTTATATGGTAGTTTTATTTTTAGCTTTTTAAGGAGCCTCCATACTGTTCTCCATAGTGGCTGTATCAATTTACATTCCCACCAACAGTGTGAGAGGGCTCCCTTTTCTCCACACCCTTTCCAGCATTTGTTGTTTGTAAATTTTCTGATGATGGTCATTCTGACCAGTGTGAAGTGATACCTTATTGTAGTTTTGATTTGCATTTCTCTAATAATTAGTGATGTTGAGTCTTTTTGACTTTTTTCAACCATTTAAAGTTGCAAAAACTATTCTCAGCTTCTGAGGCAGGAGGTTGGATTTGACCCATAGGTCATAGTTTGCTGATCTCTGAAACTGAGATAACCTTAAGGCTCGTTCAAGAAAAGGGTTCCTTTCTATAAAGCTATAGCTAGAACTCATGGGAACTGGAAAAGAAAAGTAGAAAGCGGTTAGGAACTCAGTCTACGCTATACCAGAGGGTCTCCCTCGTGGTTTCTCTGCAGCGTTCAGCACTTCGACTCCTTCTCTAAGTCCAGCCAGCTACCCTTCTGCACTCAGAACTTCAACAGATAAATCAATAGGCAATCGAATATGGTGGGACAAGTGCAATGAAATTGCTTTGCATGAGGTGTTACGGGGCACAACAGGAAGTCAGGACACAGCTCAAGAAGCAAAGTGAAGACGGACATTGGTGATCAGAGGTTTGAGGAAGGTGTGGAAGGTTTAGAATGGTCTGTGTGGAGAATGAGGTAGGAATCAGACAGAACAAAAAACCTCCTACATATCATTGAAGGCCGAAGTGATGCTGAGAGTTTTAGCATTTGATAGGTGTATTAATTTGGTCGCCTCTGGCAACAAGTAATAGAGAATCTTCTCAAATCGGTTTAAGCACTGAGTTCACTAGAATGCAAGTGTCCTAAGTGCAGGAAATCTCTCCATCTTGTTCATCGCTCTGGCCCCAGTTTCTAGGACAATATCTGTTGCATAGTAGGCATCCAGTAAATATGTGTTGAATGAGCAAATGAATGACCTCTCATAGCAGGAAGTGAGCTCCAGGCTTGGTTAATGCAAGCTCATTGGCATCATAAAGGATTCAAGTTCAAAAGTCTATCTTTCGGTGAGTGGGTTTTGGCTTCAGGCTAGTTTTTCATGGTTGCAAGATGGCCACTACAGTTCTGGTCATTATAACCAGACCCCAAAATGCCCAACGGAATGAAAAGAAGCTATCTACTCCTTGAGTCTCTTTAAGAGTGGAAAAACCTTTTTCAGAAGCCTCAGCAAATTTCCCCTCAGTTCTGTTGGCCAGAAATGCATCACATACCAATGTCTAAATTAATCGCTGGCACAGCTGATGGGACCTCTCTGATCAGCTTAGATCTCTGGTTCCCCACTGTGAGTGATTTTGTGCCCCTACTCCCTGCCCACAAGGGGACACTGGGAATGTTTTGAAACATATTTGACCGTCGTGATTGGGGTGAGGGTTGCCAATGGCACTTAGTAGGTAGAAGCCAGGGATGCTGCTAAACCACCCTACAATGCAGAGGACAGACTCTACCATGAGAAAGAAGTATCCAACTCAAAATATCAGTAGCTCTGAGGTGGAGAAATTCTGGTTTAGGCCAATCAGAGTCTCCCCCTGGAGCTGGGGTGGGAGCTACTTTCCTTAAAGCATATGGCCAGGGAGGAGCAGGAAATCTGTATGAAGTCAGGGTTCTATAAGGCAGGAGGGAATAAAAAGGAGGTTGGGGACGGGGGGGGGGGGGGTAGAAGGAGGGTGAAAGAGGGGGGGGGGGGGGGGGGGGGGGGGGGGAGAAATGGATGCTGGGTAGGCAATCAATTGAATACACACCAGAGGGATTGATTGGATTTTCTAATTTAGCACATGACCCAAGGAGCCTTTGGAAAGACTTTTTTTTTTTTTTTTTAGAAATGCAGAACAAAGAGTTCCTGCCTTCTGTAAACAAAATAAAGAGTTCCCACCTGTTTTGGACCAGATAAAAATTATAACCTGATGGCCATTCACCACTTCAATAAATACACACGTGGAAAATTAGGAGGAACTGATGTTCATAGATTGCCTACTGTGAGTGCCAGTGCCTGGAGCACCTAAGATGTACAGAAGCCATGCCAGACACTTACACAGCTCACTCCATGTCATCCTCACAACTACACAGCAAGGCATGCACTGTCATCTGTGTTTTACAGATGAGGCCCAAGGTGATCCCCCTATAAGTCAGAGAGTTAGGATTCTCCATCTCATTCTGCACTTGAAACCCCTTCTCTGAGTTTAGGACAGGGCAGAAGATGCAGCATTTCCAGAAGGAGCACAGCTACAGAGGATGCCATGTACTGACCCATGATCTCTGGTACCTTACAGGCTACAGCATGTTCCATGGGCAAACAAGCTGGGTGAGAACTGCTGTAGAGAAAAGGGCCTCTCTTGACAGAGATCTGCCTTTTTAATGGCTTACAAGGCCCAGGAGAACCTCTCAATCTCAAACTCTGTGAATTAAATGATTTCTTTGGAGACTTTTCCTCCTCCTCCCTCCTCAGCACATACTCAGCTTTTATATCACTCTGCTTTCTCATTCTGATGGGGAAAAAAAAAATCAGGAGTGATAGAAAATAGAACCAAAATTTTTCTGAAGTATTCCTGGAAGACAGTGTATGGTCATTAGAGAGTGTTCACCTATTTGCTCTTGAAAATCTTCCCTGAGAAGCCCCCTTTGACTGCCTGGAATTAGGATTCAGCCTCGGTCTCCTGGAAAGCACACTGGGGAGAGAAGGGGCCCAGCCTCAGCTGTCCAAACAGAGGGGAATTGAATGCCTTTGTCCCGTATGAGACCACTGAGCACCATGGTAATTTTCTGCTCTCACCCAGGGGTGTAACAAAGGCTCTCTCCCTCCCTCTTTCTTCCCTTTGACTCTTGTGTTGGTTTGGAAGAATGAGGGGTCTGTGATAGGTAGGCTGCAGGTTTGGGACTGGGTCTTAGAATGAACAAGAAAGGAAAAGGGACATAACGATTATGCATGCTGGGTCCCATCAAGGCATGTGGTTCCACCCTCATAGTAAGCGCTACTGTGTGCTGCAAGAATTCTGGCACGTTCCTAAAACAAAAATTGGACTCAGTGGAAAACCAGGAGCTTTTGACACAACTGTTTGGGCTTGAGTTATCTCACCTACATAATACATCTGACTTCCCAGGGTCAGTGTGGGAAAGCAAATGAGATATAGGTTCCAGGTTCAAAATATGCAGTTATATACGTTCATCGGCTAATTCATTTGTATCAAGCTCTCCTGATTGGGGTTCTCACCGAGATATTTTCCCGGCATGCCCCTGTGTTGGTGATCTTTTGCTGTATTACAAACCACCACATAATACAGCAGTGTACAACAACCACCGTTTTAATTACTTATGATTCTATGCGTCAGCAAATTAGGCTGGGCTCCAGTGGGTGGTTCCCATGTTGGTTTTGCCTGGGGTCACCTCATGCAGCTGCAGTCCTGTGGTGGCAACATTCTGTGATTGGATGGTGTGAAATCGCTGCACTTGTGTTGGTGCTGGCTGTCAGCTGGGCCACATACCTCCAGAAGGCTAGCCTGGGCTTCGCTTGGTAGATAGGTTCTAAAGGGGTTGGGGGGGCGGGGAGAGAGAGAGCAAGCACCAATGTACAAGCCCAAGCCTCAGTTTGCCTCATGTTTGCTAAGGTCTGTAGATGTAAGAAAGTCACAGGGAGGCAATGTCGGGGGTGGGGGATGAGGAAAGCACAGTTCACCGGAGCCATTCCTATCATGATCTGCCAGTCCCCTCCCTCTCCTGGAAACATATCCCTTGCTTCTCACTGGATCTCCCAGAAGTAGACTAGTTGTTCAACGAATGTACACTTTAGTTACAAAACTCAGTTTGGCTGAACCCTGTATCACTTTGTAGAACCTCCCTTACCCCTTCTTGCTGGATGGTAGAAATTTAAATTTAATTTTTAGTTGCCTGCCCTCCCCCACTTCCTGAAAGTTCCATCCAAGTTCCAGAGTTGGGGAGGCATTATCTGCTCTGGGTTGTCATCTATCCATCATGGCATTTGTGGGATGTTCTGGCTCTTCAGTGAAAGATCCATGCAGTCCCCTTGAGGTCTGGCCACTGGCAGCTACTTTTCTGTCCCTCTGTAGTCCACTCAATTATTCCACTACTGTTACTCCCACTGGGCTGTGGGAATCTCTTAGGGACTGTTTGAGGTCCTCCCCATACACTAGGCAGCTGTTTCCTTTCTGAGGTCTTTGGGTTCCACATAGGAAACAAGACAAGGGTGTTCCATCTCTCCATTCTCCCCAGCTTTTCTGGGGCATCTACTCTACCCTGAGCTCAGCCTGACTGAAGGAGAAACAAGCCCCTTCTTCAGAGATCCACGATGTCCATGCACTTATCTCTTCCCTCCTGGCTCCCTCTCCCGCCTTCAGGGACTCTTTCTAGTTGGAGGTAAGCTTAGCCTGGCTCTCAGTCACCTGGTGTCTCCCATCTACTGCTCAAGCCCGAAGTTCTCCCCGTCACCCCTGAGGACTAGCTTTCTTTACTCAAAAGAAGGTATTGGAATTGAGGGAATAGAGTTTTATTTGGGGGGAAGTAGGCATTTTCCAGAACTGATATCTTGGTCTATATGATCTTTCTTTGGGCCATAAGGCCCTGTTAAAACATAAAGGGCCATGCCGAGATTGGGTTAAGTACTCTGGTCAATGACTGAAGAAAGAAAGCAAAGGAAGCACTTATTGAATACATATGTACATATGTACATATGAATACATATGTATAAGACATTAGACTAGATTCTTTTATAGGATTCAACTTTTATATTATCATAGTCCTGCAAGTAGGTATCAGTAGCCCCATTTTGAAGGATAAGAAAAGTGGGGCTCAGAATGCTTATGTACCTTGCCTGAAGCCACAGAGACAGTCAAAGGCAGAGACAGATCTTGACCCGAGATTGTCAGACCAAACAAAACATCTTTGCAACATCCTGAAACCAGTGTAGGTGGATGACAGTGTTCTCATGGTGCACAGATCCTGTAAGTTATAAATGCCTCCGGGTCTCTGAGCCTTCTCTCTTTTCTGGGCTGGGGATGCAAAGCAAGGAGGGATGGAGACTTTGAGTCACAATGACCTGTGGGACTCCCTGACGCTTCTGTTCAGCCTTGGGAAACGGAAGCAGTACAGCAGCCCCACTGTGAGTTATGCTTTTACTGGGGGAGAGAATTAGCCCATGGGGCTCCGGTGCTCCCCTCAACTCTAAGACTGTCGGCAGCTGCACCCCTGCCGGCGTAGATGTCTCTCCAAACCCATCCTCCACTCACAGCCCACACCAGCCTGTCCCTCTTTGTTTAAGAGGCACTTAACAACATTTCCACTCAGCACATCTTTCTTTTAGAAAATGTCCTGACAGCTTTACTACTTTGGCTTCTTTATGGGGCAGTGGAAGAGTGAGAGCAGGAGAAAAATCAATGGCAGGCAATGGAGGGCACAAGGAGAATGCTTCGTGCCTGTGCTCACTGACCCCATTCACCACCCCCTGCCCCAGCCGCAGTCCGAGCTCACAGTACTCAGGTTTAAAAGCGTCTGCCCAAGACCGGAGGGCATCAAGAATGGAGCTGACCAGATCCATGGAGACTATAGTGAAAGGTCATGACCACAGATTTATTTGCTCAGGACCTCCAGGCTGTTTCAAAGGGAGTGGGCTTTGACCTGGGGTGATGAAGAAAGAGTTTTTGGAAAGAAATGGTTGGCCCCTCCTTCCAGAAGGGACACTAGGAATAGAGTGAGGATGTAAAAGAGAAACCAGTATCCTTTGAGGGAGGAGTGATGGGGCAGCAGGTCAGCAAGAAGCCCTGAGGGGTGACAAAGTCAGGCTGGTACACTTCAGAGAGCTGAGAGGTCTGTTATGAAGGAAGGCAGTTTCCTCATGTTGGCTGCCCACATTGGGAAGGGACTACCTTTCACTTAAGTAGCATCCTTGACGGACAAATGAGCCCCTGGCTCCACATGGGTCTCCTCTGTAGCCACAGCATCCTGGGCGCTAGGGTACTGAATGCAACCCTGAAGCTGAGCTGGCCTCTTCCGGCTAGCCCCAGGGGAGAGCTATTAAACTGAAAGATGATTGCGAGAAGAGTAAATAGCAGCCAGCAATCCCTTCTTAAGCAGAACTCCCATGAGAAGAAAGTAATTTCCATCAAGGAGTTATGATAAATGCCCAAGCACTGTTGAAAGGATTGAATGAGATATTGCATTTGACTCAGAGTTTTGCCAGTGGAACTCAACAGAGGTACCCATCTTAACAGCTGTAGAGTATTCCATTATATGGACGCACCATGATCTATCAAACCATTTACTTCCTGATAGACATTTAGTGTCCCCTCTTTTATGCACAATAATAAACACAAAATGCCACACTGAACATCCTTTTACACACATAATTGACAATGTATACAATTATTTCCTTGGCATAAACTCTTTTAAATGGAATCGCTGAGGTACAGTGTATCTGCATTTTAAATGTACATATTAATGGATTTCTCCCTAAGAGATGCTGTAGCCATCTGAACTCCCCCAACCATTTTTCTTTCAATTTTTCCTAGTGTTATTTGCTATACAGAAGTCTGTTGCTGTTATTTTGTCATAAAGTTAAAGCTGTCAGAAATTTCAAAAAAAAAAAAGCCCAAGGAGCTCTATTGCTGTGAGTAAATGACTGTTAAATGGAATTGCCCTTTTGTGGCTATTACTATCTAGTGCAAATTTCCTGCCAAAGGGCTGTTCCAGCTTACATTGTCACAGGAAATGGGGCCTGTTTCCCTGTAGACTTGGGTTTTCTTATTTTAAAGAATTTTGCCTGAGTTAATACCATTCTCATTTTAATTTGCATTTCTTTGCTTATTACCGAGGGTAAATGTTATTTTCCCAGATTTGTGTTCCTTTTTGAGTGAATCTCTAACCTGATTATGCAAATGGGGGAGAAGTGCCCTTGAGACGCCAATGAGAAGAAAAAAGAAGGGTGAGAAGGAGGAAAAAGGAAAGATTGGAGAAAGAGATAGAAAAGTCCTTAGACTAAGGTTGGAGTAGGACAAAATACACAGAATGTGGAGTCATTTCCCCCCCCAATCTCCCATTTCAATCACAACTCTACCACTTAATAGATATGTAATCTTGGGCAAGTCACTTAATTTTACCCGTAAAGTGGAGATAATAGCTCTTGATTCATAAGATTATTATAAAGATTAAATGAGCTAATGTATGAAAAGTATCTAGGTTAGTGCCTAACCATTACTATGAAAATAATTATTATAAATACATAATAATTGCTATACATGTAATAATATACAATTTATTTAAATATTTTATAAATAATATATTTATTTTGCTATTACTATAATTATTATTATCCAAGCACTAACCGAGGCAGTTTCCATAGGTATCTAAAATATATTTATAACAAAGCAGCAAGATAATGAACAGAGTGGAGTGTCTGAAACTGGACACACCTGGAGATGAGTCCTGGATCTGCTAGATACTATGTTATTTAAACACTTAGAGATTCAATTTTCTCATTTATTAAGTCAGGATAAAAATAAATGAGTAGCAGAGTGTATGCAAAAATTAAGTAGCATAGACAAGAGCCCTCAGCCCAGTGCCTGGCAAGTAGGAGTTGAAGTCATTGTAGTTGGAACAGCAACGAATATCCAGAGCATGCTGTTATGCCAGCCGTGTGTTCAACAATCTACGTGTATCTCATTTTAATCCTTACAAAACCTTATATCCACTTTACAGATGAGCCAATTGAAGCTTAAATAGGACTACATGACTTGTGTTAGGTCGTCTACCTTATAAATGACAAAAGTTACAATTTGAACCCCAAACTCTCTCACTATCTGCAGATACTTTCAGTAACCTTCATCTGCCCTTTTAAAAATTATTGTAGGGACTTCCCTGGTGGCGCAGTGGTTAAGACTCCACGCTCCCAAAGCAGGGGGCCCAGGTTTGACCCCTGGCTGGGGAACTAGATCCCACATACATGCCGCAACTAAGAGTTTGCATGCCACAACTAAGGAACCGGCGAGCCGCAACTAAGGAGCCCGTGAGCCACAACCAAGACCTGGCACAACCAAATCAATCAATCAATCAATCAAATATTTTAAAAATAAAAATTATTGTAATACTTTATTCCATCTTTAGTTTTCCCACTTGTCACATAGAATCACTATTGGCTATGTCTGTGTCTGTCTTCCTCTCTAGATCGTGAACCCCTGGAGTTTTCTCGTGACTCTATTCCTATAGCACTCACCCATATTCCCTAGCACAGCACCTACCCATAGTGCCAGGGCCCACGTTGTTGAATGTGCCCGCTCTCCCTAGCCCGCCTCCCCACTTCCATACCAGTCCTCCTCTGCACAGCCTGGGCCCCAGGCTCCCCTCCTGCCTGCTCTGCTCCCAGCTTGCCCCACAACCAACCCCACCTGCAGCAGCACCTGGCCCAGCCGCAGCCTCATGTTCTGTGGCTCAGCATCAACCTCACTGCTGTCCCTTGGACTCTGAGCTGCCCCCCGGGCTCTGCTAACAGCTTCTGCCTCCATCCCTAGCTTCGGCTCACCTGCCTGGTGCTTTCTCTGTGTCCCCAGCCCACTTCCAGGGCAGAGGGGAAGAGATGATCTTAGTGCTGTGGGGAACTACTCTTCCACCTCACTGGCCCTTGGGTGTCCCCGTCCTGCGTCTGTGGCCAAGAGCTGCAATGCTAACCCCAAGAATATTCCAGCTAAGATGATTTTTCCAGGGCTTTCATCTCAAGTCCAGTGAAGTGAACATCCTGTAAGTCCTGAGGAAGCCAGCTAGGAGGATGCATTCGTTTGACTCTAATCCTATTGACTGACATTTTGTATTTCAGACTGGATGGTTACATGGACTTTACACTTAAAATGGAATCCGTCTCAGCAGCACTTACTGGGTACCAGCTTTGCACCCTGCATGTGCAGGGCTCTGGGATGACAGTGATTAAAAAGACCGTCCTTGCTCTTGGGGAGCTCTCTGATCCATATTCAGATTGGTTCAAGTTCACTGTGGTGCTGGTTGTCTTCTTATATGTAATTATATTTTACTTATAGGTTTTTATTTTTAAAAATCCACTGGAGACCCATGCCATCTGCGTGGATTACCTTTTCCAGCACTTCACTCAGCGCCATGGGCCTGAAGCCAATTAATGTAAGCTCGTTGATGATATTAAACTTCCTCCAATCTTCAGGCATATTCTTTCATTCATCCTAGTTGGTGTTTTAATGTGATAATAGGTTGATTGATTTTTATGTGAGTCTTAATCACCTGTCAGATGTTCAACTTGAAATTCAACTCCAGCTCCACCAAACATATGACCTTGGGCAGGTTATTTAACCTTTCTGAATCTCAGTTTCCTCATCTGTTAAAATAGGAATGATAAAACCAACTGCACAGGCTTGATGTGATAACTAAAGTAAATAGAATTCCAGCCAAAAGGTTATATATACCCCTAACATTCTATTCGGTTATAATTTTTTCATTTTTTTCAACACATACGGTGGTCTGGATTCTGCTCTAGTCCTTGGGAATTCCAAGAGAATGATACACAGTCCCTGTCCCCCCCCTGCCCAAATCCACAAACTAGTGAACAGAGACAGACATAGGTGAGTAGTTATGATACAGACAGATCTCTAAGAAAAGTTCTTTAGGGACAGAAGGGAGGGAGGGAATAAATATTTATTAACATCAACTATTTGAGTGTGAGGGACCCTCTACAGAGTCACTGTGGTGTATATTTGTATGTGTGTATCCAGAAATTCAGTCCCACTTTGGATACTGCCTTCACCATGGCTGGGTTCCCTGGGTGTCTGACTTTCCTGTAACAAGTACAGAGAAGCCAATCTTGATTCTTCTTCCCTCCAGAGCAACCACGTCCCGAAGAACAGCAGGGAATGCTGATGAGCACTTAACACATTCTGAAACCATCAGCCAAATCTGGGGCCGGATAAATAAGCAGAGAAGGGCTGCCTGTTGACCGTTCCCCTGAATGCTTTTCCCAGCCCTGCTGTCTCCTGCTGCCCAGTAACCCGTTGCCGTGGGAGACAAGTGTACTTAGTGTGACAAGTCACACTGCACCCTGAGCCTCCCCAACCCCATGTCAGGCTGACCCCAATGCACCAGCAACTCCTCCAAGTTATGGAGGACAGTACACAATTATGTTGAAATGCATCACACATTTCTATGAGCTCTTCTCTTGCGTAATCATATTGCCTTTCCCCCTGCAGAGGAATGGATCTTGCCTGGCTGATGCCTCTATGGATGCCTGGGTTGATTCCTTTGCTGCCACCCCCACCTCCTGGGTGTCAGGTTCCAAACTCACCCCAAAATGAGCCTAGATGGGCCCCTTTCTTGATAAGACAAGAGACACTTAAAGAATACAAATCACTACACTGCATTCGGCTTCCCAGCAGCACTGGAGATGGAGGCAGAAGAGATAAGCAGAAGCCAGCTTTTTAGACTTCAGTTGTTAATATCGATGGATAGAATGCTGGTAAAAGGAAGCAAACAAGTTGAGCTCTCTGCAGTTTTCCTTTCTAGCAGAGACAAATTGCAAAATTTGGCAGTCTTTATATATCACATGCCCTTGTAATGGTTTGCTTATAGAGTTTATTACCGGTAATACAATAGCTAATATGTATTGAGCACTAACTACAAGTCAAGCACCTGATGTATGTTTGTTTCTCTTAATGCTTGTTTCACTTAATGCTTATAGCAACTCTACGAAGTAGGCACTTGGATTAGCCCGCCTTTACAGATCAGGCATTTGAGGTTTAGAAAGCGGGATTCTTTTTGCCCAAGGTCACGTGGTGAGTGGGGGAGGCAGCATTCAAACCCAGGACGTCAACTTCAGATGACACGCTCTTAACTCTTGCAAGATACTGATGCTAGAGAAACAACCCGGGAGCATGATACAGTGATAAAGACCACACAGCTCTGCCATTTACCACGTGCATGACCTTGAGCAGGTTACTTAAGTTTTCTATAAAATGATGATAATAATAATAATACCTACCTCATAGATAGCAGTAGTAGTCAAGGATTTAATATACATAAAACATTTCGTACCATGCTTGGTACAGAGTAAGGATTCAATACATGTTAGTTATTTTTATAAACAGTAAGTCCCTGAAAGTTAAGGGTTTCATCCTAATCCTCTTTGAATCTTTATTTCCAGTACAAAGCGCAGTGCAAAGTACATAATAGAAATGGATTCAACATTACTGGAATAAATTTTAAGAGATTAAATATTCTAGAAGATGGCTATAATTAAACTATTTTTTAATAAGTGCCTTATTATTTACAAAATGCTGTCATTTAGTTTGATTTGCTATAAGGTTTGTGTTTGAGATAAAACAGCAGGAAAATTTGACCCAACAATTACACTCCTAGGTATGTACTCAAGAGAAATGAAAACATATGTCCACACAAAAACTTCTATGTGATTGTTCATGGCAGTATTATTCGTAACAGCCAAAAGGTAGAAAACCACCCAACTCTTCATATCAAAGGATGAATGGATAAACAAAATGTAGCAGAGCCGTAAACTGGAATATCACTCAGGCATAAAAAGGAGTGGAGTACTATTAAGTGCTACAACAAGGATGAACCTTGAAAACATTATGCTAAGTCAAAGAACCAGTCACTAAAGACCACATATTAGAAACTTCCATTTCTATGATATGTCTAGGAAAGGCAAATCTATAGAGACATAAAGTAGATTAACCATTACCTGGGGCTAGGAGGATGAGGGTTTTGGGGAGAGTGATAACTAAAGGGTATGGGGTTTCTTTGTGGGGGGTATTAAGATGTTCTAAAATTGACTGTGATAATGGTTGCACAACTCTGTGAACACACTAAAAACCATTGAATCGTACACTTTAAATGGGTGAATTGTACAGTATGTCAATTCTATCTCGATAAAGCTGTTACCAAAAAAAAAAAAAAAAAAAGTCAATAAAGTGATGTCTCCAGACCAGAAGCTCAACACCACTGAGTTCCTCAATCTTAACCAGATTTCCTGTTCTGCCTATGCATGGATTCAGGCATCTTCAGCCACGTGCACAACAGACATCCTCACCAAGGAAGACCAAGGGGAGATGAAAAGACTAACTGCCTATCATTTTTGAGGTGAGATGGGAAAATTTAATTAACGATTATTCTTGTGTTCCAGTCCAACTGCCCCTCAAGTGCTTTTTAATTTTGTCTCCTGTCTAGCTCTGCAAAGCTGGTGAGCTGATCAATCCAAAGCAGAAATGTGAGATGTAAAATGAAGGTGCAGCAACAGCCTGGTCTTTCTCAAAATTAAATGCAAGCTCCAAAGCTGGAAATCAAGGCCAGAAAGTCTAAATATCAAGTCCATTAATCATTTGCAAGCCACTTCCCTCCACAATCTTGTCTCAGAAACAAACAAAAGCCCAGTGGTCTGGCATACTCATGGCACCCTTTGTTTTAATGATGTTTTTCAAAACTTAAACAAATTGCTGATGGAGGAGAGAGAAGTCAGGATTCTAATTAAGCTGTCCCAGTTTAAAAAGTTGTAGGAAATTGCCAACAGGATTCCAAAACCCATAGGTATTCAAAAGTGTAAGCAGAGGGGAAATGATGTTTGGAGGTCATGAGAGTCGCTAGGAAGGTGTGTAATTATGACTGAGACTGAAATGTAATTTTATCACTTGGAGATCTGTTCTTTGTTCTACTTTTCACCAGCGATGCTATATATAGATATACTCAAAGGGAAATTCCTTAGGCAGAAGGCAAAAAAGAAAAATTACATTTTCCCCTTTCCTGATAAATGTTATTACTGTTAATTCAAACTCAAATAAGTATTTATTTGGATGGTAGTATTGAGATGAAACGTTGGTTTCACTAAATGACGGACGAGTACTGACTTTTGTTGAGTGCTCTCAGCTCCTCGCGTGTTTCAGCTCATTTAATCCCTGCAGCTACCCTATGAGATTGGTACTATTTATCGGTATATTTATTATTATTATTATATTTTGCAGATAAAGAAATAAGACACAGAGAAGTTAAGTAGCTTGCCCTGGGTCACACACCTACCATAAATAATAGAGCTGAGATTTAAACCCTGTCTGACTCCAGAGCCATGTTCGTAATCATTATATTCTGTCTCTACAATAAACTGATAGCCCTTAATTTTATTCTTGATAAAGAATAAAACTCTGAAGAGTTGACCATCGGGGAAGGGTAAGCTGTGACAAAGCGAGAGAGAGGCATGGACATATATACACTACCAAACGTAAGGTAGATAGCTAGTGGGAAGCAGCTGCATAGCACAGGGAGATCAATCAGCTTGGTGCTTTGTGACCGCCTGGAGGGGTGGGATAGGGAGGGTGGGAGAGAGGGAGATGCAAGAGGGAAGAGATATGGGAACATATGTATATATATAACTGATTCATTTTGTTGTAAAGCAGAAACTAACACACCATTGTAAAGCAATTATACTCCAATAAAGATGTAAAAAAAAAAAGAGCTGACCATCTTAGAACGTTGGAAAGAAATATTATTGTATGCAATAATATCATTTTATTTACTATGTATTACCATTTTCTTTACTTAATACATGGGTGTTGGGTAGCTTCTGTGTGCAAGGCAGTGACTTTAGCCAGCAGCGTGGTGACATACGCCTCAAGGACTTTGCATATGCTATTCTCCTGCCCCATATTCCCTGCCCCGCCCCCCTCCACATTACCTAGCTGATGTCTATTCAACCTTCAGATGAGTTGACAGGCTCTTTTTGACCTCCCCTTCCCTCAATCCTCTGTTATGTATTCACTTACCTCTTACACTTTTCCTTTGTAACATTTTCCAAGCTTGTAATCAACTGTGTCTCCCCTGCTAGAATGCAAGTTCCCTGAGGGTAGAGCTGGTGCCCAGCTTGTTCACTATGTTTCTCCCATGCTTGGCAGAGAATCTGCTGTGCTTCATTCATGATTGAACAGCAAATGAATAGAGGAATGAATGAGACATCGGTTGTGCCCTTGTGTTGCTTACATTTTGGTAGAGTTATATACAAGCATGTGTCTAGAAGGGGTAGATGGGTTTAGAAGGAGAAGCTTATCAGAGAAGGGGCTTATCAAGCCCTTGACTATTTTTTTTCTTAACATCTTTATTGGAGTATAACTGCTTTACAACGGTGTATTAGTTTCTGCTGCATAACAAAGTGAATCAGCTATACATATACATACATCCCCATATCTCCTCCCTCTTGCGTCTTCCTCCCACCCTCCCTATCCCACCCCTCTAGGTGGACACAAAGCACCAAGCTGATCTCCCTGTGCTATGCGAGCCCATGACTATTGAGCTGGCCCATGGCGGAGGGGCTGGCATTTCAGATGGAGAAAAGCCAAGAGCAAAGCTTGGAGCCCAGCAAGCACAGCCTTCTGAGTAAATTGCTGTGATGTATTATACTTATTTAGAAAATAAAGTAAGAAAAGAGTGAAACAGCAAATGTTGTTTTCCTTTCCCCTGAAAGCATTTAGGTATAGACTGTCTTTGGAGACCTAAAGATAAATGGAATTGCTTACCTTGAAGATGGCTGTCTTCATATACTGATGAAAATTATAAAAGCCAAGATACAACTTGTGCTTTTGACCCAGATACCATCCCTCACTGAGAAGGGAAAGAGCCATGAATTCCCGAGAAGAGAGGGATAAGGTGTCTCTATGTTCCTCTGTCTCTCCATTTCCTATTCTCAGTATGGAGCCTGAGATTGCAGAATTTCTCAGCCAAGTCCTAAAGAATCTCTTAAAAACCAGTCCGTCACTTTTTAAGCTCAAAATCAGTAGAGGAAATCACACAAAGATCAATAGATTTGACTCCATAAAAATTTAAAACTTGTCTGTCAAAATCCACACAACCTAAATGAAAGGCAAACAGTAAACTGAGAAAAATACCCCCACAACTATGATGGCAAATCCAGTCTAGTCCAGTTCAACACACACCAACTGTGCGTTCTCGCTCTGGAGCTCAGCAAGACAGTATGTCAGTTCTCATGGGGTTCTGCTGAGAGGGTAGGATGTAGCAATGGACCACTCCCATGCACTGTTGTAAGAGCACAAGGAGCTCTGGGAAAAGAGGAAGGATGGACACCTAATGTGGCCTGAGGTTCATGGAAAACTTCCTGAAGGGTGGCCTCGGACTGATGAAAGTAGAAAAGAACTTATCCAAAGCAATGAGGGAGAGAGCGGGAGGGTATTGAAAGCAACGAGAAAAATGGATGAAGGCATGAGATGTGAAACATCTTGGCGGGGGGGGGGGGGGGTGTGTTGGGGGTGGTTACAAATTCTTCAGCGTTCTGGAATAAAAGGCAGAGTGATGGGGTGAGACTGGACAGATAAACAGGGATCACTTTATAAAAGTTTGTACTTTATCCTATAGCTGGTAGGGAGCCATCGAAGAGTGTAACAAGGGCCCGGACAGGGTGATGTTAAAGCCAATCTCACAAGTCCCTTAGGAACTATTGATAGTTAGGACTGAGTAGAGTTCATGGCATAATAGCTTTAAATCGGTGAGTGCAGTGAGGTCGGGATTTTGAAGTGAGTTTTGGGCACGCTCTTAGTTTTGATGATTTAACTGTTGATTCACAGCCTCGCCTTGCAGGAGTTGGTATTTCCTGGAGCAGGCAGCTAAGTTATGTTTTCTAGGTCTCATGATGGTTGATTACAGACACAGGAAAGTGTGCCTGATCCCAGCACTGTTTAATGCAGGGACAGGAAGTTAGGCTGGTTTCAGTGCAGAAACCTACTCAACACCCTCTTGCTTCAGCACCCTACTCCCAATCCAACCCACCGTCTTCATGATGTTTTGGGGTGAATAAGTCTGATTCTTTAAAAAAAATGCATTTGGGAAATGGGATTATTGTGACCCTGAGATGGCATGGTTGAATGGAACAAGTGGATTCTAGAATCAGACCAACAGCTATGGATAGAGGATAAGGCTTCCTACATTATGAATGAGGTGGAGTTTCCATGTGTAGGGAGTTGAAGAAGAGGGGTAACCTGGAGGGGAAGAGAGAGCTGACCTCAAGATGAAGGGAGCAAACTGGTACCTTGGGGAGACACAGTGGGATCCTCTGGGAAAAAAGTTTCACCTTCTGTTCTTTTTCCCATAGACTATTTGAGTCACTTTTGGTGTACAAGTAAACATTTTCTTCTCCTTTCTGAGATAATTTTTGGACATCCCAACGTGGAGCAGTGAAAGTGAGGTGTTGGGAATTAGAGGTTTGAGCAGTAAAGGGAAAGGCAGCCTTTGCAACACGATCCATCCACCGTTGCCAGGATGGGATGGCAGCCTGAAGGTAGGAAAGGACCGGAGCACCAGCAGAGATGGGAGAGGCAGGAGGTGTGCACCAGGTACCAATAGCTGCCACATGATGCCAAGAACAGGTACCTCCCCTTCCCCCAAATATGTTACAGGAAGGTTGACTTTGAGGAGGGCAAGCTGACACTTGGGTTGCCTTTGTATCACTGGAAAAACTAAACAATGTGAAAACCAAAAAGACCTTTCAAAGAAAAGAGTTATTCTAATTCTCCATATATTTTATGCAGGGAGGCAGAAAGAACTAGATGAAAAAGAGCAGGAATAGCCTACAAGATCCTTAACTGATAAAGAAGAACTCATTTAACTGGTGGTTGTCTTGAATAACATGCTCTGCAAGGTGTATAATCTAAAGTAGCACAGAAAGTAAGAAAAATAACCAAGGAAATAAAGTAGTAGTCAAGAAAAGTTCCATAAATTAAATCATAGTTTGAAAAGATAAAGTCATGTTAACACTCATTTCCATATTTTAATTTCACGGTGATTAAAATTATAATGTAGCATGTACTACCACGTAATTGATCTGCCAACATCAAGTATTTGCAAGTTTCTTTTTTGTTCTCCGAAATCATAAACTATCTATTCTTCGCTGCATAATTTCGGAAGTAATTTCAAACCATAAATATTTCCCTTTATTAAAATTCTCAGGAAATTAGAGCCTTGATAACTACTTATTTATATCTGCTTTGTCAAGAGGCCAGGAAATTCATTTTCTTATATTTTGAATTCTACACAATTAAAGTGCTAAAGAATATTATCTGTTGATCTTCATGCTTCCTTTTATGACAGCTTTACAGTTTAATAGCAATGTTCAGATATCCCAGGGTGACTAGCTAAGCTCTGTCCCTTTAAAATTGAGTATTTTTCTCTGACAGAAAGGCTTCCCTTGTTGAGGATGCAAACCCACCCCAATGCAAAGCCTTGTACCTTTTCAGCACCTGGCCAGCCTGCCCAGCACGAAGTTGTCCCCTGGTGATACTGATCTCCAGAGACCCGGCAGTTTTCAGGGCTTTCACCCCACTTGGGTACCCCTCCCTCACACACACCCCTTGCACGAGATGATGTCCTTGTGTTGACCCATTGCTGCAGTCTGCCCTGACCCCTCACGATGCAGCCACCTCCAGCTGGATTTAGTTCATCCCTCACCAGTGCATCTGTGCTAGGCCACCACCTGGTTCTGGTGGTGTAAATAGGACACATATGTCGCTGTGGAGGCTCATGAGTCTCTTTAGATAAAAATAAATTTGGAAAGTTGCAAGACCGTACAGAGACAATACTTTCCTAATGATTCTTGACTGCTTGGCCCCCCATTGCACTGATTAATGGTCATTCAGATTGACCACCTGGCATAGCTCACTGTCAAAATAAAAAAAGGACGTATTTTCAAAAGTCAGGTGCTGTCTTTTGTGTGGTAAAATCCTGGTATGCATGCATGTATGTGTGCATGTGTGTGTATGCAGGCATACAACAATTACAAACAGATTCAGTATCTGAATCCTAAAATTTATTGACCTCTACTCTAAATGTATGTTCTCCAGTACAATTATTCTTAGGACTTACAAAATTAGTCATTATAATGACTTCTCATACCTTAGCAAAATGGTTAGACTAAGGCTTGCCAAATATTTTAAGCCAACTGGAGGTGGAGAAATGCTTTGTAGAGATCTTTGGTATGAACTAACCAGAGGTTTAAAAAAAGGGGGGGGGTGGCACAACAGAAACAGCCTGTTTTACATTGTTATAAGCTATGAGCAGCGAAATCTACTTTCAATGCTGAGTCTCAGTATGGGTTTCATCACTCCCCCTGACATATTTTTAAATCTGGCTCTGATGGGGTTTATAGTTGAGCACACATAAAACTCATACAGGAGAACACCAACCATGCTTATACAACAGTCAGGGAGTACGTGATTGTAAGAAACAGAAACCTATTGAAAATGACACAAACCCCAAAGGAGAGCTTACTGGAAGTAGACAGGGGATATCTCAGATCCCAGGAGCAGAAAGTATAGCCAGAGGGTCAATGTAAATGAAAGTCAGGACCCAAGGTTAAGGGCTGCACTGGCCTTCAACTCTTGCCTGTGTAGTCCAGCTCTCCTGGGCTCATAAGCAGATCCCAAGCTCTACTCCCCCTGACCTCCAAGTTCCAGAATCTCAGTCTGAGTCTCTTAATGCAAGTTCAAGTGAGAGGGAGAAAGAGAATTGAAATGGTCACTGGCCAGCCAATGGACTGGACCGTTCTGGGCCAAATGGCTCAAAACTTCGGGTGGGACAGTTGTAGGTAGACTGGCATCTCAGCAACATTGATCAATATCTCTGTAACCAGCAAGATCTCTGGTCAAGAGGAGCCCCGTGGCATCCCACCTTGGGTACTTACTTAAGGGGGAAAGAGCAGGAAT
>NW_006799037.1:4277587-4336567 GCF_000442215.2 Lipotes vexillifer | reverse complement strand
AGGAATGGCAGTTTTGAAGAGGTTCAGATATTTCACAAAGCGCCAGTGGGAGGCACCTTTCATGAGAAGTCCTGCGAGAGTCTGTGTTTGGGGCTAGGATTAGAAAATCTAAAGACCACAGAGAGCAATTCTAGCTTCGGGGTGAAGGTAAATACAGAACTGCAAGGGCCCATGTGAGACTCTGAAAAATGGGCAGTAACCAGGTTAAGGTCCCAGACCAGGAGGACAGATACAGGGAGAGGAGTAAGGAATCAAAAGGTTACTTATATCATCTCAGCATGAGACATACATCCTCTCATTTAATCCTTACAAACAAAACTCTCTCTCAGAGGTGGCATAGAGTGGTAATAACACATCCAGCTTATGGAGTCTGAACACCTGGGTTCAAATTTCAATCTTGCCACTTACTAGTGTTAGAAATTTGGGCTCATCATTTTTCTTGTCACACCTAAATTCCTCATCTGTAAAATCCTGGCCAATGATGAGCTCCAGGTCAACTGCCCACCCTGGGGTTAAACAAGATTGGGAAGGGAAGGGACAGGAGATGAAAAGAAGTGAACTAACTTTTGCTGAGTAATCTAATTAGGAGCCAAAGCCTATACGTCTGTTTTTAGATCTTAGTGAATTCTCAAATCTCTGATATACTGAGCTCTTAGCTGTATCTCTCTACCTCCTTTCCCCCCAGTTCTTCCAATAATTCCCATTGTTTACTTGGCAGCTCAGGGGAATATTCTAGTAGCAGATCTGATCATGCCTCTGCTTTAGGTATGGTGGATTCTCTACAAAATCAAATCCTCACCCTTGAGTTAGGCACACATGGTCCTTCCTGAACAGCCCTGCCCTGCTTTCCTAGCCTCACGCTGCGGTCCCTATCCCCTCTTCCAGCCACCCCAAAGGGCTTTTCTCAGTGGCATTGCTCTCATACCTCCATTTGTATGTTTCCACATGTATAATTCTCTTTGCCTTAATTGTTCTCTCTCTCTTTTGGCAAAAGTTCTTCAGTTATTCAAGATCTAGATCAAATATCCATGAATTCCTCAGGCCATTATTTGCTCCCTCCTAACACTCCAAATGTACCTCTGCTATAGCATACACAGTGCGCCGTTGTATTGTGGGGGCGGGAAGAGGGGGTTGGTTCTAGGACCCCCTGTGGATACCAAAATCCATGGATGCTCAACTTCTTTGTATAAAATGGCATAGTACCGTCGCCCCCACCCCCCCAACTGAGAAGAGTTCATTTCAAATGTACCCTCTAATTTTTGAAAATTACTCCTGATACCTGAGGTGCTTTGCCCCCAAAAGGTCAAATTTGCAACCTCGTATTTTCAGGGGCCTCAGGATCTGCATCAGTATAATGCCTGTAGGCCTGAGAAATCCCTTCCAAAAATTCAGAGGGGTCTTCATCTGGGTTTTGCTGAATTTCTTGAATTTTATTCAAACTCTTTTGCTTTGGTTCCCCCTTTCAAAGCCCTGCCAAGATGAATTTAGTGTAGTGCACTAATGAATGCACTAATTTTTTAGTGTAGTGCACTAATGAAGGCACTAATTTAGTGTAGTGCACTAATGAAGGCACTAATTTAGTGTAGTGCACTAGTGAACGCACTAATTTAGTGTAGTGCACTAGTGAACGCACTAATTTAGTGTAGTGCACTAGTGAACGCACTAATTTAGTGTAGTGCACTAGTGAACGCACTAATTTAGTGTAGTGCACTAATGAAGGCACTAATTTAGTGTAGTGCACTAATGAAGGCACTAATTTAGTGTAGTGCACTAATGAAAGCACTAATTTAGTGTAGTGCACTAATGAAGGCACTAATTTAGTGTAGTGCACTAATGCGGGCCTTCTTCCTTCATTGGGGTCCCAATTTGGTTCAGCCGTGGGTACGGCCAGTTGAGCTTCAGGTATACCCTTTAGGTCTGTTAGGTGGAGCTGGTATGCTTCGTCCCTGGCCTCATCAATGACCATTCTCCTTTCATCTCCTGTAAGCATCATATCGAGAAGAATGTGTATGCCTGCCCAGGAAGGGTGGTGGGTAGCAAAAATAGAAGAATTTGGAGGGGTTCCTCCCTATAAGGAGGATTGCAATCTTTCCAATTAAACAAGTCTGAGAAACCCAGCTGGCTGGCTGTTTATATTTAGACACCCTATTGGATAACCACATACAGGAAATTGCCCTGCCCTGGGAGTGGCTCCTGGCCCAAACTGGGTGCCCTGTCAGGTCTTAGATGGCAATACCAGACCAGGTCCCTGTGCCCCAGGAACACAGGATTTTCTAATTGATCCCTATAAGGAACCTCCTTTGGCATTTCTTCGCCCACCCCAGTCCTGGTTCTTAAGATTTCATTGCCTCATTTTCTTTGTTTCCTGAGCCCCAGTGTCGGGAACTGGGGCTGGATAGGAATGGGAGGCGGGGGAAGGTGTCAATATATTGGCATAAAGGCAGAGAGATTGGGACAGCCAGCTCAGGCGGAGGAGTTAAGGTTTGAAGCAACATATCCTCACTCTCATTCCCTTCCTTTTCTCATTTTCCCTGATGTAACGGCACAAATGCTTGCACACAGAGGATTTCAACATTCTTCCCCGCTTTTTCACGGAAACTCTAATTGCTGGATTGTACAGAGCCATTCAAAGGCCACCATCACTCAGCATTTTACTGTGAAACCATAAATAGCAACTGATTCTCTCTAACCATTTTGCCTTGGCATCAACCAACCGGTCTGTATTCTGGGCTGGGGCTCTTGGTGATTTTAGGAACCAAGTGGAACCTTTCTCTTCTCCCTGGGAATGTCGCACTCTGGGACAAGAGCAGACAGGTTTTTTTCTCTTGTTCTTCCATTTGACATCAGTAAGAGTTTCAAATATCACAAAACTGATATGGCCGTAAATGGAGAAATGGTACCAAAACAAAATGAAACAAAAAACTCAAAGGACAAACAGAAAGCCCTAAGTAAACCCTCAAGTTTAGTCTTGGGATTTTACATATACCAACAACACAGGAGATCACAATCAACGTAATTAACACAGCATGGGCGGCAATACATGCATGGGTGGCAATACATGCATGGGTGGCAATACATGCATGGGTGGCAATACATGGTACACAGAGTCCCTGACTAACCCCCTTGTGGAGATCCGAACAGGTACTGTGGCCACACACTGTTCATCTTCCTCTTGGTCATGAGTTCATAGCTGTAACCAGACCACTTATCCAAAACTCACCTCAGAGGATTTCTTTAGGGATAGTTGAAACATTCCCCAATTTTTAAAGACAGAATAAAAGACAGACAAAACACAAACGGCGCACATAAAGGCTAGCATCCAAAGAAACTCGTTCACAAATCAGGTAAAAGTTCAGCAACTACCTCCTCTCTCCAACAGGGTACCCCAAATACAAAACAACTGCCTTATTCCAGAGGAAAAGCCCCAAATGTAGAGAAAATAAAGTTTCCAGCTGCACACACCAAAGTGACTTACCCCACTGTATTGAGCCCGTCGACTCCCAGATGTTGATTGCTTGCTCCAATTGCGATGCACTGGGGCAGCCAGGGCTGCTTCGGGGAATTTCGAAGGGCAGATCCTCAGGACAAGTGGTCCCAGCAGCTGCTAGGGCCTTACCCAAGAATTCCCCAACCGGGGTCAGCTGGCCATGAGCAACTAGCCTCCTGGCTGGCTTTACCAATATTTGTTACGGAGTCCAAGCTCATACTGCTCACTGCACAACAGGCCAATAAATCAAGAGATGAGTGGTTCGGGCAAGGAGTAGCGACTTCAGTTGGAAAGCCAGCAGACCCAGAAAAGAGCGGCCCGGCGTCCCAAAGAACCAGCTTTCCCGAGTTAGAATTCAGGCTTCTTTTATACTAAAAGGGGAGGGAGTAAAGTTCTGGTTCCGGCCAGACCCCGGAAGGGGATGTGTTTGTTAATTTCTTTTTGCCTGCAGCCATTCACAGGTGGTCCTAGTCAGGATGTTTCCTGTGACCTAAACAACAGTATTTAGCTTAATGCTCATTACCTGGGAGGCAGGGTTCCCAGAGATGGGCCATAATGTGTAATTTAAGCTTATAGGTAACATCCCTTTAGTGATTAACTTATAAAAGAATACAAAGATTCTTCCCTATTGCACTCCCTCTAGTTGAAGCTTATTCATGTTTAGACACAGAAGAAGAAAGTATGGAATATTGTTGCTGTGGAAACAAACTTAGAAAATGACTTTCTTTTCTCCTTTATATAAATGTAGGAGTCATATCTCATGGCTATGAATATGAATAATTACACAATGGCATTGAAAGCTTGCTCCCAAGGTGCTCTGTGGCAGTCAGCTATGAGGACCATGAAATGGGCTCCAAGTGCCATTCTAGCATATAATATTTCTCACTTTGATGCACAGTCACTGGGTTAAATTTTATTTTCAGCGTATCCTACAATGAAATGACTGCATTTCAGTGGATTTCCGTTTGAGGATTTAAGATGTTTTAAAAATCACACAGTGTAACAATTTTCAAGGGAAAAAAACCACTTACCCATTATTTTTAAAAGTTCCTTTCAAAAGTCTCTGCTCTCTTTTATGTATTTGGAATCAGCCCACATGAAAAGGTTTTCTGAAGATTCTACAGAAATATTTTCCCTTTCCTCCTATGAACTCCTACAAAAAAGGTAGTAAAAAGTAATAACAAAATACTTTATATTTTGTGATATTTCTCTTTGTGGAACGATTCTTTGTTTGACCACCTTTCCTCCTGACCAATTAATTACTTCACTGAAAGGAACCTGTGGAAATGTTACTTTTTGTCACCTTAATTGACCAAAAGACTATTTTCATGTATTAAAACCTCCACATCCTAGCTGATTTCTGTGGTTCTATAGCTTGACTTTAACCATGTTGATAACTTTCCTGGGTCTCAGTCTAAACTGTAGCATCAGCCCAAATATCCTTGCCTCAAAAGTTGTAAAAATGGGGAGCTTCTCATTTTAACCCGTGTAAAACATTGCATTCTTCTAGCATTAAAAAAAGACTCCATGATAGCGCTCAGACTTTCTCCACCTGCCTTCACGTAGCAGGTGCTCCTCATGTAGTAAGCGTGTAACTCTCATGTAAGCAGATTTGACATAGGGTCCCAGGCTGAGAGCTGGGAAATGCCTCTGGTTGTCTAACCAATCGGTTCTGGAGAAAACTGAAAAGAAAAAACTCAATTCACAGGGTTGTTAAACAGATAAACTAGATAGTGCATGTGGACATTGCAGGGTTCCTTGGGGTTCTGTGCCCTTCACTTTGCATGCTTTACAATAGCCCTGGGTGGCCCCCATCCACTGTGTGTGTGTGTGTGTGTGTGTGTGTGTGTGTGTGTGTGTGTGTGTGTATTCCAAATACGTTTCAGATGTCACCCATGAGTTTCAGATCCACATACTCAACTGTTTACCGGGACTTTCCACAGCTACCTCAAACACAATACATGCAAAACTGAACTCACCTTTGGCCTTTCCAAATCAGCTGCCCTTCCTAAATCTCCATATTGGTAAGTGCACTGCCTTCTATCCACGTGCCCAAGCCAGAAACCTGGGCATCCCAACTCCCTTCTCACTCTTGCCCACCCTTCGTTTCCAAACCTAACTGGAACCCACTCACTTTTCTCCATCTTT
This sequence comes from Lipotes vexillifer, assembly GCF_000442215.2. NCBI lineage: Eukaryota > Metazoa > Chordata > Mammalia > Artiodactyla > Lipotidae > Lipotes > Lipotes vexillifer. The sequence goes on along the minus strand of NW_006799037.1, from coordinate 4,330,932 downwards.
TGCCACTGCCTTGGTTAAGGCTGCCCATCTCTCTCACCTGGGCTCCTGCAGCAGATTCTGGGTGAGCCTCCTGCCTCCAGTCTTGCCCTTTTGTTCAGCGTTCATTGCAGCCAGAGTTCTCTCTCAAAAGCACACAGCGTCTCTCCTTTCAATGCTTTCATGGTCCTCCTGTTCTCCTCTGAACAAAGTCCAATCTCCTTATGATCCTTTCCATCTTTTCTCTGGTCACTCTCCAGTCTCTTCTTTATCCATCTCCCTCACATCGCACTCCAGCCATACCGAGCATCTTTTAATTCTTCACACACACATTGTTTCTCTAACCTCCAGGTCTTTGTACTCAGACTTTGCTGACAGGGTTGAGACTGGGAGCTATTAAACTACAAATACAGAGGGCTTCCCTGGTGGCGCAGTGGTTGACAGTCCGCCTGCCGATGCAGGGTACATGGGTTCGTGCCCCGGTCTGGGAAGATCACACATGCCGCGGAGGGGCTGGGCCCGTGAGCCATGGCCGCTGAGCCTGCACGTCCAGAGACTGTGCTCCGCAACGGGAGAGGCCACAACAGTGAGAGGCCCACGTACCGCAAAAAAAAAAAAAAAAAAAAAAAAAAACTACAAATACAGAAAATTCTAGGATTTCTCCTCTGACTCATTTTTTACAGTGAAGTATTTTCACTCACCTCTCCCTTGAGCTCCAGACCCATATCTCCAACTGTCCCCCGAGTTCGTCCTTCATTTGCGTATCTAACAGACATCTCAAAATTAAAAGTGTCCAAAATTGATCTTCTCTGTCAACTTATCCCACATATCACCACTTACACACTAGGTATTTTACTTACTTATTTTGTTTATTATCTGTCTTCCCCATTGGAAGGTAAGCTCCAACATATGGAATAACTTTTCCTTTTCATTCAATAATGAATTCCCAGAGCCTAGTATGGTTCCTGACTGTTATGGACAGAATGGTGGTGCCCTTCCCCCAAAGTTCATATGTTGAGCTCTATTCCACCCCCACCTCCCGCTGTGATGTTATTAGAAGGTAAGCTCTTTGGAAGGTAATTAGGATTAGGTGAGGTCGTACTGGTGGAGCCCTCATGAATGGGATCAGTGCCCTTGTAAGAGGCACAAGAGCGCTTGCTTTCTCTGCTCTGTTCTTTGCCATGTAAGAATATAATAAGTTGGCAGTCTGCAACCTGGAAGGGCACCTTTACCAGATCTGACTGTGCTGGTACCCTGGGCTCAGACTTCTAGACTCCAAAACTGTGAGAAATAAACTTCTGTTGTTTGTAAGGCACTAGGTTTGTGGTATTTTGTTATAGCAGCCAGAAGAGACTAAGACATCAACACAAACACTCCCATTTACCATTGCAACAAAAAGAATAAAATATCTAGGAATAAACCTACCTAAGGAGATAAAAGACCTGTATACAGAAAATTATAAGACACTGATGAAAGAAATTAAAGATGATACAAACAGATGGAGAGATATACCATGTTCTTGGATTGGAAGAATCAACATTGTGAAAATGACTCTACTACCCAAAGCAATCTATAGATTCAATGCAATCCCTATCAAACTACCACTGGCATTTTTCACAGAACTAGAACAAAAAATTTCACAATTTGTATGGAAACACAAAAGACCCCGAATAGCCAAAGCAATCTTGAGAACAAAAAATGGAGCTGGAGGAATCAGGCTCCCTGACTTCAGACTATACTACAAAGCTACAGTAATCAAGACAGTATGGTACTGGCACAAAAACAGAAAGATAGATCAATGGAACAGGATAGAAAGCCCAGAGATAAACCCACGCACATATGGTCACCTTATCTTTGATAAAGGAGGCAGGAATGTACAGTGGAGAAAGGACAGCCTCTTCAATAAGTGGTGCTGGGAAAACTGGACAGGTACATGTAAAAGTATGAGATTAGATCACTCCCTAACACCATACACAAAAATAAGCTCAAAATGGATTAAAGACCTAAATGTAAGGCCAGAAACTATCAAACTCTTAGAGGAAAACATAGGCAGAACACTCTATGACATAAATCACAGCAAGATCCTTTTTGACCCACCTCCTAGAGAAATGGAAATAAAAACAAAAATAAACAAATGGGACCTAATGAAACTTCAAAGCTTTTGCACAGCAAAGGAAACCATAAACAAGACCAAAAGACAACCCTCAGAATGGGAGAAAATATTTGCAAATGAAGCAACTGACAAAGGATTAATCTCCAAAATTTACAAGCAGCTCATGCAGCTCAATATCAAAAAAACAAACAACCCAATCCAAAAATGGGCAGAAGACCTAAATAGACATTTCTCCAAAGAAGATATACAGATTGCCAACAAACACATGAAAGGATGCTCAACATCACTAATCATTAGAGAAATGCAAATCAAAACTACAATGAGGTATCACCTCACACCGGTCAGAATGGCCATCATCAAAAAATCTACAAACAATAAATGCTGGAGAGGGTGTGGAGAAAAGGGAACCCTCTTGCACTGTTGGCGGGAATGTAAATTGATACAGCCACTATGGAGAACACTATGGAGGTTCCTTAAAAGACTAAAAAAGAGAACTACCATACGACCCAGCAATCCCACTACTGGGCATATACCCTGAGAAAACCATAATTCAAAAAGAGTCATGTACCACAATGTTCATTGCAGCTCTATTTACAATAGCCAGGACATGGAAGCAACCTAAGTGTCCATCAACAGATGAGTCGATAAAGAAGATGTGGCACATAAATACAATGGAATATTACTCAGCCATAAAAAGAAACGAAATTGAGTTATTTGTAGTGAGGTCGATGGACCTAGAGTCTGTCATACAGAGTGAAGTAAGTCAGAAAGAGAAAAACAAATACCATATGCTAACACATATATATGGAATCTAAAAAAAAAAAAGGTCATGAAGAACCTAGGGGCAAGACAGGAATAAAGATGCAGACCTACTAGAGAATGGACTTGAGGATACAGGGAGGGGGAAGGGTAAGCTGGGACAAAGAGAGAGTGGCATGGATATATATACACTACCAAATGTAAAATAGATAGCTAATGAGAAGCAGCCGCATAATACAGGGAGATCAGCTTGGTGCTTTGTGACCACCTAGAGGCATGGGATAGGGAGGGTGGGACGGAGGGAGATGCAAGAGGGAAGAGATATGGGGATATATGTATATGTATAACTGATTCACTTTGTTATAAAGCAGAAACTAACACACCACTGTAAATAAATTATACTCCAATAAAGATGTTAAAAAAAAAAAAAACACAAACGGGGACACTCAGTCAATATTTTTTGAATGAATAAATGATCTTATAGCAACAGAATGAAGGTGGACCAAACCTTACCCAGAATTCCCCAGATCTGGATAACCATGGTGCAGTCAAAAGATCATAGATTCCGTCAGGCAGATCTCTCTAGTTGTGTGACCTAGGGTGATGCGTTTAATCTCTGAGACATTTTTCTCTTTTGGTAAAATACAGATAGGATAGCTCACAAGATTGTTTGGGTTAACTGATACAATTGGCTTTAGCCATACTGTGGGTTGGCCCTCAATTAATATTCAGTTCCCAAATGTTAGTTTCGCAAAGATTACTGGAAGCCTTAAAAACGTGGCAAGGTTAGCAAGCCATATCTAAAACAGGTCTCAGATGAAGCAACTCACGAATTAATCAAACTGTGCTCTCTAAGGAGCCTGGTTTCATAAAAATGCTACAGCTCCTACTGGGAGGAACAGGGTTTAGTGTGAGGGTCAATTGAAAAGCGTATTTTTGTAAATAGTTGCTCAAGGCATGGTCTCCTTGAGGAATTGGGAGCATGAACTCCCCTTTCCCCTTATTTCTCCCAACTCACTGGGAAGTGTTTGAGACATTGTTTATTGAGCTTGGAGTACCATGGCTCGCCCTCTTGCATAATGCCTAATAGCTGTGCATTTATGTATAAAGTTCCTTTCACCGCAGTGTGGCCAAAAGTCTTTCAAGTGGGTTAGAGTGGAAAAGGAGTCAACATCAAAGAACTGGGCCATGTAAGAGAGAGGTCCAAAGTTTCCAGAGAAATGAAATGAAAATGCAATTTTGCCCAGTGCTTATGATTGCCAGGGCAAAATAAAATATAGTCCTCTTCTAAGGTGAACTTGTGAAAGCACATTTGTGGGATGATGTTTGCAGACACACTGCAAGGGCGCTGATGTTTGTTGACATTGCAGCATATGGGACATGGAAGGAACTGATATGTCATCTAAGAATCATAGCCTAACACAGCTAAATGAAACCTTAGGAGTCTTTTGTCTTGAAGACCAGGAAAATGAAGGGCACACAGATGAAGTGACTGTGAGGGTCACACTGTTGATTGGGAGCAGAAAGACAACTTAAACCCCAGTCTTTGGAATCTCAGGTCGGAGCCCTTTCTACCGCAGTGTGCTCACAGCAAGCAAAGAGCGGTCAAAAGAGGCTAAGTGACTTCAATTTTCAGTGAAGTTTTTAAAGTTTTCTCCATGGTCGGATTAAAATGACTTAAAATAGCTCAGCATTTAATAAATGAGATAATGTATATGAAAGTGCATTGTAAATTACAAAATATTGCCTAACTATTGGGTGAATTTCTGATTAAATCTGCAAGGTTAATAAATAAAATGGTCAGACCAGATGTACATAATCGTACAGTATTACATGTCACATTTTGATGACAATCAAACACATCAAAGTGATTTTACCTGCTTTGTCAGCTGTTCCATTGAGGCTTTGTTGCTGACTTCAGAGGAGGTAACACATGGATCACAAATTTATACAAGAAAAATGTGCAGGAAAATTAATTTGTACATGGTGTTATTTAAGTTTTTTTCAATTATAAAAAGAATGCATAAATATATTAATGTAGAACGCTGGGGAAATACAGCAAATACAAATATATATATATAAAAGAAACAATGAAAATTACCTGCAAAACTACCCCTGGAAAAAATACTATTAAAATATTGGTATATTTTTTCTAAAAGATTAATATCCTGTAAGTATATACTGTACATGCAGCTTAAAATCCTACCTTCAACCAATATTATTTAGTGACTTTTTTCGATTAGTCTCGAAAGAATATTATAATTGGTGGTATATTATTTCTTTTTATAGAACTATTATAACTTATTTATCCATCCATTTATTATTGGGCATTTATCTTGTTACCAAGTTTTCACTATTATAACTATTTCTGACATGAAAGCAATGCTTCTCTGGCCACACTTCTGATTTTTATCCTTCTTAGAATAGATTCCTAGAAGTTGGATTATTAGATCAAAGACTATGATAATTTTTAATATTCCTCATAAGGATCACTCAGTTGCTTTTCAGAGACTGTGACCTATTTATACTTGCACTGGCATTGTGAATAAACATACATCTCACCACATCCTTGTCAGCATTATCATATACAATATTTGACAATGGGTGAAATTTTGATGAGAAATAGGGTTTCTGGATGGTCTCAAAATAAATTCCCACAGGTGCTTAATAACTACAAAAGAAAAAATAATAACTTTACAGAAGAGGAAACTTCCAGACACCACATTAACAGAGATACAGGTTAGTCTCATCAGTAATGGGACAATTGGCATCATGTTCCTCATAAGAGGATGCAAGAAGGAGGATAGAGCATCATTTCTGAGATATTCCTGCCCAAAATGCATAACCTGAGTCTAATCATGGGGAAACATCAGACAAACCCAAATTAGGAGACATTCAACAAAATAAATGATCTGTATTCATCAAAAAGGCTAGTGTCATGGAATTTAATGTTTTCTGGTTTCTGTTGTTGTTGAATTCTGCTCCTCATTATATTTCATGAGGGGTATTGCTGGCATAGAGGAAAGCTTCTGGATTTTGCACATTTTTCTTGTATGCTACCATTTTACTCATTATGAATTAATGTTAAGAACTTTCAGTTAATTCCCCTGCAGTTTTTTAAAGATATATTATCATATTGCCCGCAAATAACAGTGATTTTGACTCTTCCTTTCCAATAATTTTACCTTTTATCTCTGCCTGATATCTTATTGCATCAGATAAAATTTCTGGAACAGTGCCACATAATACAGACATCCAGCATTTCTGCCTCTTCCTGGTTTTAATGGGAATGTTTCTGGTGTTTCAATATTAAGGATGATACAGCTTGTCTATATGAGATATTGCAAGTTAAAGGGAGTATCTTCTTATTCCTAAATTTCTATGAGGATCTTTTTAATCAGGCACGAATGTGGAATTTTATCTGAACCTCTTTTTGCCATCTGTTGAGATTATCATACAGCTTTTCTTATTGAGATTGTTGAACTGAAAATTTTTTCTAATGTGAATCTATCCTTGCTTCCTGGAGTAAACCTGATATAGCTGTGGTAAATAATTCTCTTAATACTTCGTTTTGCCATTATATTTTGTCCTTTTGCAACTCGGTGGTGGATTTGTACTGTATCAACTTAGTTTAGCTGGGAGTGTTTCTAGAATTCCCTTCTGTGCATAGTTCTGGGTTAGCTGGACCACAAGAGACAATCACGTGAGATTGGGAAGGGGAAGTGAAGCAGGAGCCATATTCTCATACACTCATAAGTCAGTGCCAGGCATGAGGCATTGATGCCATTTAGAGTGTTGTCACTGCTCTGCGGGCTCTCCCACTGATTGTGGTGGGACAGCAGCCGGGCCACAGCACCCCAAGTCCCTGGCGGCCAACATCTTCAGCTTCACTGACTCCTGGGCTGGGTACGTTTCAGCTCCATGAGAAGGGTGCCAATTTCTCCTGCAGATCCCCCTATTATCAAAATTGGAGGCTTGGTGGGTGATGAGAGGCCGAGGTAGGGTCCAGTCGGTCTTTGCAGGCTCCAGTTCTTGCTGCCCCACTTCATGTCCATCCTTCTTTCCTCATTGCCTACTTTGCTGACTTCAGGCTCCAGCCCCAGACACAGAAGCAAGAGCCATATAGAAATTGTTTAACCAGCTCCCACAATTGTATAAGGTCTATATAATATATCCCTATGTTATATATCTCCTGGGGGTTCTCCTTCTCTGACCAAATCCTGATTGAAACACTGTCCGTAAGTGAGACGATCTAAATATGTTCTCATTTTCTTTGTTGGCTCCATAAGAGTCATCCTCTGACCTGCTCAGCCCTGCTCTGTGACACAGGCCTAATCTTTACAGTTGGGGGCTCACTTGCCCTCTGGCTTCTATTGGGCATGGTCAATATGTGCACTGGTAGAAGTTTGAAGGGCAGGAGGAGAGATAGCAGAAGGCTTTCTTCTGCCTCTCCCTCCCTCCCAGCCTGGGCCCGGTGGTCTGGCAACAGCCACATTCTCCATGGCTACCGTTCTTACCCTGAAGCCTCTTCTCCACAATTCAAATCTTCTAGGGGCATTGTTTTCTCCATGCATAGTTCTCTACTGCAGTGTAAAAATTATCCCCCCCGCAATTTAACAGCAAACATTTACTCTCCCACATCATTTCTGACAGCCGGGTAGTTCTGGCTCAGGGTCTCTCATGAAGCAGCATCAGGATGTGGGTTGAGCTGCAGTGATCTGAAGCTTGACTGGGACTGGAGGGAGGATCTGGTTCCAAGCTCTTGAACGTGGTTGTTGGCAGGAGGCCCCAGGTCCTTACCCTGTGGGCTTCTCCAAAGTGTTGCTTGAGTGTCCTACGAAAAGGCAGCTGGCTTCCCTAAGAACAAGCGATCTGAGAGAGCGAACGAGGACGAAGCACACCCCCTCACTTCCGCCACATTCTGCTCCTTTGAAGGGAGTCCCTAAGTCTAACCCACACTCAAGCAGAGGGGAATTCAGCTCTATTTCTTCAAGGAAGGAGTAGCAAAATATCTGTGGCCATGCTTTAAAACCTCCACACTCTGCCCCTTTCAGTCCTGGGATGGTAATGGCTTCCCATTGTTGCTGGCTTTGGATACCTCAATATACATGACCTTCCTAAACCCTTGCCCACTTCTCCATAAATAATTCCTTCATTAAATTGTCTGTAGTTAAACACATTTGAACATAATCCTGCTTCCAGGATTGTAAGACAATATATTACGGAGGGAGGGTGTGCACAGTTATACAGCATGAGAATTTCATGGACATAGATATTTACGTAATTATTTGTATATTATATGTAATTTATATATTTTTATAATTCTTACATAAGTATACAAAATATATAATTATTATATACTTTATATATTATATCATATATAGAGAGAGAAATATGGGGGTTTTGTTTTTTCCTAAGTAAAATATTCAATAATAAAATAAATAAATGTGCCGGGATGGCTGCTGGTACTTGGTACTTGGTACCACTCCCCTCTTCCCACCCCTTCTGTGCTCTCTCTACAGTACAGGGGCTGGAAACCTGAGAACTACATTTCTCAAAATCCTTTGCTGTCAGGGTTCTGACTCATGGTCTGTTAATGAGAGGCACTCACTGTGAGATTTAAAAGGCAGAAGGGAAAGCAGTGCAGTGGCCTCAGGGTCTTTCCTCCCAGAGATACCTATCTTGGTGCTGCAGCCATCTTCCCTGGCTTTTGCTTCTCTGTTTCTTTCAAAGGTGTGTGTGTGTGTGTGTGTGTGTGTGTGTGTGTGTGTGTGTGCGCGCGTGTGTGCGCGTGTGTGTGTGTGTGTTTCCCAATGTTTTCCCAATGTGTTTCCCAATGTGTTTCCCAATGTTCCCTGTCCTAAATCATGTTCTATCTAAAATACCCAGAGTACTTTATTTTCCTAACCAAGGTGTAACTAATACAATAATTAGAAGGAAATAAAAAACCTGAATGCGCAATAATTGTTTTTCATTTTTTTCTATAGCAAAAGATTCATTTTGAGATTGTCAATTTCATTAGCATGACATTCTTTAAAATTTAAAAATTCTTTCTGTATTTTTGATATATTGGACTAAATACTACTTTTATTTATATATTTGCTTTTTTCACTCTTTTTAAAAATTCGATTTGCCAGAGGTTTTGTTTTTATTTTCAAAATCTGTTCTTTGATTTTTATACCGTTAGAGGTGTGTATTTAGCTGCATGCATCAGAAAATCCAGCTAACATTGGCTTCAACAAATAGGCATCGATTTTTCCAACATAATAATGAGCTCAGAGGTAGATGGTTGCTAGCATTGTTTAACTACTCAACAGAGGTAGATGGTTGCTAGCATTGTTTAACTACTCGGGGATCAGACTCATTCTGTTTTTTCAACTCACTATCCCTATCCATTGACTTCCCTCCTCATGTTTGTGACTTCCTGTTTACAAGATGGTTATTATGTCAGACATCAGAGGTACATTCAAGGCAGAAAATGTGGCCAGGGAAGGGGAAGAGAGAAAGCACTGAATCAGCTCTGGCAGTACCCCTTTCTACCATTAAAGCAAGAGTGTTCCAGGAAGCCCCCTCAATCATCCTCCATTGGTATCTCAGTGATAAGATTTATTTCACATGGCCACTTGTACTTACAAGCAGTTCTAAGAAGTTATTTAATTCACTTCCCAGCTTCTATAGAAGAAGACAAGAGAAAATAAGGTTACAGAAATCATCCTAGGGATACCCTGGTGGTCCAGCAGTTAAGACTCCACACTCCCAATGCAAGCGGCCTGGGTTCGATCCCTGGTCAGGGAACTAGATTCCACATGCTGCAACTAAGGTTCCCACAAGCAGAAACGAGGATCCCATGTGCCGCAAGTAAGACCTGGCACAGCCATATAAATAAATAAATTTTTTTTTTTAAAAAGAAAATCATCCTATAGTCTCCACCACGTGTATCAATTTCATGAGGCTTGTTTCTGCTTCATTCTAATTTATCTTGCTGTTTATTTTCTAAGTTACTGAGTCAAAGAAGAAAGTTTACTTCATTTCGTTGTTGTTAAACAATGAGATCATTTTATGCTGTGAGTTTGCCTATGAGGATAGCTCTGACAACATCCCGTGAGTTTTGATTTAATGTGTTCTCATTGCAATTTTCTAAATGACCTACAATTGCACCATTGATTTCCTCTCTTACTGATAGTTTTTTTTTAGGAGAGTATTTTTCACTTCCATGAGGTTGAGGGCTTTATCCTTAAACTTTTTTCTTGATTTCTAGATTTATTGCATTTTAGACAGAAAATGTAGTCATTACAATTTCTCCTTTTTGAGATTTATTGAACTTTTCTTTGTGATTTAGTGTAAGATCAGTTTTTGTAAATGTAAATGTTTCTCAAACATTTTAATAAAAGGTATATTTTTGTTTATATTATATATTATAATATGTATGTATTGTTCAAATTCTCTGTAACCCCAGTTTTGTGATGGGGTTTTTTGGTTCTCATTGGTCTGCAGAAGTCACTCCCAAATTAAACAACTATCAGTTTCTTCTTATGTTTGTAATCATAGCCTCTCTGTGCCTCAGTTTCCTCATCTGTAAAATGGAAGAAATAATAGTTCCTACTTCACAGAGCTGTTGAGAGGGTTACATAATTTAATTTTATGTGAAATGCTTATAACAGCGCCTTGTACATGGTCAGCATTCAATAAGGGTTATGAAAGTAATCAAACTCGGAGGCCATTAGACTGAGGTGTCTCTATTGCCTTGGTAGCCTGCATAAGAATACTGAAATGTTCGTCAGAGTCAGTTCCTATAAATGTCCCAAGGGTAAGAAGAAGAATCAATCACCAAAGAGCCAGAGGCTTTCCCAAATAATGCAACTGCTAAAGCTATAGCCAATCAAACAATGTCCTTGTTTTGCTTTGCATCTTCTCTGTAAAACTCTTGCCCATAGCTACTGTCATTGGATCACTCCTAACCACTTCTGGTTTGGCACTGCCCAATTCCAATCAACTTTTGCTCAAATAAACTCTTAAAATTTTTAATATGCCTCAGTTTATCTTTTAACGATGTTAACTATTATTATTATTGTTTTCAGTCTAGCAGACTTGCTCTGTTTCCAATAACAGAGCAAGAGTTGGACAGGATCTGTATTCTCAGGCCAATTCCACTGGCATAAAAGTTGGTGTTAATTAGTCCCAGATTCTGGAAGCAGTGTGTCTGTCCTAATCTGCAGTTGCTTAAATGCATTTTTGACATTTTCTCGGTTTCATAGACTTTTATTGGGAGGTTGCAAGAGGTTGTGTCAAGGGTTACTAGCCATCCACCTTTTAAACCAGAACACTTGTATCTAATTTTTAAAATAACCTGTTTCAATGTGATTCAAGTTAGGTGGAGATTGGCGCTATAATTCAATTGCCATACAGAAATAACCATTAAGGCACTTCTCAGCCCTGGCTGGGCACTTTCTTAATGGCCTCAAAAGACTTTGGTGAAATATTTCAGAGAATATTTTTGTTCTTACCAGGAGTTCATTTGAGAATTAAGTTCCCTTTTTCTTCACATATCATGAATTTCAACACTATCTTTCTGAATTGTATCTGATCTATTCTCTAAAACCAATCATAGAATCATCTCTAAAATAGTACCCCTGTGTCGATGAGAACTCCCTTTTAAAAATAAAAGTCTGACAGGCATCATGTACTTAAAATTGAACATAGACTGCAAAGCAGCCCTGATCCATTAGTCCAACTGACATTTGAATAACCCAGATCAGGAAAGAATAAGGCCATAAATCGAAGAAGACTCTAATCCTGGCTGGGGCTTGGTGATCTTATCAACCCAGGAGTGAAGACAGCAATCATGCATAACATGGGAATTTTACATTTGCACATAAAGTCAACCTCCTATAATGGAAAGAGCACTTGAGTAGGGGTCAGAAGACAGGGGCTGAAATGCTGATTTCAAAATGAACTGACTATGTCACTTAACTTTTCGTAGTCTCATTTCTCTTGTTTATAAAACGAGGATAGTGTCCTAGGCCACACCTCCTTCACGACTATGTTTTTCCTGCCCTCAGGGAGCTCATGGTTAGTGGAGGGACAGTAGGAAGTAAATGGTAGCATGGGTGAGCTTTGGAAATTTAGGATTTGAATACCAGCTCCACCCACTTATTAACTGTATAATTTTGAGCAAATTATTTGTGTTCTTGATGCCTCAGTTTCCTCATCTGTAAAATGGGGATGATAATAGTATCTATGTCATAGGGTATTTTGAGGATTAAATTAAAATAATAATGTTCATCAAACTCTTAGCCCAGTTCCTGGCACAAGGGAAGCACTCAATAAATGGTATATATAATACTCAAATGTGACTGGTTCTCTTTGGGTAGCCTTTGATTTATCCCCTAAGCCCACCACAAGGCCAGACTTAGTAGTTTGCCTCAGACTCCTGATATCTTCCCTTCCCACCAAAAAGACCAGCTCCAAAGGATTGACAAAAAATGTTAATGTTAATGAAGATTTCATGGAGATTCAGAGGAAGGGGTAAAATGATAATAATAACAACAACAACTAAATGGTACTGATTCTTAGTATGTTTTAGGCATGGTGCTGAATACTTCCATGAATGATTTCATTTCATTCCATACAATACAGCAACATGTAAGCCAACTTTCTCTTGGATATTTTAATTTTTTTCTGTATAGCCTCTTTAGAGAAAGAACTACTTTCTGAGTAGTCTCTTTCTTCTGTCTTCTTTTTGTCAAGGCACTGAAAATTCCCTCTATTGTCCTAAACAATTCAGTTTTCCCATCAGGTTGCACATCCCATTCAGTAAAACCAATGTGTGATAGTGAGACTGACTGCTATTCTTCCCTAATTCATGCTGACCAGGAACGTCTTAGTTCATCCCACAATGCCTACTGTTAGGGAGCTAGGACTAGTGGTCCCTATCACCCCATGCAGTCAAAAAGAGTATCTAGATTTCAATCTTGCTCCCTGTTTATCTCCTGTGCCTGATGCAGTGCCTGACACTCAGGAAATCATTTAAAAATATTTATGGAATGAATAAGTGTGTGATCAAACTGACATAACAGAAGTCAGAATGAACTAGTGTTTAACAAAGGAGTGGCAATGTACTGTGGGGAACAGACTGAGAGAATGTGTGAAACTTTCATGGAGAAGACAGGACTTGACCTTGAAAGCTGAGTAAAATTTTAATAGGCAGAGACTAGGAACAAGATAATTTCACGTAAAGGGAACTGAGCAATAGATACAAAAGAGTATGTGGTTTGTTCAGTGCAGAGAAGTCATGTGAACAGCCTGTATCGTGGAGGTTCAATGCCTGTGCCCCAGAGCTGCCTGAACCTTCAGGGCAGACAGAGAGGGTATAGTCAGGGGCTGGGAAGCTTGTGGAAGGCAGCTCAAAGGAAGAGCTGGAACACCTTGTTCAGGAGTTTGCTTTATTTGTAGGCAACTCTACCACTGAGAGTTTCTGAGGAGACTGGCTTGCTCAGATGTGTCCTTTAGAAGATGACTCTGCTGAGGAGGGATTGGGGGTGGGCAGAGACTGGAGACAAGGACAGCCAGACTAGAGACAGGATGGCAGTGCACACAGGTGAGCACTTCCCTACTTACGGCTGTGAGGCCACCTCCTCAAGGAAAGTTTGTCTGGAATGGTGCTTCTGCTCCCAAGAGATCTGGGAATATATTTGTCATATGAAAGAGATAGAGTTGTGTTCTCCATGTTCTTTGGAAGTATTTTAAACCCAAGGTCATAGAGAGAAAGTTAATTAACATAGAAAACATACCATAGATATTAAATCTTCTAATCAAGGCTAACAAGTCTGCTCTAACTGGAATGGGGAGCGGTAAGCATATTCATAAATCCAAAGTAAGAAGAGGGAGGAGAAAGGCAGTTTTCAAATCCTGGGAACCTCTCCATTGCTCTCTTCAGAGCTGCCACATGTTCCAAGCAGGTGATTGTGTTACTAATTCTTTGACAGTCTCTAATATGTTCCTAGAATGTGCAGAATTCCAAACAATAAAGCGACTCTATTACTTTGTGGGGTCAACCTCTCCTTCTGAAGCCATGGCCACCATCATGTGTCTGCTCATAGCCACCATCTTGTTTTCCTCCACAATCATTTTTTATTCACCATTGCTCTTTACAAATTTAAATCTCTGGTTAATTCCGACATCACAGAGTCGCCATAAAAATTTCCCCTACTCCCACTGCAATTTAAAAAATTATTTCATGCCCAAAGGCATCAAGAGTGGACGGTAGGAGGGGATCAACATTAAGGCACAAAATAGCAACGGTGCCTACAGCAATTTGAGATTCGTTGGGTATGGAGATAACAGATCAGGAAACAGCCAAGATGATTTACATGTTTTAGCTGGGGTCCCGGGAGGATGGTGATATTATTTGTTAGAAATAGTACTGGGATTTGAGGTGTTATTATTTAGTATTTAGCCAGAAAACCAGGGCCTACCACAATCCTTTCCCAAACCATTGCCACCTACTGTGAAGTTACCAAGAGAAAACACACACACACACACACACACACACACACACACACACACACACACACACAGAGCAAATAAAAGAACAGGGTAAATCAGGTAAAAGATTCTGCTCAATTTTCCTGCTCCTTTCTCCCTCAAAGTCCAGACTCAGATTTCAACTCTTGCCACACTGATCACATGGTTGAAAGAAGCCCAAAAGAGAGGAGAGAGTACAAGACAGCCAGGCTGGTTGGGGCCCTTATCACTTTAGACATGTAGAAAGAAGAGACAGATAAGAGACTGATGGTCAGATCTGCTTAGTTGGAGAAAGGCCTGGGTCAGCAAACTAGTTTGGCTCTACAGAGAAAGCAAAACAATTGAGAAAGTTCCACCCATACCTTTTAATGTAGAGGTTGGCAAACTATGGAGCATGTGGCCCATTGATTGTTTTTGTATGACTCATAAGCTAAGAATGATTTTTTCATTTTTAAATGGCTGGAAAAAATTAAGAGAAGAGTGATATTTCATGGCAAGTGAAAATTGTATAAAATTTGAATTTTTTTGTCCATACACAAAACTTTATTGGAACACAGTCATGCCCATTCATTTACCTATTGTCAATGACTGCTTTTAGCTTCAACCGAGAAGATATAGCCCACAAAGCCTAACATAGTTATCTGGCCCTTTATAGAAAAAGTTTGCCAGCCCCTGTTCTAAAGTATAGTGATGTCCCCCAAATAAATAGGGCCTGATTAGATTTTAAAATCTGACCCATGCGTATCAATTCCTCCTCTCTGGGAGAAGGAAGGAAGAGCTTGGGAAGAGAAGAGAGGAGCTCTGTACTCCTTCCTTTAAAGGAAACTGTATCCCAAGATTGGAACACAGGAGGAAAAGCATGTTTTGAGATGGCAGACTGTATATTTAGTTTAAGGTGTTTGGAGACAACCAGGAGGTGACTGGACTTCTCAGTTTGAGTCTCAGGAAACAGAGTAAGAGATATGGACTCTGAGACATGTCTACGAAGGGAATAGTGAAGCCATGGGAAAGCTATCCTAAGGAGAACATAGATGGGCAAGAAGAGAGCTGGCTAGGGTTACCAGATAAAATATTTATTTACTTGCTAAATCTGGCCACCCTATTGGGGAGAGAACTTTGAAATTTGAAGTTTGAATAGAAAAGGTAGGGCCAACAAAGGAAACAGAGAAGGGGAAGTCAGATGAATAGGAGAAGAATCCTAAAAGTAGGAGCCATTTGTAATCTTGGGTAGTTTGGTTGGAACAGTGCGGGCAGGTGTCATCAGAGTGAAAAAGAGAAACTAAGTATATACATTCTCCTTTCCAGAAATTTACTTGTGCTGCAAAGGACCATAGTAGGGGAGGTTGAGGGGAGACTGGGGTAACGGCTGAGTTTGGAGTTAAAGGGGCCACGTGAGCCTGTCTTTGGTGAAGGTGAGAAGACAGTGGGAAGTGGTTGAAGATGTGATGAAATGAGGTCTTTGCTGCTGTTAACATTTGTCTGGGTTACTACGCACACGAGTGTGTTCTCCTCGCCCCCAGCATGACCCCTATCACCCCCACCACTAGAGAGGACAAGAGTTAAATCTTGTCAAAAATTAAACACTGAAGAGTTCCACACCCAGACTTTTTCTCCACAGACTGTTCCCAGCACATCCTTCACAGAGGGGCGAGGGAAATAACTCAGTAGAACCCTGGAAGCAAGGACAACTGGTCACTCAGACATCAACAATGAGAAATGAATGATTTCAAGAATTCACACAGCATTGATTGGTTGATGGGCAGTCAGTTCTAAGCAGATTCTGTAACTCAATCAATTAAAATAGTGAGATGGAAAGGATCGGGCTAGTGGTTCTCAACCGTGGCTACACATTGAGATCACCTGGGAGCTTTACAAAAACCCACTGATGTTTGACAGACCCACTCCAGAAGTTCTCATTTAATTGGTCTAAAGGGCCTGATAGATTGGATTTTTTAAATCTTCCCAGGTGATTCTATTGTTCATCCAAGGTTGAGAACCACTGGATAGGGGAATAGGCATGTTGATATATTGATAATAGAGTTATTTAGTAATATATGTCTTTAAAAGATGCATTCCACTTGTTCCAGTTATGGAAAAACACAAACATATGTATATGTGTGTCTATGCATTGAAAAAAGAGGTTGGAAGAATAAAAAAAAATTAAAAATCTAAAGCTATACATCTTAGAAACTGTCATCAGAGCTTCTCATGTCTTATGAAATGATTTGGCTTTGCTTTTCAATTCCTCACAATTAGACCTAACTGGCTCATTGGGCATATGTCACTGTAGTAGTCAGCTTAAAGAACCCTTGGTAGAAATTTTACCCAGGTGGATAATAATAGTGATAATAACGATAATAATGATGACTAGAGGAGGAGGGGAAGGAGGATATTGATAGCAAACACTTGGATAGCAGTTACTCAGTGGCCATACTATTCTAAGTGGAAGGTATGGGCTGACCCACATGTGAAAAATTTACTGGCATCTTCTTGGTGATAATAACCGTAGTAGTAGCCAACATGAGTTGAATTCTTATGTCAGACACTATGCAAAGTGTCTTATTTGCACGACAATGGAGTACTTGATATGGCAAGAGTGCTAAGGAGATAAGAGGGAATTAAAAACACAGGTCAAAAGAAAAGAACCAGATGAAATGCATTTGCTTTGGACAAGAGGAGGGACACCCATTCCTCTTTGACAGGGGGCTGAGAAGAAAGGATGAGCACAGACACACCGTGGCGTGTCACAGAGGGGAGACTCAGAGAGTGTTGATATCAGAGGCTTCATCTCTCAGGAAATAAGGAGGTTTTCTCACCTGCTATGAGTGAGGGGGGCTTCCATGTCAGACAAAACTCAGGGACACTAATATATTCTAAGTAGAAATTACTGAAATCACTGATACGTTTTGCTTCTATAGACTTCAGCCGTAAACAAGGAATAATCACATAGACCGAAGGAAGGAATCTCTGGTGTTCGGTAACATATTACAAGGCCAGGCAGCTGCCACCCCTGCACTCACAGTTTGTGCCCAGCCCCTCACAGATGCAGCCAGCCAACTTCACGGACAATGCCTGCATCCTCAGATCAGTCCTGGTCTCCCGTCTGGCCTCATAAGCCTTTGACCCATTTCAGCATCCAGAAAGTTGGGGACATTAGGTTGGACCCACTCAGCCTTGGAGTGGGCCAACTAAAAATGTGACAACACCCCCCCTGTTGGGTACCTGAAAGCTCTGATTCTCCCCATGGTCCCTCTCTCCTCCGTGCACATCATGAAGTCAGTCAGTTTGAGACATGTTCAGTGGCAAAAGCAGCCCAAGGAGTGGCAGGCCCAACCTTTCCTTAGAAACAAACTGATGCCCTGAAACCCATCTTTACATCACGCTCTTTTTGTCGGGAACCTATCATGTAATTCATAATTTGGGGAAGATAATTACACCATGCTAGTGAGAGACAACTTGATGAATAACTGTTTATTTTCAAAGGAGACATATTTCATGCACTGGCTGCATAATGGTGTCAGGAGCACAGCAAGCTGTCACCATATTTTCTATGGCATTTAACTGCCTGGCAGGGTTATACATGGGAAATGGAAAATCTCCGTGTGATAGATAATATAATGTCCTTTGCCTTGCTCAGAAGCCATATTTTGGAGGCAGGATTTGTAAGTATCTTAATATCATTTGTCAAACAGTATCTGTCGGCTTTGTCTTGTTTCTGTTCTACCTTCAGACTCTGCTCCACCCCAGGTCCCAGCACAGCCCCCCACCCGACGGGCCTCAAAGAAAGTAGTTAGTAGGGTTATAACTGTTGAATACCTGGGCTTTTGCCCATGTTGTGTTGACTGCAGATCAGATCCAGGACCTAGAATCAATTCCCTCAATGCACAGAGGTTTTTGAAGACACTGAGAACATTATACACGATATAGGCACATAAATAATGAATTTAAAGTTTAGACCAGAAAATATAGGAACTAGCATAATATTAGCTAACATTTACTGAGTGCTGACTCTGAGGCTGCTATGGATCTAAACCCTTTATACGGATTACTCAATGAATCCTTGCAAAAAAACTTACGAGGTAGATAATATCATTATCTATTTTATAGATGAGGAAATTCTGGAACTAGCCAAAAAAATCATTCAGCTAGAATTCAAATTCAGAGAGCGTGAATCCGGAGTGTAAGTGCTTTACTGGGAGGTGTGTTTCTCCCTGTAATGGATGCTGTAGTATGCTGCCCAGATCTTGCACAGGCCTCACGGAAGTTATACCACCCATCCAGTGATTAGTGCATGCAGGAGTATAAAGGCTCAGCCCCTTTCCCCAATTCAAGACAACTCCGAAGCACCATGCAAGACACAGGGCTCTCCAAGAACTGGCTGAGACTTTTGCTATGATTGCATTGCAGTTCCCCTTCTCAACTGCCAGTCCTGCTTCTTTCCCACACCTACAGGTCTTACTAACAAGACATCCCAATACATTTCCTGCACACAGACCTCCATCTCAGAGTCTGCTTCCCCAGGAAAACTGGTCTGCAACACTCTCCTAGATATGATTCAGCAGAAAAATTAAAACACAGATGTACAGGCTGCAGGACTGCTACATGATTATAAAGCAGAGCTGCCAATTTACTTCTGAACTTTCTGACAGCCAAAGAAAAGATGGACACATGAAGAGAATTGAATCAAGGATCCAGGGACAATCTTATACGCATACATGCAGCGCCTGGGAAATCTAGAGGATGGAAAGACTAAGAGGCTGACCCCCTTGTTTTCCTGGTGGACCCGGGAGAGGTTGCTGTCTTCAGCACAGATTTCTTGCCCTTCTAGAGATTGTCTGGCAAGGATAAGTATGTTCCCATGGAACACATGTGGGCTGAACTCGAGAAGAGCAGCCTGGGGTTCTAACATCTGACTGGAGGGCAAGGAGTTTACCACCCATAAAAAAATGCATGTCCCTGAGTGAAGAGAAATTTGGGCAAGAGGGGCCCGACAGCAAATTCCAGAGAGTCTGAGAGCTCAAACACCCCAGCAGGGAATAGGTCAGCTCAAACATCTATGAGGCGGAGAGAGCCTGACATCAGATAAGACCACACATTTCAAGCAAGACCTCTCCTACTCCCACCAACTCCACCCTCCCTCCACCTGAGGAGATTGGATAGTGAGAAGCCCTGGGCAGAGAAGTGGGGACCCAGCCACACTACCACACTGTTTCCCACTGCAGTCTCCCACCCTAAAGTTGGCCTCAGCTGGGGGAAGGGAAGGAGAAGACACCAAGTTAAACCAAGATTAGAGTTTGGGACTGAACATAATTACTAAATTAGGCTGTGTTTGCAAGTTAAAGTGACCTAGGCATATCTATTACCTGGGAGTGAGCAGAATAGTTGTGTGCTTGCTTGAGATTTCATCCTGGGCAGAGGCAGATTTATCCCTACTGAATAAATGGCAAAAGATTGTGGGAGAGAAAAATACAAATGTGTTTTGATTACACCACCAGCGGTGCTTGTCTAGCATCCCAGTTACATTCGTGCACATGACCTCATCTGAGCTGGCTTCAGGTACTTGCTTAGGAGGAGAGACACTTACATATTTCCTAGGGAACTTGGGAAGCGAGGAAGGCCAAGTGAGCAGAACTGGGCAAGTAGAGTCCCTGAGGAGAGGGGCAAGAGGGGACAGGAATCCAATTGTCCTTCAGGGAGGAGCTTCAGAGATTGAGCCATGGCACTGCCTTCTCTCTGCTCTGGCAATTGGAGCCAGCCTGGGGAGCATCTGAAGATGCCAGGGGTTAGCTCATGCCAGCCAAGGTCTGCAGAGGGGGCTTGGTGAGTACTCACTTTTCATAGGGCTGGGAGAGAAAGCACCATGTGAGCTGAGATATGGCAACCCCCTCCGCATGTACACACACACACACACACACACACATACACATACATACACTTCAGCTTAACAACCACAATAACCCTTAGCCCTCCTGCCTCATTTAGCATCTCTCTCCACCTTATATCCTACAACTAATGGCTTGCAGGAGAAATGAAAGGTATAAACAAAAAGAGGGGGTGTGTGTGTGTCTTTCACATGCTGTTCCGTCCGCCTGTAACACTTGCTGAACCAATCAGGGTCCTGACAAGAGACAGATGGCCTACTCAAAATAGTATAACTCAAGGAGGGTCTACTTGCAGGGGGCCCTTTACAAAGGTGTGGGTGCAGAGGAAGCACAGTGGATGCATGCCTGCAGCATCCTACCCTTAGGTCCAAAGAGACAAATGATGAGGGAGGGAGGGGTCCCTGGAAGCAGCTCAGCCCACACACTTGTGGGCGCAGGATAAGAACACTTGGAGGCCGCCCAAACCACATGTCTAAATATTTGAAAGTCATAACTCAAACTAACAAACTGCTAAATGAAATATAGCCAAGGTCAACTATTCTATCAGTTGACCTTGGCAAATAAACCTTTAGAGCAACCTGTAAGACTGAGTTTGAATTTCGAAGTCTCCCACTGCTCAGAGTTCTGTGTGGGAACAACATGACAGAAGGGGAATATCTGGGCCCGAGCCCCTGGCTCACAACCCATCCCCTTCTCTTCCCATCCCTGCCTCTGCCTATAACCACATGTGATCTCATTCATACGGCTGGACACCCCAGCCTTCATGGCCATGCTGCCCCTAGAACCCACCACACATGCACCACACAACCCTCTGGCCAACCCCTGAAGCCTAGGGCTCAGAACACTGCTGGTGTGGTCCATACTCTAGAAGAGAGATGGGTTGTGGGCATGAAAAACGGAAGGGCTCTCACACCACGGGCAGGTGGGCAGCTGGGGGAGGACCAGAGCACGAAAGCATGGTGCCCAGGGCAGGGGCCTTCTCTCATGGGTCAAAGGGCAGCACAGCTGGAGAGAGAGAGAGCACAGGACCCAGCCCCTCCTGCCTCCCCAAGGCAATTCCACTGGGAAGAAGACAGAGTATAGGAGCCCTGAGCGCTGATCTCAGGCTCCTCCTTCCCTTTGATTCCCTAGGGAGCTAGGGCTCCCCAACAGAAAGCCCAAGATGGCAGGGAAGCCTGTGGTGGACTCCCAGGTTGTCAGCCCCCAGGTGAACAGAGCAGGAAGGAGAAGGGCAGAGAGCAGGTCTGGAAGACGTCCAGCCCTCTGTCCTCTCTGTTCCTCTAGTTAACTTCTCCTCAAGCTTTAAATACCAGCTCAAGTGTGAATCTCTCAAAAAATTCCTACCTGACCTCCAGAGCTAGAACAAGTCTCTCTTTAGTTGGTCCGTGCTTCCCTGTCCTTTTCCTTCACAGCATTCACTAATGTTTCCATGATCTGTGTGGTTATTTTATTAATGGCAGTATGCCTACCAGACCACGAGTTCCACGAGGGCAGGCACTGGGTCTGTTTAGGTGATTTCTGTATCTACTCCCTGACCTGGGCCTAGCAAGTGGGGGGGTTCCTGCTGTTCTATTTGTGGTCTTCCCCACTTTGCTGGGGTCAGCGAGAGCTACACTCAAGGGAACACAGAGAACATACATGACAGTAAGTAACACACACAGGTACACACACATATGTACATACACACACGGGGACTTGGAAGTGAGTCTCTGAGGGTTAAAATTCAGATTCCCATACAACTGATCAGAACCATCATCAGCTTAACGAACCAGTATAACTTGCAGACCCAGAGAAGAATTGAGGAAAATTATGGTCACATCTAGAGAAAGCATGCATGAGCCATAGGACGAGGCAGCTGTGGAAGCACAAAGAGAAAAAGTGCTGCTCAAACAGTGCCCAGAGGAGCCAGTGCCCAGCCAGGCCGGGAGAGTGCCCAAGCCACTGGACAGGCCTGTCCTCCCTGGGGCAATGGAGGCAACATTTTTTTAGGGCCTGATGCCATTAAAATTTCAAATTCTATAACTCCCTTGTTCTGCTCCCATACACACAAGCAGCCATCCAGCAATTTGACTCCTAGGGAACTGGTTGGTCAGATCCATGCAATGATGGATTCGTCCGTCAGGAGTATTGCTCCTTATAAATCAGTGAATCGGTGTTCTGATTTTACTTCCACTTCTTGGAGAGTTTGTTAGCACAGGTGGGCATTCCCAAGTGTGATCGCCTCTGGAAAGCTGATGAACTCACAGGACAATACCCAACAGAGAACCAGCCCTGCAAACCCAGTCACGGAGAGTTCTTTTCTTTTGTGAAACAGAAATAATGGCATTTTCAAAGGATCAAACATTTATCAAGGGGAAGAGGGAAGCACATAGAGTTGCGTGCAAATAGAAATGGTTTTGATTTTTCATTTTTCCTTTAACTTCTCCAGACCTAAATTGTCTTTTCAGCTAGAATACATAGTAGCAGAGAAATTCAGGGGAGGCTGGGGTGACGGTGCCCCTGAGGCTGGAGCATGGGTGAGAAGGTGCTGGGAATAGAACAGGGGACAGAGAGGGACATGACCCAAGGCCCCTGAGGCAGTTCAGTGCGAATGGAGAATAAAGTAATTATTAATAGAAGTTCTAAGGTCATAGTGTACATCAGATCTAAGGGGCAAGGAGAAAACTCAGGAGGAATCGAAAAATCAGAAGTGGGAGAAGTTGGGAATGAGATGGGGTAAGGTATGAGGAATGACCTCTTTTGAAAAGCTCAAATAGATAGCTCAGTGTTTTGGTCTCCCACTGCAATTCGATTTTTATAAAAATATAAAAGCTAAATGCAGTGTGGTGTTCTGGATTGAATCCTGGAACAGTAAAAGAATACTAGTGAAAAACCTGGTGAAAATGGCATAGTCTGTAGTGGACTGTCACGTGCCGATGTTAATTTCTTAGTTTTGGCAAATGCGTCATGGTTACGGAAGGTGTTAACATTAAGGGGAACCTGGTAAAGGGTATACAAGAACTCTGTGTTTACAACTTTTCTATAAATCTAAAATCAAAATAAAGTGTTTTAAAAAATATAAAGACCTATTTGTTTTTTAGCTCAGGAAAGTTTTCTTCAATGTGTCTTTGCTTATTGTTCCTATTCTAATTGTTTTTTAATCAAGAACTTCTATTATTCTTAGATTAGATCTCTTTTTTCTACTTTTCATAACTAT
Source organism: Lipotes vexillifer (assembly GCF_000442215.2). Classification (NCBI taxonomy): domain Eukaryota; kingdom Metazoa; phylum Chordata; class Mammalia; order Artiodactyla; family Lipotidae; genus Lipotes; species Lipotes vexillifer. The sequence continues at coordinate 4,307,483 of NW_006799037.1, read as the reverse complement.
CATATTGTTCCTTATTGTTTTCATCTCTTTTATCTTTTTTCTCCAAATCCTGGGAGACCCTCTGAAATTTGTTCTCCACATCACTGATCTGATTTTTTGCAGTGCTGCTTCTGCTTGTCAGTCCTCTACTCCTGCATTTTTAATTTCTTTGTAATTCATTCTTATCTCAGTCATCTTTGTTTACACCCGCTCCAGCTGTATTTTAATCACAGACTATCTTCTCTGTCACTGTATGCTGTTGTTTCACAGAGACCATGGCTATTTACATTCTAGCAGACATCTATCTGGTGTGACTTTGCAGACAGAAGCGGCTACTGTCTCTTATTACCCTTTAATGACTGGTCCTTCGCTACCTGCTTATGGAGCACGTAAAAACACACTCATAGTATGAACACACACAGAACTCAAGCTGTGTCTGTGATATTTGCTTGTGAAATTGCTTTACGGACAGTTTGGAGTTCTTGATCAAAATCCCAGAAAACTTGTATCTTCTGAGTAATGTATAAATCACAAATAAAGGACACATCACTGCCTGGCTAAAGGTTGACACCCTATAATGTTGAAAAAAAACCCATCAGCAATGGGGCCTTATTATTAGAAGGTACTTTGTAAGAAATGAGAGTGTGATTATGCACCACCAGGAATTGAATCAGGAAAAAAATCTTTGCTATGATCATAATACTTCTTTGTAAAAAAATTATGTTTCTGTTATCCTGTGTCTGATAGAGAGGGTATTGTTTATTCCATTGGAATCTAAATGGAAAAAAGCCTACCTTTGTGAGTAGGAAACAGGGTTCTCATATGAGGAGTTTCTTTTCTGTGTGTGTATCAACCACCAGAGGCCTGTTCATCAGCTGGGGAGAGAACAAGGCCATCAGCTCCGACCAGAGACTAGACTACAGGGAGTGCTGGCGGGGAAGTAGGTCATTTTCCCTGTAGGCTCAGGGATGTCTGAGCTGCAGGTTTGGGTATGGTGGAAACAGCCCAGCATGTGCGTAGGAGGAAAGACACACAGGACATGTGAAATGAAGCAAACCTTCAGAGCCAGAAGTCATGTAGGTTAGAATAAAAGAAACAAATATAAAACATCATTTTCTAAGTCTATCTTTATGCTGCTTGCACTTTATATAATCTTCTCTTTTTTGTTATTATTTAGTAAAGTTTATCTGGGAAGTCAGACTGTTGTAAAAGATATTTCCATTTCTGCAAGGCCAGTCGTCAAAGATTGGTGGTGGCACCCTCAGGGGATTAGACAGTGGCAAAAACTGAAGCCAAGTGGGAGCCTTCTAAAGGAAAGAGAATCTAAGAGTGATGGGAGGGCCACTCACTCACCAGACACCCTCACTGCCCTACCTGGTGCTTTGCTGCAACAAGGGGCCCATCCTGAGATGGCTCTCATGTAGACTTGTCATTTCCTGCCCAATTTCAGACTTGCTCTCCCCTGCTGTTTCTGCCCTTTCCAGAACCTCAGAGGAACCCACATGACTGCCAAGAAAGAGTCTATTTTGCTTCCTGAGCCACCAATAATGGAAATCACTGAGATCATCTGAAACTCGTGAACCTTCCTGTTCTTTGTTGGATAAAAGATTTGCTTAATTAAGAAAAGAGTTCAATAAGTTCTAGAACCTGCTTTGCATTTTTAAAGCACTTAATCCACTGCATGCATTCTGTTTTAGTGAAGTTGGATCTTAATGTTTTTTTTTTTTTTTTCCTTTTTTGCGGTACGCGGGCCTCTCACTGTTGTGGCCTCTCCCGTTGCGGAGTACAGGCTCCGGATGCGCAGGCTCAGCGGCCATGGCCCATGGGCCCAGCCGCTCCGCGGCACGGGGGATCTTCCCGGACCGGGGCACGAACCCGCGTCCCCTGCATTGGCAGGCGGACCCCCAACCACTACACCACCAGGGAAGCCCTGGATCTTAATGTTTTATTTTGCATAAATGAATCCGACAGGACGCTACTTTCTGAAATCCTTTCAGATTAAGGATTTCAGCCATAGGTGTGGAAATTTCCTTCACCCAGTCACAACTTCTAGGTTTCTATATTTTCCTCCAACAAAGTTGAATTACTGAAATTCAGGCTCAGGAATTAGGGGGACCAACACTGACCTCACAGTAAAATCCCAGGAGGAGTCACTACTATTTATAGAACACTTGCTATTTGCCAGACATTGTTTTAAGTGCTTTATGCGCATCAATAAACAAGGAGGGAGGATGTCATGATGAAGAGAAAGACAAGAGATAACCTTTGGAGTTTGATAAATTGGCTCAAATCCCCACTCTGCCACTTATACCACCTGTGTGATTCAGTCAGTTTTCTTAATCATTTTATATCTCAGTTTCCTTCTCTGTTAAAAAATGAGCTAATAGTAATACCTGCTCTCCAGGGGGTTTTGTGAAGATTAAGAGAAATAACATTTGGAAAGAATACCTAGCACGTGACCAGGGTCTTTCTCCTCTACTCCTTCCTGATGGAAGCGTAAGTGTAGCAGAATGTGAGCAGTTTGACCTACACTACCAAATGCAGCGGTTAGCTTTCTACCTTCCAATAAATGGTCTCATTAATTTTTTGGCAAAGAAGGAAGAGAAAGGCTGGCCGCTTGCCAGGGCTAACGGAGTCATTTTGTAGGACTCTGTGGCTTGTTATTAATGAGTGAAACCCTTACTCACCATTACTCTGCAAGGCAGCACAATCCAAATTAGGTGCAGTGATGAGAGTCCAACACCCAAGGGTGTGGGGAAGTGTTGATCCTAGACGTGAGCCCGCTGAGGTGAGCGGTCTGCTTCTGCAAACATTGCCTCCAGATGTGGATGTCGGCTGCTGTAGGGGCAGCCCTTCTGTTCTATTGCTGATGCTGTTGCTACCACTTACTATTCCACATTGCTGCTCCATCCCACCTGCCTCTTGATGGCCAGAGATGGGTCAGGTCCACCACCAGAATTTCTCCAGGCTTCCCTCAATGTCTAGGCTTGGCTGCACCTGCCTGGTACAAGCGTGAGAGGGAAGGGAGAGGTTCTTCTCTCCACTAGTCCAAAGACCATCTCATGAACATTTCCCAAGATAATTGGCTATGGGGATATTTACCTCTTCACAGAAAATTCCCACCCCATCCACCAGATACTGGTCTGTTTTTATGGTCATACAAGATACTCACAAGCCCCATGGAATGCATTTTCCATGGTCACATTCAGTCTCTTCCAGGATCACCTTGAGCCCACACTCTGAAATGAGAACCACATGCCCTTTACTCTGAGTATATCCACCAGTCTTTAAGGACCCACAGTCTCCAGTCTGTGTTCACTAGGCGCTAGTGATTTGGGTATCCAGGGCAACTTAGGAGGTAATTCTGGTCTAACTGGGGTTTTCCTCTGTGGGTTCCATGTTGCTGTGCTATATTCATCTGCCAAGCTGGGATGTTTCAGCCTCCCTTTAAATATTAGACTCTGTCCATGCGCTTGCTTAAAACTAAGCAAGACTTTAGTGTTACTTTTTACAGAGGGCTTATCTTTTCCTTAGGGCATTACTGTTTTACCATTCTATACATCACACAACCTATTTCTAAAAATGATTTTCAAAAGTTTTTTCTATAAGTTCTATAAAATATTCAAGCAAGACAAAAGTGAATATAGTACTTACCCCTCCCCTCCCCTAGCAAATGCTACTCCCTGGTATTAACTAACTTTAATTTGGTGTATATCTTTCCAGATCTTTTCCTAAGGGCTATAGTTTCATACTCCGAATTAAAGGGTATACATACATATGTACTTTATTGCATAAAACATAATAATTTTCAGTTTCCCTGAGCATTTTAAACTTCCTTATTTTAAACATTTGCATAATATTCTAGTAAGTGGAAATACCATAATTAGCCATCTACCAAATGTCAGTGAATTGGTCCCTTCCAATTTTTCATGATTATGAATAATCCTGTGATAAACATCTTCATGCAATTGTTTTCTGTTTAAGATAATTTACTTTGGTTCATTCCTATAAGTGGAATTACTTAGTAAAAGAGTATGAACAAGCTAAAGAAGCAATTTACAATCTAATGATAGGAAAATAAAGAAAACATATGGCCAAGCAATGTGTTTGGTTAAGTAAATGATAGTTTATCTGTATAATTGAATACAATGAAGTCATTAAAAATAATGCTGCAGAAGAACATTTAATATCATGGCAAGATTTCCACTATACAGTAAGTAATTTATAAAACAAATTACAGAACTTTCTATGTAATTTGTATAAGAACATTTTTTATAATCAAAATATATCTGAATAGAATTTATGTGGGAATACCAAGGCTCAAGAATAGCCAAGACAATCTTGAATAACAAAACTGGAAGGCTTACGCTACCAACAGTCAAGACTGATGGTAAAGCTACAGTGATTAAGTCAGAATAGCGTTAGTGAAAGAATGATTGTTTTAAAAAAGGAACAGAATGCAGAGGTCATATACTTTTTCTGAAAAGCGCCAGATAGTAAAAACTATTTAGGCTGTGCAAGTCACATGATCTCTCACAACAACCCAAACCTGCTATTGTAACCTGAAAGCAGCCAAGACAATACACATGGTATGGCTGTGTTACAATAGAACTTCATTTACAAAAAGAGGCAGCTGGCCTTAGTTTATCTACCTCTTGTCAGAGAATTCAGAAACGGAGCTGTGTGTGTGTGTGTGTGTGTGTGTGTGTGTGTGTGTGTGTGTGTGTGTGTGTGTCACTTGTGATAAAGGTGGTATTGAAATGCAATGGGAAAGGATAGTTTTTTTAAAAAGATATTATATGCATCCAATTGACTCCCATATTGAAAAAGATGAAATTTGATTCCTACCTCACATCATATATAAAAATAAATTCCATCTCAGTTATAGACATAAATGTGAAAAATCAAATGATAAAGCTTCTAGAAAATAATACAGGAGAATACAGTCATGACCTTGTGGTAGAGAAAGATTCCTTAGATAAGACACAAAAAACATTAACCATAAAGGAAAAGAAAAAGACTAGTACTTTGGGCTATATTAAAAATCATGAACTTTTTCTTGAGCAAAAGGTGTTGGAAAGCTACAGTCTGAGAATACGTGTAAGTGAAAGGGAGATTATATCCATAAAATATTAAAAATAACTACAAGCCAATTTTTTAAAAAGAGGCTGAGAATCAATCCAATAGTAAAATAGGCAAGAGACTCAGACACTTGACAAAAAGAGAATATCCAAATAATCAATATCTAAAAAGATGTTAAACGTCATTAGTTACCGGGGAAATGCAAATTTAAAAGATAATGATGTAATTGTTAGAATATCAATACTTCTTCATCCCTAACTGGGGATGTGGAATACCTGCTGATACTCTCAAACTCTGCTGAGCATAAACTGGTACAATCTCCTTAAGAAGATCTGATAAAGCTGAGCATATTCATACCTATGACCCAGAAGTTTCACTCCTAGGTTTGTACCTAACAGAGATGTGTAGGCATGCATATCAAAAGATACGTACGAGAATGTTCACAGCTACACTATTCATAATAGCCTCAAACTGGAAACAGCTCAAATGTCCCTAAATATTAGAATCAAGAAATTGTAGTAACATATTCATACAATGCAAACTACACAACAATACTATTCCAATGAATGAATTCTCCGTCATACAATAGGGATGATTGCCTCATTCATAATTTGCATAAAAGAAGCCAGATACTAAAGACTACAAACAGGCAAAACCAACTCAGGGCCATAGAAGTTGGGATATTGAGAGAGTAGTTAGTAATGGGGGGCGAGCATGAGAGGGAGTTTGGGTTCCCTGTAATCTTTTTTTTTGGCTGCACCTGGGCTTTCTCTAGTTGCTGCGAGCAGAGGCTACCCTTCTTTGCGGTGCGCGGGCCTCTCGTTACAGTGGCTTCCCTTGTTGCGGAGCACGGGCTCTAGGCACACAGGCTTCGGTAGTTGCGGCTCGTGGGCTCAGTAGTTGCAGCGCACGGGCTCTAGAGTGCAGGCTCAGTAGTTGTGGCACACGGGCTTGGGTGCTCTGTGGTACGTGGGATCTTCCCGGACCAGGGCTCGAACCCGTGTCCCCTGCATTGGAAGGCGGATTCTTAACCACTGCGCCACCAGGGAAGTCTCTGTAACATTCTATTTATTGCTCTGGAGGGCAGTTACCTGGATTATTCACTCTGTGATAAGTCCTTAAGATTTATATTTATGACAGATATGCTTTTCTGTATGTATGTTATACTTGAATTTTTCTAAAAAGTTTATTAAAAATATATATGAGTAGAAACAGAGTTGAGGCGATTACTACTGCCTAAAATTGACAAGTCAAGAGATAAAGGTAAAAGCGCATTTTTATCTTGAGCGGCACTGCCCAATAAAAGTTTCTGCGATAATGGCAATGTTCTATTTCTGCTCTGTCCAGCATTGTAACTTCTGGCGACATGTGGCTATTGAGTACTCGAATGTAGCTAGTGAGACTGAGAAGCTGACTTTTTATTTTTGTGTAGTTTTAATGAATTTCCATTTAAAGAGCCACATGTGGGTAGCAGTCAGCATATTGGACAGCACAGAACGTGAGCCACGGAGGCGACCACCACGAGAAGCAGAATCCACTAAAGTATGTTCTTTCTGGGAAGTGGGACAGTATGAGGAGATTGAGATGGAGCCAACTTGCTTTTTGTCGTAAACTTTTCTGTACCATTTGACGTGTAACTGTATGTATTACTTAGATAGAAATTAAAATGTAATTTTAAAAAAGAAAGAAAGGTTGAAGCACATACGCAAAACTGCTAAAAATGGTTTCTCTTTGGGTGGTGGGATTTATGGTGATTTTTCTCTTCCTCCCTTCAAAAAACTTATCCATTTTCTAAAACGCTTACCATAAGCACACAAGAAAAAAAGAACAAATTAATAAATCAAAAGCTAAAACTGAATACTGATGACAAATCAGAAAATTCTTTAGGGGCCTATCTGTACTTGTATTATTAAGGCAATAACGTGTGCAATGAGAATTTATGGCAGGTCATATTTTTTCTTTTCAACATTTAATATCTAAACATGCTGGCTAAGCAGCGATTTCACATAAAGCATGTTAGAATTCTGCTGCTCTCTACCTCCTCATGAGGTACACAGATGGTTGAACTGGGGCTGAATCAACAATGCAGAATTTGGTGTGAGCCACCCTCAGGATGGCTTGAGCAGGTATCTCTGGAGGAACGGCTTCATTTTCCTGCTGCACTGTCTTACAGCTCAGCATCAAGGTCTTCTAAAGCCTAGATTAACAAGTTTGGGCTGAAGATTACTATAGGTTTCTAACTGTGTGTCTAGTTAGATACACAGTTACTGGACCCTCCCCATATAGATGTTCCATAGGCCCCTCAAACCCAGCATACCCAAACCAGCCGCATCCGTCTTTCACACCCAAACTTATATTTCTCATAGAAGCACAATCTCATTGTACTTCCAATGGTATCCACCCAAGCAGCCAAGCTCGAAACATGAAAAGCCTACATTCAGCTCACACCACCTGCCTTCCTATCTAGGACTCTGTGCTCCAGGCTCTCCAAACCACTCACTCTCTGCTCATTCCTATTTTGTGCACCTCTGCATTCGCACATGATGTTCCTTGGCTAGAATGTCTTTCTTCCCTTTTTTGCTTTTAACGTGTCCTTCAAGGCCCATATCAAGTGTCATCTCCTCTTAAAACCCTTCTCTATGAGACATATGAATATATAATAAAGGTCCACAATCCTAAGTGAAGCTGCTCAACCTTCAGCACCCACCCAAAGGACAGTCATATGACCCGTCCTCTGGTCACAGCTATTGGGCCGGGGGTGGGTACATGACATAGAGCTGAGCACTCAACCAAGGCAACCCATTCATAAGCTAGCCTACAGTCCGTTGCAAAATTTAAATTAGGAAATGGGTGCCTCTTACGGCATGTAAATTAAACCTCAATAAAAAAAAAAAACTGTTTTAAAAATATTAAATAGAAACTTTGAAATACTGAGGCATCTGCTAGTGAGAATTGAAACTAAAAGCCTGGAAGTAGATTTGGGCCCTAGGAAACCATCCTGACTGTGCACAGGCCAGAGGTCTGAAGTGGAATCTCTGACTAAGCGCAGGAAGGCAGCCAGAAGTGAGAAGGGGAGATGCCGAGAGAGAGACCATGACTCCGGGGGAGAGATAGAGAGAACAGTGTAGGAGAACCTCCACTCCCCACAGTTTTCCAACCATGATCCCAGTTCCTGGGTTTTCTTATGGTAACTGACTCCTTTTCTGATGAAGTAATTTGACCTGAAACTAAAGGAAGCTGGTGAGAACAACTTCCCAGGTTACACAAAGCAGAGTTCATCTCTCTCTCTCCTGTGTGCTCTCACAGCCTTTTTGATGTTGCAATTTTTGTATGTGTTTATGGAAAACGTGTTTTAATTGGAAAGAGCATGGCTCTGGAGTCAGACAGACCTGGGTTTTATCCTTGACTCGTCACTTACAAACTCAAACCTTGGGCATATGACTTTTCTTTGGGTCTTAATTCTCTTATCTGTGAAACTGGAATAACCTTGATTGTGAAGATTTACTAAGATAACTTAGGAAACACTGGTGACGGTGCCCAGATCCTAATAGGTGCTCAGTAAATGTCAACCTAATTCCTCTCCATTCCTTCCGTCACTGGCCTGTGAGTTGGTGGCAGAAACTGTGTCTTGTTCCCTTGGGATGCCACCCTGGCATCAAGCACATTTCCCGACAGATAGAAAGTATTCACCAAATAGCTTTTTATTTAGTTTAATAGTTAAATCCATAGAAGCCCATGTTCCATCTTCATAGGATTGCCATATCTATCAAATAAAAATGCAGGATGCCCAGCTAAGTTTGACTTTTAACAAACAACAAATAATTTTTACAGTAAGTATGTCCACTGCATATTTACACTAAAAATTATTCGTTGCTTATCTGAGATTCAAATTTAACTGAACTTCCTGTATTTTCTCTGGCAACTCTGCATCCTGACTATAACCCTCTCATCGTTCAACACATTCTGTTTATAGGTACAGGCATTTGTTTCTCCAAACACACCTTTTGTCAGAAGAAAAAAAGAATTAGATGAGTGCCTTTTCTATGTGATCCCCCTTAATGAATCCTAGGGATAGGGCTTGTTTACTTGAGAAATTACTTTGCGGGGACCACACAAAGCAGCCTGACCTGCAGAGTCCTGATTTGCCCTGCTCTCCAACAGTAATTATATAATAGGTGATAGCTCCCCTTTCACTGGCACAGGTGACCCAGTGTGAATGATAATTATACGGCCTCCTGTGTGCCAGGCACGGCACCTGGACATCAGCCCATGTTGTCTGAAACCAGGAGGTAGAAGCTGCTGCTTCATAAGGCATTGCACCCAGGCCTCTCCTCACTGCACTTCCCTACCATTTCAACCCTAAGGAAACTGACGCTTGGGAACTGACACGCCTTGCTGGCAGTGATCACCCCTGTCCAGTTTTCCAGTGCCACCGTCCCTGTGTTACAGGACTGTTTGCCTTTTTCCTTCACTCTCTCCTTGCCCCCCATTTTCTCTGTATTTCTACACTATATGAGTCCCTCTTTTTCTCTTTCTGTGCTTGTGTCATCAGTCTTCTCTTAAGCCCAGTCTTCCCACTTCTTGATTAGCTCTTGACACCACTGGGCTCCCCACTCAAATACCTATCCCACCAAGCCAAGACCTGCCATTCATTGGCTGAGGTCCAAGAAAACCACTTTATATGCATCGCTTTGTTTAACCTTCACCAGAACCTGCAGGGGGTACCATTCTTCTCCCCACTGCCCAGGGTCAGGTTCAGCCCCAAATCTGAGTTCTTGACTGCAACAGGCAGCACGGCCCCATGTTCTTAACATGACATATGCCCCTGGTGTTGTGCCATTGTTTTGTGCAAATGTGAATTCTGTCATTGCAACCCTGTGGGTTCACTTGGAGGATGTGGCAGATGCAGGAGGGGGTTGGTCAGAGTGAATAACGATAACAATTGTCCACACTGTACTGTGACAACTGTTCTCAGAGCCTTCACACACGACCTCACTTAATTCTCTCAGCCACCCCAAGATAAACAACTTGGTGCTGCTCATTTTACGAACAAGGACACAAGGGCTTGGGTTTGGGACCAGGCTCGGGTCTTTTGTCACTGAAGCCTACGTACTTCCTAAGGTGCTGCAGGGGATGCTCCAAATGATGTTGCTTTTGGAATGCACCCCCTGGGCACGAAGGAAAGATCACTGCCTGGTGAAAATGGGAAGGATCCTGATAAGAACACTTAGAAATGCTCCTTCAAGACACCTCTAGGCCTGGAAAGACTCCTGGGAGGGGTGCATCTGCAGACATGCACCTCCTTTACCAGGAGGATCTGTCCCCCAAACTAACACCATCACAGATTGTCCTCTTGTTCACTTGGTTTTCTTCCAACTTTGTAAATATTCAGAACAGGTGGACCTAAATAAGAACAAATGCCATTTAATTTGAACCTGAACTTCTGCCTCACAGACCAATGCTTCAGTCAGTCCATGAGGAAAAACAATTATTACACTCCAGCTAGCACAGGCACTGGCTTATGAAGGACCATCAGTGGCACAATAGTCTGTTGGCAATGACATGGGAGGTTTGAAAAAAATCAATTTTGTTAAAAATAAACAAACTATAATTCTACCTTCCTGATGAGAGAACAGTCATTTCCAAGGCAAATGAATAATGGCATGGCATTTTAGTCCCTAGAAATGATTCCAGAATCATCTTAACAATGCGTTACCTAATACCAGATGTCTTGGCATGACATTCAAGACACCCTGAGGTCCACCCCTGCCAACCTTTCCTCTCTTACTACCTGCCTCTTCCCTGCGGGAACTTTGGCTCCAGCAGTGATAAGCCATATCCCAGTGTCCACTTTCCTGATTATTCTTCAAGACTTGGTACAGACACCACCATGTCCAGGAGATCTTGCAGACACTCCTTCAGTGCTCTCATGGAATCCGGTACATCATTCCATCAATACTGCATGTACCACATTAATCAAATGGTTTTGCTTCTGTATACTGTCTTAGTCCATTCAGGCTGCTATAACAAAAATACCATAAACTAGGCGGCTTATAACAACAAACACTTATTTCTCACAGTTCTGAAGGCTGCGAAGTCCAGGACTGAGGTGCTGACAGATTCGGTGTCTGGTGAGGGCGGGCTTCCTCATAGGTGGCTGTCTTTTTGCTGTAACTTCACATGGCAGGAGGAGTAAGGGAACTTTATGGGGGCTCTTTTGCAAGGGCACTAATCCCATTCATGAACTTCTGCCCTCATGACCTAATCAACGCCCAAAGGCCCCATCTCCTATTACCATTCCCTTGGGCATTATGTTTTCAACATATGGATTAGGAGGGCCACACACATTCATACCATAGCATATACTAACATTTAGGGGGCACTTACAGTGTGCCAGGATGATGATGTAAGAGATTTTACATGTATCAGAACCCTTAGTCTTTACAATAATCTCAGGAAGTAGGTACAATTTTTATATCACAATTTTATAAATAAGGAAACTGGGGCACAAAGAAGGGAGGCAAGTTTTTCAAGGTCAGTAGCTTGTAAATGATGGAGCCAGACTTAAACCCAAGAGGTCTGACTCCAGAGTCTACACACCCAACACTGTCCTCTATTTTCCTGTCTCTCTTATAAAACAGTCAGACACAGGGCCAGATGTATAGAAAGTGCTTAATAAATGCAAAATGAATCAACAAATGAATGAAACCTATTTCTTGGCTCCCAGTGGCCCTGGGCTGCTGATGTGCAACATCTCCTTTTAGGACGTGGCCACCAGCATCCAAAGCCCTTAGACTAGAGGCAGAGGAGAGAGTCAGCGGCTTCCATGCTTGGTTCTGAGAAAGGCACCTTTTCTGGCGCATGGGCAGTTCCTGGTTTGGCACAGATGCCCCTTGATCTTTAAAAGAACGTCCACTTCCACTGAAACGGGTAAATTGCTTCAGGGAATGACAGGTTACTCCTCATTCTCAAGGTAGAAACTGTTTCTCCTGCCCAGAGTGAGTTAGTTGGAAAAAACTGATTTCACGCTTTGCTGAGTCTGATTGTCCTTGAACGTGAGCGCATTATCTGCCTGCCTGCCTGCGCCAGCTAAGTGCAAGGGCTGCTGTGCTGTGGTTCAGGGGCACAGTGGGGCCCTTCATACGGGGGTTCTTGGATCTCAAGCCTTCTCTGGTCCCCAGGGAGGTCAGGAAGAGCTGAGCCATCCAGCAGGCAGTTTTTCTGGCGATAACACTACTTTCTGGCCCTCAATTCCCCCATACCCTCCTTTTTTCCCCTGTTTTTCTTCAGGAGCTGCAGACCTGTTTTCCCAGCTGCCTGACTTAAGGCCTTTCACCCTTGTTTGTTCCACAGGCCCATCAGCCTTAATAATACGCCTGAAAGGGACCTTTCCTCCCCAAATCTGCTTTGCTTGTATTCCCATTAATGTCACCTTCGGACAGCCAGGGCCTAAGCCATGAGCTGCCTAGATTCTATCCTCCGTTTTATGGATTTCCTGGTCACCCCTGGGTCCCCTAGGTGTGAACATTCTAACTTTAGAAGGTGGCTCCACGTTCCCCACCTCCAGCCCCCCATGAACAGGATGACATTTGTCCTCACAGAACTGGTCCCCTCCAGAGAGCAAGCATGTGACACAGGGCCCGGCTGGAGTGTACGCCTGGTCTGGGCTGCAGTGTGGGTGGTCAAGGACAGTTAGGCAAGACAGTGAAGTCAAATCCAGGCAACCTAATGGTCAACCCAGGGTTAAGTGGGGCTGAGGAATCCAGCTAAGGTAAGGAGAGGGAAGTGGGGAAGCAGGTGGAGGAGGAAAAACAAACAAAGAAAAGTCCAACCTCCCCTGGGGAGGTGCAGGGAGGGGGTACATGGGCAGTGAGTTCCTTTCTAATGAACTTGGCATGTTAAAAGGAAACTGATTTCAGAGCTTCTTTGGGTGCCTTTGGATGAAGCTCATGAAAAGATGGCAAAGTTCAACAGAGCCCCTTAATGAATTTCGGACGTGCAAAGGGATGGGCAAAGTGAGTCCAAGTTTTGTGGGTAGAAGGTGGATGGCCGAAGTGTTCTCAGTATGAAATTAATAGGACTCTGGGGACTTGGGCAGGGACTTGGCAGTATGGGAGGGGAGGGGAAGGTTCTCAAGGCTGAGAGCAGAGAAGGTGACAGCAAGGCCTAGTGAGAAACTGGCCAGCAGGACATTTCCCAGGACAGGAAAGTTTAGTGACCTAGATGCTGACAAGTAAGACATGATTGTAGGTTGTGATCTCTAATGTGGGGTGCTCAGATCTACAAGGTAGAGCCAAACCCTCCAGGAAGGTCTACTCTGTAAGAGGCCATGTGTTGGTAGTAACTTGGAGAGAAATGGAGAAAATTGGCGTGATGCATGAAGTGGAGCAAAGAGATGTCAGAGGAGTTAAGAATCCAAAATAGGTAGAAACTGAAGATAATAGTGGATGCTGTGCTTCTCTTCATATATGGGACAAGGCTGGGGTTATCTTCACCCATTAAAGGATGAAGATAGCCCAGGATCTTGGAGGACTGGGGACACCCAGCCAGCTAACATCTGCTTTAGATGAATGACCAGAAGAAGGCTTGAAACAGAGAACACTAGAAGAGAGTTAGGCCTGGAGGACATTTTTAAAAATTAGGTGTCCCCTCCCTTAATTCAGAATCTGTTAGATCAAGTTTCTTTCATATTTCTGAGGTTGCTTATGGAAAACACTGATCACTTTCTACCAGAAGATATGTTATAGACCTTAACAAATTTATTATTTAAATCTAAAATAACTGAAATGTATTTTGGCCCTTAACAAATTGCTCTTCGATTTTATATCTGCCTCCACTGCTGCACTCTTAGCCAGGAGAACAGGGACCAAGTCCAATTCATCTGTGTAATTTTCAAAATGCTTGATCCAGAGACTGGGGCACTAGGGACATTCAGGTGATGCTTCTGAGTAAAGGGCAGCAGCAGAGTATAGAGCATGGGCTCCACAGACAAATAGTCCCGGGTCTGATTCTACTCTGTCACATCCAGCTCTGTGACCTTGAGCAAGAAGCTCACCTTTCTGAATCGCAGCTTTCAAAATGAGGAGAATGACAGTCCCCACTGAATGCTATGTGAGAAATGCACATAAAGGGGTTAGCACACTACCATCACAGTAAGTGCTAATAGATGGTGGCCATTGGTGGTGGTGAAGGTGGTGATGGTGTGATTCATACAAGTCTCTGACCTGTCTCTGATCCTTTATGATCATCCAACGTAGCCACCCAAACCTCCCAGGCCTGTTAGTGGCAAATCGTTTTGACCTTTCTGATTGTTCCCACCCTGCTGTCACCCTAAGCCCATTCCCCAACTGTATTCTCTGGTCTCTGTATTCAGCCCTCTGGCGCCAGTCTTGCCTTGCCCTTGGCAAGGCAAGGCACATGGATTTTGTGTTTGGTTTCCAGTGTTTGACTTATGGACGCTCCCTCATGGCCTTAGGCTTGGATGGGTCCTTTGGTTCTTCCCAAAGCTTGGGATCTGACCCTGCCCTAGATCCAACCAGAGGCCATCTAATCAGCCTTGACTCTTCCAATTCCCTGGTCACACTCATCCCACCAAAAAAGAGAAAGAAGGAAGGAATAAGGGCAGGTGAGAGGAAGGGAGGGAGGAAGAAGGGAGAAAGGCAAGAAAAAAGAAAAGGCTTCAGGTAGAGTCCTCTAACCCTTCTCTGGACTTTTCACTAATGCCTGAACTGGTATTGCTGCTTCTAACCCTATTTTCATCCAATTCACCATCCATGTAGTTACTAGGATAATAACAAAAATAACAACAGCTAGCAAGTATTAATCATGTATTATGTATGTGACAAGTACAATTCAAAGCACATCACGTACATTAATTCATTTAACTCTCACTACCAACAAGTAAACAGTAATAGTAACTACATTTTAAAGATGAAGACGTTCACATTCACTTGCCCACTTGCTTGAGCACCTTGCCCAAGCTTGCACAGCTAGTAAAGTAGCAGAGCCGAGATTCCCAACAGAATGGTCTCTCAGGGCAAACCCAGCAGCTATCTTTGCATGAGACTGTAAGCACATCGAGGTGTAGGCAGTTTTTGAGGCAACCTATTCAGGTTTGGCTACTCCCTGGGATTGGTGGATTTGGGATAGGAGCAATATTTGAGTGGAAGTGTCCCCTACTCCCTTGCACAAATTTTCCCCCAGAGAACATCTAAAACCTGAGAGGCCCTTGAGTGAGGAGAGACTCAGAAGGCCTGTCTGTCTTCCCCATCCTGATACACACTCTGAACAGTGGGTTCCCCCCGCAGGTCAGGACTCTCACCCATCTTTATGTCTTCCTTACCCTCTTACCCAGCACTGTGCCTGACCCAATACACGCTTTGCAACCTGATCGCTCCAGGTTGTACTGAGAATTGCATGAAATGATATTTGTAAAAGTGTCTCATAAAATGTTAAGCGCTTCTCAAATAAAATTCATCATCATTATTATGATTGCTTCTCAAAAAAAATCTAACTGCTGAAAGGCTATTGAAGAACTTGCATGCCTTTGGCAAAGGTAAGGAGGTAGAGCCACGCTGTTTCTTTGGAAAGGGTCGAATTGTGGTTTGAAGATCTCTTTATAGTCTAAACCTGCTTTTCATGCTCAGACTGTGTGAAGAAAGAGCAGCCTGGGGGGTCCCACCTCTGCCCCTTCACCACCTGTTTGTGGCAGAGCTGTCTGGAGCCCGCCCTCTGGACCGGGTCTCATTCCTTGACTTCGGTCGATAAACAGACCCGGGAGACTAAGTAGCCAGTATGGGTGTTTGTATAGAGCAGTTGAGGAAACATTCCCAGCCCAGAAGACACAGCTGGGACGGCTGTCAGAACAATCCAGGCCTCTGGGAAAAGGCGAGGCTTAGCCCAGCAAACATGGCTGCGGCCTGGGCTTGACCTCTGGATGCCACGTGTCACCTTTGGTGGGAAAATAAATAGTCCCCTTGTCTGGAATGTGCAGCCATTCTCTTGTGGAACATGGGAAACAGTCAGCAATCGTGCGGGAGGAAAAGCCTGTCTGCAAGCTGTCCTCGGAGCATGTGGACAGGCTGCCTTCTAGCAGGACGGCTATTGTCTCCTGATGGGCATGCTTGTCAGTCAGCCTCCCAAGATTCAGGCTCTAGGCTTCCGGATGGGCCAAGGTTACCAGCCATGCAGTTCTGTAAGGTGGGGTTTGGTGTGGGGAGGGGAGCAAAGGGACACACTTCACTTTAGTTAAAAGAAGCTGCTTGACTTGTATGGAGACCACAGACAGGCAGGGAAAGACAAACATATGCTATCACTTATATGTGGAATCGAAGAAATGATACAAAGGAACTTACTTACAAAACAGAAACAGACTCACAGACCAAGAAAACAAACTTATGGTTACCAAAGGGGAAGGGGAGGAGGGATAAATCAGGAATTTGGAATTAACAGATACACACTACTATATATAAAATAGATAAACAACAAGGACCTACTGTATAGCACAGGGAACTAACTATATTCAATACCTTATAATAACCTATAATGGAAAAGAATTTGAAAAAGAATATCTATCTATATATAGCTGAATCATTTTGCTATATACCTGAAACATTGTAAATCAACTGTAGTTCAATTAAAAAAAAAAACTATGAACAGGGAGACAGCCCAGGTCAGGGTGGCGCAATGCTCATCTTTAGATCCTGGCTGCTGACGCCGGTTGCTAGGAGCCCTCAGAGGTGCCAAGAAAAGGCAGAGTCTCGAGGTGGGAGTGAGGAAGCTGGCCTGGGTGGCAGTGAGTTTGCTAAGCAGGCACTGACTGGTGGTGAGGGTGCAGCTTTCTTACCCATAAGCTGGGCTCCTAAACCTCTAGGACTATAAGAGGAAGCAAACAGCTTTCATCTCCAGAACTAAGTTTAATGAACTAATAATGACTTCCAGGAGCCGTTACATCACTAAGTGTTCTGATGCTACGTCCAAGCTCCGTGGGAAACAGTGGCACAACTGATGAGTAATATCTGCCCCAAGGTTCGATTGTGAAGGGTTGGGACTGTCAGCATGTCCACCCCTCTCTGCCATCCGTGTGCCCTAACTCCCCTTCCACATGCATCCTAATGGCTGTCAGGGTCTCTCCCTTCCCCGGACCCCTTCCAGGGCTGACAATTTTCCACCTTCATCCACCTCTATTCCCATGGAAAATGCACTCCATGGCCCAAGCCGGAAACCTAGATCTTACCGTGAACTTCTCCTTTCTCATTTCCCTCCAGATATGGTTAATTTACAAATCCTTCCAATTCTACTTTCTTGAGGTCTTTTTAATCCCTCCTCCTCCTCCCCTCTCAATCCATGCAGCCTTTGTCTTAGCTCATCTCTCACCTTGATAAGAACAGCACCCTTCCAAAAGGTCTACCTGACTGGAACCTCTTCCCATCTGGTCCGTCACCCAAATCCATCACAAGAGGAATGCTAGGAAAGCTTAATGTCAAAAATTAGAGGCTATAAGACTTCAACACAGAGAGGAAGGACTCTTCAAATGATGAAAGAGCTATCTGAGATGGCTCCAGGCAAACAAACCATAACTCCTTGGATGTCCAGTGGCTAAAATTCAAGATAGTTCTCGTTTCCTTGCTCCGTGCACACTGTTCACTTCTTTCTCTCTCTCTCCCTCTCTCTCTCTCTCTCCCTCTTTCTCTCCCCTTCTCTCTCTCCCTCTCCCTCTCTCTCTCTGCCCCCCTCTAATTCTCCCTCTCTCTCTCTCTCCCTCTCTCTCTCTCTTTCTCTCTCTCTTTCCCATCCTACCTCCCTTCCTCCCCCATTTGCCTTATTAACTGATCTCCTAAATGCCTTCAAAAGCATCTTTATTCAAGTATGTTTAGTAGCCAGTTCAAAAATCATGATTCTTCAAGCTCCAAAGTCTAGGAAGCTAATAATTTCCTCCTGCTCTTCCAGTAGCCTCATTATATTTTCTGGTCATTTTCTGCTGTCTCCAGAGGAGTCAGGTGCCCAGAGGAAAGCTTGAGGCAAAATATGGATGACCACTGGCCAATGAGTGGGAAGCTCATAGAACTCAGGAGATTATTTTCTTGGAGAGCCAGCCCTCAGCAGAGCGTCTGCTCTCAGTAGTGGAAAGCAGTTGTAGCTTGTTTCAACCAGCTACACAGGGATGATTTCTTCCCTGGAGCAGTACAATGTTCTTTATCGACATGGAAGAGGAACACAGCATTCTGTAATAAACCCAACAGATGCCCTTGCCCAAGAGGAAGGGAAGCTCAGTGACTCAGACATTAAGCTGTCAGAGTAGAGCTGGACAGGCCAAATGAAGATAACCCTTGCAGAGGGCCAGGTTCCCAGATGCTGGGGGAGACTTGAGCCACCTACTGATGAAGGATAAATAAGACAGCTTCCAAAGAGCCTTGTGGAGAGAGAGCCAAGGAGCCAATGCACCACTTTTAATAGCAAAGCGAAAAGTGCTGATTTTTAATTAGCAAACATGGGCCATTGTACCTGAGCACTGCACACAGCAGGAAAGGTAACAATTACTTACAGGGTTTCCAAAGGACTTATGGTCTGTTTTGATTATTTTTACTGGTATCTCCAGAAGCATGAGAAGGCAGGAGGAGAAAGAGAAAATGTGGACACCAGGAGATGCCTAGGAAGGGTGATATACCCCGAAGGGTGTGGGGAAAGACTGGAAGTACTGGGGTCGGTTAGAAGGCAATCATCAGTGCTTTTACTAGGTAGAAGTTGAGTGGATTTTTGAGAAAATTAAAAATTAACCTTTAAAGTGCAGAAATACTTTTCCTCCTTTTAAAAACAAAAAGAAATTCTTTTTATTTATTTTTTTTAATTGGGGTACTGTTGTTTTACAATGTTGTGTTAGTTTCTACTGTACAGTGAAGCGGAGTTCCCTGTGCTATACAGCAGGTTCTTATTAGTTATCTATTTTATATATATTGGTGTATATATGTCAATCCCAATCTCCCAATTCATTCCACCCCCCAACCCTGCTTTCCCCTCTTGATATCCATATGTTTGTTCTCTACATCTCTGTCTCCATTTCTGCCTTGCAAACAGGTTCATCTGTACCATTTTCTAGATTCCACATATAGGCATTAATATACGATATTTGTTTTTCTCTTTCTGACTTACTTCACTCTGTATGACAGTCTCTAGGTCCATCCATGTCTCTACAAATGACCCAATTTCGTTCCCTTTTATGGCTGAGTAATATTCCACTGAATATATGTACCACATCTTTTTTATCCATTCATCTGTTAATGGGCATTTAGGTTGCTTCCATGACCTGACTACTGTAAATAGTGCTGCAATGAACATTGGGATGCATGTGTCTTTCTTTCTGAATTATGGTTTTCTCTGGGTATGTGCCCAGGAGTGGGATAGCTGACTCATATGGTAATTCTATTTTTAGTTTTTTAAGGAACATCCAAACTGTTCTCCATAGTGGCTGTATCAATTTACATTTCCACCAACAGTGCAAGAGTGTTCCCTTTTCTCCACACCCTCTCCAGCATCTGTTGTTTATAGATTTTCTGATGATGCACATTCTAACTGGTGTGAGGTGATACCTCATTGTAGTTTTGATTTGCATTTCTCTAATAATTAGTGATGTTGAGAACCTTCTCATGCGCCTCTTGGCCATCTGTACATCTTCTTTGGAGATATGTCTATTTAGGTCTTCCACCCATTTTTGGATTGGGTTGTTTATTTTTTTTGGTATTGAGCTGCATGAGCTGTTTATATATTTTGGAGATTAATCCTCTGTCCATTGACTCACTGGCAAATATTTTTTCCCGTTCTGAGGGTTGTCTTTTCATCTTGTTTATGGTTTCCTTTGCTGTGCAAAACCTTTTAAGTTTCATTAGGTCCCATTTGTTTATTTTTGTTTCTATTTCCATCACTCTAGGAGGTGGATCAAAAAAGATCTTGCTGTGATTTATGTCAAAGAGTGGTCTTCCTATATTTTCCTCTAAGAGTTCTATAGTGTCTGGTCTTACATTTAGGTATTTAATCCATTTTATTTTCGTGTACGGTGTTAGGGAGTGTTCTAATTACATTCTTTTACATGTAGCTGTCCAGTTATCCCAGCACCACTTATTGAAGAGACTGCCTTTTCTCCATTGTATATCCTAGCCTCCTTTGTCATCGATTAGTTGACCATAGGTGTATGGGTTTATCTCTGGGCTTTCTATCCTGTTCCAGTGATCTGCATTTCTGTTTTTGTGCCAGTACCATATTATCTTGATTACCGTAGCTTTGTAGTATAGTCTGAAGTCAGGGAGTCTGATTCCTCCAGCTGTTTTTTTTTTTTTCTCAAGATTGTTTTGGCTATTTAGGGTCTTTTGTGTCTCCATACAAATTGTAAAATCTTTTGTTCTAGTTTCGTGAAAAATGCCATTGGTAATTTGATAGGGATTGCGTTGACTCTGTAGATTGCTTTGAGTAGTATAGGCATTTTCACAATACTGATTCTTCCAATCCAAGAACATGGTATACCTCTCCATCTGTTTGTGTCATCTTTGATTTCTTTCATCAGTGTCTTATAGTTTTCTGAAAACAGGTTTTTTACCTCTGTAGGTTGGTTTATTCCTAGGTATTTCCTTCTTTTTGTTGCAATGGTGAAAGGGATTGTTTCCTTAGTTTCTCTTTCTGTTCTTTCGTTGTTAGTATTTCGTGCATTAATTTTGTATCCTGCAAGTTTACCAGATTCATTGATTAGCTCTAGTAGTTTTCTGGTGGCATCTTTAGGATTCTCTATGTGTACTATTATGTCATCTGCAAACAGTGACAGTTTTACTTCTTCTTTTTCAATTTGTACTCCTTTTCTTTCTTTTTCTTCTCTGATTGCTGTGGCTAGGACTTCCAAAACTATGTTGAATAATAGTGGCAAGAGTGCACATCCTTGTCTTCTTCCTTATCTTAGAGGAAATGTTTTCAGTTTTTCACCATTGAGAATGATGTTTGCTGTGGGTTTTTCATACATGGCCTTTATTATGTTGAGGTAGGTTCCCTCTATGCCCACTTTCTGGACAGTTTTTATCATAAATCGGTGTTGAATTTTGTCAAAAGCTTTTTCTGCATCTATTGAGAAGATCATATGGTTTTTATTCTTCAATTTGTTAATATGGTGTATCACATTAACTGATTTGCATATATTGAAGAATCCTTGAATCCCTGGGATAAATCCCACTTGATCACGGTATATGATCCTTTTAATGTGTTGTTACATTCTGTTTGCTAGTATTTTGTTGAGTACTTTTGCATCTATATTCATTAGTGATATTGGTCTGTAATTTTCTTTTTTTGTAGTATCTTTGTCTGGTTTTGGTATCAGGATGATGGTGGCCTCATAGAAGGAGTTTGGGATGTTCCTTCCTCTGCAGTTTTTTGGAAGTGTTTGAGAAGGATGGGTGTTAGCTCTTCTCTAAATGTTTGATAGAATTCACCTGTGAAGCCATCTGGTCCTGGACTTTTGTTTGTTGGAAGATTTTTAAGCACAGTTTCAATTTCAGTGCTTGTGATTAGTCTGTTCATATTTTCTGTTTCTTCCTGGTTCAGTCTTGGAAGGTTATACCTTTCTAAGAATTTGTCCATTTCTTCCAGGTTGTCCATTTTATTGGCATACAGTTGCTTGTAATAGTCTCTTATGATGCTTTGTATTTCTGCGGTGTCCGTTATAACTTCTCCTCTCTCATTTTTAATTTTACTGATTTGAGTCCTCTCCCTCTTTTTCTTGATGAGTCTGGCTAAAGGTTTATCAATTTTGTTTACCTTCTCAAAGAACCAGCTTTTAGTTTTGTTGCTCTTTGCTATAGTTTTCTTTGTTTCTATTTCATTTATTTCTGCTCTGATCTTTATGATTTCTTCCCTTCTACTAACTTTGGGTTTTGTTTGTTCTTTCTCTAGTTCCTTTAGGTGTAAGGTTAGATTGAGATTTTTCTTGTTTCTTAAGGTAGAATTGTACTGCTATAAACTTCCCCCTTAGAACTGCTTTTGCTGCATCCCATCGGTTTTGGATCATCATGTTTTCGTTGTCACTTGTCTCTAGGTATTTTTTTATTTCCTCTTTGATTTCTTCAGTGATCTCTTGATTATTTAGTAGTGTATTGTTTAGCTCCATGTGTTTGTGTTTTTTACGGTTTCTTTTCCTGTAGTTTATTTCTAATCTTACAGTGTTGTGGTCAGAAAAGATGCTTGATACGATTTATCAAGGCTTGATTTGTGACCCAAGATGTGATCTATCCTGGAGAATGTTCCATGTGCTCGTGAGAACAAAGCATAATCTGCTGTTTTTGGATGGAATGTCCTGTAAATATCAATTAAATCTATCTGGTCTATTGTGTCATTTAAAGCTTCTGTTTCCTTATTAATTTTCTGTCTGGATGATGCCCATTGGTGTAAGTGAGGTGTTAAAGTCCCCCACTATTATTTTGTTACTGTCAATTTCCTCTTTTATAGCTGTTAGCATTTGCCTTATGTGTTGAGGTGCTCCTATGTTGGGTGCATATATATTTATAATTGTTATATCTTCTTCTTGGATTGATCCCTTGATCATTATGTAATGTCCTTCCTTGTCTCTTATAACATTCTTTATTTTAAAGTCTATTTTATCTGATATGAGTATTACTTCTCCAGCTTTCTTTTGATTTCCATTTGCATGGAATATCTTTTTCCATGCCCTTGCTTTCGGTCTGTATGTGTCCCTAGGTCTGAAGTGGGTCTCTTGTAGATAGCATATATACGGGTCTTGTTTTTGTATCCATTCAGCCTGTCTGTCCCTTTTGGTTGGAGCTTTTAATCCATTTACATTTAAGGTACTTATTGATATGTATGTTCCTATTATCATTTTCTTTATTGTTTTGGGTTTGTTTTTGTAGGTCCTTTTCTTCTCTTGTGTCTCTCACTTAGAGAAGTTCCTTTAGCATTTGTTGTAGAACTAGTTTGGTGGTGCTGAATTCTCTTAGCTTTTGCTTGTCTGTAAAGCTTTTGATTTCTCTATCAAATCTGAATGAGATCCTTGCTGGGTAGAGGATTCTTGATTGTAGGTTCTTCCCTTTCCTCACTTTAAATATATCGTGCCACTCCCTGGCTTGCAGTTTCTGCTGAGAAATCAGCTGTTAACCTTATGGGAGTTCCCTTGTATGTTATTTGTCATTTTTCCCTTGTTGGATTTAATAATTTTTCTTTGTCTTTAATTTTTGTCAATTTGATTACTATGTGTCTCAGCATATTTCTCCTTGGGTTTATCCTGCCTGGGACTCTCTGTGCTTCCTTGACTTGGGTGGCTATTTCCTTTCCCATGTTAGGGAAGTTTTCGACTATAATCTCTTCAAATATTTTCTTGGGTCCTTTCTCTCTCTCTTCTCCTTCCGGGACACCTATAATGCAAATGTTGGTGTGTTTAATGTTGTCCCAGAGGTCTCTTAGGCTGTCTTCATTTCTTTTCATTCTTTTTTTCTTTATTGTGTTCCATGGCAGTGATTTCCACCATTCTGTCTTCCAGGTCACTTGTCCATTCTTCTGCCGCAGTTATTCTGCCATTGATTCCTTCTAGTGTATTTTTCATTTCAGTTACTGTATTGTTCATCTCTGTTTGTTCTTTAATTCTTCTAGGTCCCTGTTAAACATTTCTTGCATCTTCTTGATCCTTGCCTCCATTCTTTATCTGAGGTCCTGGATCATCTTCACTGTCATTATTCTAAATTCTTTTTCTGGAAGGTTGCCTATCTCCACTTCATTTAGTTGGTTTTTCTGGGGTTTTATCTTGTTCCTTCATCTGGGACATAGTTCTCTGCCTTTTCATTTGTCTGTCTTTCTGTGATTGTGGTTTTCATTCTGCAGGCTGCAGGATTGTAGTTCTTCTTGCTTCTGCTGTCTGCCCTCTAGTGGATGAAGCTATCTAAGAGGCTTGTGCAAGCTTCCTGATGGAAGTGGGTGGGTAGAGCTGGGTGTTGTTCTGGGGGGCAGAGCTCAGCAAAACTTTAATCCGCTTGTCTGCTGATGGGTGGGGCTGAGTTCCCTCCCTGTTGGTTGTTTGGCCTGAGGCAACCCAGCACTGGAGCCTACAGGCTCTTTGGTGGGGTTAATGGCAGATTCCAGGAGAGCCAATGAGTACTTCCCAGAACTTCTGCTGCCAGTGTCCTTGTCCTCACGATGAGCCACAGCCACCCCCCACCTCTGCAGGAGACCCTCCAACACTAGCAGGTAGGTCTAGGTCTGCTTCAGTCTCCTCTGGGGTCGCTGATCCTTCCCCCTGGGTCCTGGTATGCACACTATTTTGTGTGTGTCCTCCAAGAGTGGAGTCTCTGTTTCCCCCAGTCCTATCAAAGTCCTGCAATCAAATCCTGCTGGCCTTCAAAGTCTGATTCTCTGGGGATTCCTCCTCCTGTTGCCAGACCCCCAGGTTGGGAAGCCTGAGGTGGGGCTCAGAACCTTCACTCCAGTGGGTGGATTTCTGTGGTATAATTTTTCTCCAGTTTGTGAGTCGCCCACCCAGTGGCTATGGGATTTGATTTTATTGTGATTGTGCCCCTCCTACCACCTCATTGTGGCTTCTCCTTTGTCTTTGGATGTGGGGTATCTTTTATGGTAAGTTCCCGTGTCTTCCTGTCGATGACTGTTCAGCAGTTAGTTAGTGAGTCTGGTGCTCTCGCAAGAGGGAGAAGAAATTCTTTTTAATATTCTTCAGGAAAGCCTTCCCTGTCTCCAGAGACTGGATTAGACGATCCTATTATGCAAACTCATTACCTCCTGTACTTTCCTTTCCAAGCACTTCTCAAAATGCTTAATCATACATCTGTATGTTTCTTCATGTATTTAATATCTATTTCCCCACCAGACTGTAAATTCTGGGAGTGCAGAACCTGTCTGTTCTTCCCTGCTTTATCCCCAGCACCTAGCACTTGCCTGAGACATAATCTAAACTCAAAGGGACAGATGATAATGATGGACTCTAAGGTGGGTAGGGGTAAGATAAGGACACAAGGGCATAATAAAGAGTACAAAATGATAGTGTCTATAGACTGAAGTTCTCAATGAAGATGAAGAATTATTACAGTGTGGTTCTACAAGGTTGACAGAAGGTTATGGGAGACATGGAATTGAGATTTTGAGAGGAGGTGTAGCTACTGGTGATAATAAGACCTAGAGTAGGGTATTGCATAGGAGTTGGTAGCTGAAGTTGGGTGGAGAATTCATCATGAGAATGAGGAGCTGAATGTCTGGGGCCAGCTGTTGGCTGTGTCTTCTCCATAGATGCTGACACTAACAAAATGATTGTTAATGTCAGGAGTGGTGTGAAAAGCTGAAGCCTACAGTGAATGATGGTGAGACAGGGGGGTCAATGAATGACAACAAGAAGGAGAGGTAGAAGGTGGCATAGTTTGATGGCATATGTTTCCTCCATCCAACTTTTAGACAAATATTTACTAAATGCATACTATATATAAAGTACAGTGCATGCTGTGAGTGATATAAATAAGAGTAAAATATTGTCCCTCCTTCAAAGAGCTTATAATTTACTGCCTATAAATGTAAATAACATTGAAAGGCATTTATTGATTCAAGCATTATTCATGATCTTAGTCTGTGACAAGTGTAATACTAGGCCTTGAAGGACACAAAGACTCATGGATCTCGCCTTCAAGGAGTTTATTGTATGGGGAAGAGACAAAGAGCAACATAGAAAATTGTAACCCAACAGGATAAATGCTAATATTGAGATTTACACATGATGTAAAGGGGGCTTGAGGAGGTTTCCTAATGTGGACTAAGGAAAGGGAATCAGAGAAAATTTCTTAGAAGAGAATATGGCTGATTTCAATTTTGAAGAGAGTAAGAGGAAGCATTGTGAGGCAGACTAGAGATTCTTCTAGAGAGAGGAAATTGTGAGTGCAAAGCATGATGGTGAATGGAAGGATGACAAACTCGGAGACCTATAGGAAGCTATGTGTGGTGGGAGCTTAACGGGAGATGTGGGGAGTGGCAGAAGATGAAGCTTAAAAGGTAAGCAGGTACTGGATCATAAAGATTTTTATGACAGTCTAGGGACTTTGAACTTCATCCTGAAGAATACCGGGAAACCATGAAGCAGAGGAATGATAAGAGTCTGGATTATTAGTAGTAAATGATGAAAAGAAACAAATAAAAACCTCAACTCAAAGGAGCACAAGCAAAAACATGAATCTATTGGTCACATAACTTAAATGTGAAGGGTAAAGTTGGCTTCAGTCAAATCTTGATATAGGGCTTAAATTGTGTTATTAGTATGGTTCTACTCCATCTTTTGGTTCTGCTTTCCTAAATGTTGGTTTCATTTTCTAGCTCTGTGGGACGGCGGTCCTGTGCCTATGTCTACCCAGAGTTAAATCCAGTAGTAAGAGAGCTTTTCTTCCTGGCAGTTCTCCCTCAAGTCACAGGACTCATTCTGATTGAACCAATTTGGTCACAAGCTCTCTCTGAACCAATCACTGTGCCGAGGGCTCAGTGTGCTGATTGGCCAGGATGATCTCAAACTCCACCCCTTGAACCAGGATCAGTGCCCCATTCAAACTCCCTAGAGGGGGAAGGGGGAAGGTGGTTCCTCCACAACAGGGTACTGTCACCAGAATAATGGTGAATGGATATTGAGCAGGTAAGAACAACAAACATGTGCTCTGGTTTTAAGAAAGATCACTCTTGGTAACTGTGCAGAAAAAGGATTTGACTGGGAAGACTGGAGGCAAGGATACTTGTTAGTCAGTTAGTACTAGTCAGATAAAGGCTGACGAGGACCTGAACTAAGGGAATGGAAGTATGAGAAAATTTTAAGTCAAAGCAATAGAATTTGGAAGATGGCTGGGAGTCAAGGGGAAGTGAGGAGTCAGGGTGACTCTCAGGTTTCTAGCTTAGACAACTGGACAGCGTCATTCAACAGAGGGAGAAACTATTGGGAGAGTAACGGTTTGGGTGGTGGCTGAGATTAATAAGTTTAGTTTTTACATCCTAGGTTTCAAGTGCCTATGACACACTCAAGAGGAGGTTTCTGAGACGTAGTTTGATTTAAGAGTCTGGAACTTGAAAAAGAAGTCTGAACCAGAAACGTGGATTCAAGAGTCTTCAGGTTATAGATGAAGATTGAATCTGTGGGGTGGGGGTGAATTAGATTAAACCAGGAAAAGAGTATAAAGAAGGAAAGGGAGTCCAGGAAAGAGTTGCGAGCACCCAAAAACTTAAGGGGCTGGGGGAAATGAACAAAGATGACTTGGAAGAAACTGCCAGACAGATATGTTGTAAAACCGAATAGAGCATCATCAAGGAAGGCAAGAGTGAGGCAGCAGGATGTGGAAGCAGCATGTGGAGGAAAGAGGGTCCCACTGTTCACCCATGCCCTCAGGAGAACAAGCTGGTAACGCTCAGGAGGAATGCAGAAAACAGCGCGTACACTGAGCACGTACATTGAAACATTTCTTGATGGCATTTCACATACACACTCAGAAAAGGGTTTTTCAGTTACTGCCCAGCTATGAGGGTGTTTATTTAAGCTGTACATCTTGGGTACCAGGAAAAAGCCCTTTGCTGTACCTGGCTTAAGTCTCTCTACTCAACAATACCAGTTTAATTTCTAATAATTCAATGTTGATTGGGGGTGGGGGGTAGACTACAGTAGGCAAATAGGAAATGCAGACAAGGTTTTCTTTTATATGACTCAAAATTATATTGCCAATCCTAAAGATAATAAAGATGCCAAAGAAGTCAAAAGTGTTTTTTGTGAAAAATCAATATATCGTGTGATGGTAAGCATCACTATTGGCCAAAAATAATTCAGAAAAATATTTGAATTCATCGTTTGGAAAAATCTTAGACTTAAGATTTGATTGTCTTTCTTTAGAAAAGAAAGTACCGTATAATTATACAGATAAAGCTGAGCAGAAATTTTTTGAATTGCATTCCTTCAAGTAGTGTTTGTTTCTCCTGAGCTGTTTCTAAATTAATGGTAGTTTATAATTGAAGATGTGTTAAAATCTAGGAAATCTGATATTATCTGATTTAGGTCCAGATCTCCTTTCTCTGTCATATTCACTGTCCCCATGCTGATCTTCACCCATTCACATGACCCGAGCCACACCCTTGTACCAAAATCAGTCTACGTCTCCCTTTCTCTCTCTGTAATTGCACAAATCTCAGTCTTCAGGGATTAAAGTTGCCACCAATGCATTTTAATTGTAGCTTTTGAGGTATCTCTTGGCTATTTCACTCATCTGTATTTACCATGTGAATAGCCTGCATAAAACCTCCTACTATAGGTGTCTTTTCCCTCTGTAGTACTGTAGCTATTGGCTTCAGTATTGGATTGAGGAGGAAGAATAATCATTTCTGTGTTAATTATGACTAAGAGAGGCTTCCCTCCATCACTTAGAAGCCCTTTCTGTTTATATTTAATACTTTCTATGTCCTGCTTTCAAATGTCTCTCTGTAGAATCTAGGGTTAAAAATTCTTCATATTTACCCACAAGGAAACAAAAATATGGTTTGCTTCAGATACTTTTTCTCAGAAGTTCCCTGTATATATGAGTTTCCTCTCTTAATTTTTTTAAATTAGACTTTGTTTTAAAGACTTGTACCTTCATCTATATATACACATGATTTTCTTTATATTTATAATGCAACTGTTTTATTATATATAGAGAGAATATATATAGAAATGTACATTGTATGTGAATCTGTAGCTACATGACTTATGAACTGAACGCCTTTTTAAAAAAGGGCTATATCTTATTCATTCTGTATCTCCAGCACCTGGTAGAATGTCTGTATAATGAGGCACTCAGCAAATATTTGCTTATTGTGACTGAAAAAAAGAAACCAATTTATTTCCAAACCTGTACTTAAGGTTTTTTCATTAAAGGGCTATACTCGATGTAAGTCTGAATTTCTAAAAAGAAACTTTTTTAAAGGTGCCAATGCAGGAGCTCAAGTTTTTCCTGAGAAGTATTATTCTTACATCGGTTCAAGTCACATTTAGAACATTTAAAATACCTCTTGTGTGGGAA
Organism: Lipotes vexillifer; assembly: GCF_000442215.2. NCBI lineage: Eukaryota > Metazoa > Chordata > Mammalia > Artiodactyla > Lipotidae > Lipotes > Lipotes vexillifer. Next base: position 4,278,375 of record NW_006799037.1, on the reverse strand, counting down.
CATGCTTCACTCTGCTTTAGGAGACAAGGGAATAACCACTTCCTTTTATTCAGGGAGCCTGAGAGATTAAAAAGTCAGAGGGTTTCCTCCTACTTCCAGAAGCATTCCAATTTGACATGACAGTTGAATTTTTCATTCCTGTCATGTAGGAAAAACCACCCAGGAAACTGTAGAAAGGCAAACTCACAACTTTCCATTGAATAGGTCTGGGAGTGCCTGCTGAATAATTAAATCAGTTTCAGGAAAAACAAAAACAAAAACCTTCAGGGTTTCAATGCGGAAGTCAGAATGCCTGATAACTGTGGCAAAAGGAGGAGGTACTGAGGGTCGTGCATCTAAGAGTTTATTTTGTTTTAGAAGAGCTGACACAATACAAGTAACATATAGAAATTGTGCTTTGTTCACATTGCTTGTTTCCCTGTTTCAATAAAACTTCTGTTTCTAAGTGGAAAATCACTTGTTTCCCTGTGTCAATAAAACTTCTGTTTCTAAGTGGAAAATTGCGTTTACAATCAGAATATGAGATAAAGAACATGCCTTGCAGTTTAAGTCCAAGAAACTTATTACCAGCCTGGGGTCAGAGCTCCACATTGACAGAACAGTTCTCCAGCCAGAAGAGGAGAAAGAACAAAGAACAGTCCTGGAAATATTTAATTTGCAAACTTTGATTACAAAGTCATGGAAAGCATCAAAATATCAATGGACATATTTCCACAAGGGCATAAGACAACGTCCTATAAGTAATTTTAAATCCTCCACAAAATTAAGTTCACAGCATTATTCCTGCT
>NW_006799037.1:4250374-4277531 GCF_000442215.2 Lipotes vexillifer | reverse complement strand
CACAGCTTTTTCCCTGCTGATTTACTTCTACCCTGTCTCTACCCCCATCCCCTAGATGTCTATGGCATTCTTTTCTTTTTTTCTTTGGCCCCGCCGCACAGCTTGTGGGATCTTAGTTCCCTGACCAGTGATCAAACCCACGGCCCCTGCACTGGAAGCGTGTAGTCTTAACCACTGGACCGCCAGGGAAGTCCCCATGGCATCCTTTTCTTTTGGTAAACTGCACATCTTTTAAGGCCCCGCACAACTGGCCCTCCTCTGTTTCCCCACAGCACCTATATACACCCCCGTGCATTATGGTTATTAGCTGTTGTGTCTGCACCTCCCCTTGGACTGTAAGTTCCTCCAGGGTAGAGACTGCTCCTCCCTTGCCCCGGGGCCTTCACATCTCCTCTGAGTCTTGACACAGCAAGACGGCTCACTTAACATTTGCTGGCTTGGACTGAGTTCTGGGAAAGACAGAGGAGGAATGAAATACAGAAGGAAAAGAAAACCTCGTCAAAATCACAGCTCTAGAGCCACAGGACAGAAGGAAGAAATAGGAATTCATACTTTCTTTCAGTAAGTATTTTCTGAACACCCCATATGTGAAAAAACATTGTTCCGGCAATACATCAATGAACAAAACAGACAAGAATCATCACTTTGGAAGAGTTTTCCTTCTAGTTTCATGAGACAGACAACAAATAATAAACAGGTAAATTGCATAGTATTTTGAAGGTGACAAGTGATTTGGAAAGAGAAAATAGGCACTGGGAAAGCCAACCAGGTGCAGCTGCAGGTTGAAATTTTAAACAGAGAGGTCAAAAGATGACATGGAGTGGAGACGCGAAGGAGGTAGGGAATTGGCCATGTGGATATCTGGGGGAAGAGGGTTCTAAGCAGAAGGAACAGCCAGTGCAGAGGCCTTACAGGAGAAGTGTGCCTGGTATGTGCAAGAAACCACAAAGGGGCCGATGTGGCTGGAGCAGGGGAAAGGAAGGCCAGCAGGAAGAGATGAACCAAGAGAGTCTGGGGATCCAGATCTCATAGGGGTTTTAGGCTGCTGCAACTCTGTATCAGGCTCTCGTACTCTGATCACTCTGGTATCAGGCTGCTCCTTTGTCCTTTAGCAGCAGAGAGGGGGCTGCAGCAGGAAGCTCCCAGGGCAGTACAGAAAGGTTGTGTTGAAAGACATGGTGGCCATGTTCTGTGTGCCTCCCCTAAAGCTGGCCCTTTCCCTCCCCCTAACCTCACCTCTTCCTGGAGCCTTAGTTACTTCCCTCTGTGCCACCTTCAGCTTTGTGCCTGCTTCTCTCATTTTGCCTTGACATTTGAATTGTTTTTTACAGGTCATAGGCTTGTGTCATGTCATCCAAACCCATCTGTATTTTGTTGACTTGCCCGGTATTTTAAACCTGGGAATTTAAAATCAAGATTCCATGCTTTTCTTTAAAAATGGGAAGATCTGGTGATACTGGACCAGCATTCCTTCATGGTCACAATCTACTGGAGCTGAGGAGAGTCAGCATCCTTCAGGCAGAGGCACTTGGCTTCCAGTCTGACGCAGTCATCACCAGTCCCTATTGCCTTACACCCTTCCCTCTGCCCTCATTTCATTCACCAGCTGGACCTTCACGGGCATTGAACTATATATATCATCTTGCTCTATAGGCCTACCAATGCACAACACCGCCCACTCCCTTTCCAACAGCTCCCTGACTTTCATTCTTTGCTTGGATAGTTTGTTTCTGACATTGGCCTGGCAAGCCTTGGCCCTGCCTGCCCCAGCTGGGCCAGTTCTTAACTTCCAACCGTCTGAGGCTTTGCCCTCAGACTCAGTCTTGCTGGCTCAGTCCTGTTGAGACTCTCTGTATCCAAGTACCTGGGCTGGAAGTTCTCTGGGAAATCTGCCAGCCGAGAGAACCCCAGATCTCCTGTTTGAGCACACACACACACACACACACACACACACACACACACACACAAAGTAGAGAAGAGGGGTGTTCAGCTTTCGTCTAATAGATGCACTTTTCACTCCCTTGTTCTTTAAATCTGCATGAGGATGAAAGGCGGCAACGCTCTGTTCTTGGTTAACTCTGCCAGAATTCTACACAGGGCCTCGCTGGTTCCAAAAGGAAACGTTGCAGAAAAGACAGTTTTTCTATTTCCTTCCTTTGTAAGTAATGTGTCCTTTTGCCAATAGTAAATCTACAGGAACTGAATGACTAAGCAAAGCAAGGTAGGTTTCTGAAGTGGGGTGTGGAAGCCTTGTCTCTTTCATGTATTTTACTCTCACCTAATTAGACTTTTAAAAAGTGAGCAGAAGGAAGGAAAGGAAAAAGGAAGGAAGGGAGGGAGAGAGCAGGTGGTCACCCTTCTACCACCCTCTGCTCCTCAGCAGCCCCTTGTGCTGTACTCTTCCTCTGTGACCCCCCGAGGTTTGTCCTAGGCAAACCTCAGGTTCAGGGTGAGGTCGTGGTAATGGTATTTCCGCCCGTTTCCGCTCTCCCTCCTCCTCCCACTTTATGATGCATTGCTAATTGCCAGACCAGAGTCTGGGGAGGGCTTGTGCATGGGAGGTCCCTTTGGCTCTGGAGGGCTGACCTGGGTCCGCCAAGGCCCGAGAAAGAGAGGCAGGAGCTGGCTGCTTGGATTAAAGCTGCCCTAGGCCTCAGTGAGGGTGCAAAGGGGCCTTGCCGGACAGCCCTGCTTACAAGGGGGGGGAAAACAGGACGGCAGTGGGGATGCATTTGAGGCTGACTCCAAGTCAGGGGCAAAGAGTGAGAATTTGGTTCTGTGCCCCCTACGTGGCACTTCCCGGGTACCTAGGAGGGGAAAAGGTGACTGGAGGAGAGGACATCCTAACATTAGGATATTTAAATGATTCCCAGTTCCTGGCCAGGTGTTGAGTGAATAACAGAGTAATCCTTAGGTGACCCATTCAGTAGCTCAAAGACAACCCAGGAGGCTTTATCTGTGATGTTCTTTTTAAAATTGCTTCAATCACGAGCCATTATAAAGCCCATAATGCTTGCTGGGTATCCCTGACTGGAGAGAATTGGCCTTCTCTAAAGAAGCCAAGACAATGAAAATCTTTTCTCTTGATTTGTGAGACCCTGGGTTGCACGAATGCTTCTCTTCAAAGATTATATTTCCCATTTCATGCCCGTCGTTTTATTTTCTGATACCTGCTTAGAAATAACCTGGTCTTTCTGGTACTTAGTTATCCCACATAAATCCTTTGGCCGTTTCTAAGAAACCACAGAACTCGGCTCTGACAGCCTTCCTCGAGAGCGGAGCCCCACCAGCGCAGCCCAGCACTGCCACCTAGGCTGGCTTGGTGTGAAAAATTTTAATGAGCTTTCTCCTGTGGAAGAGTCGGATGGAATTTGTAAAACAGGATTTAATTGGGGCTGAACAAACTCCACTTTACAATTCCTCACACATCGGCCTTCTGTTCATGGATGACAACCGTCTGCATTTGCTGTGATTTGTTAACAGAATCCTAGTCCTGCAGCCCGGGCCTCAACAAGAGGCAGCGATGGGTCCCTGCCATCACCTTTTGGAGCTGTCAAAGCTCCAGCTGCTCGCCCTGGGAGAAGCTCCAAACCCTGAGCCCTCACTCCTCTCTCCTAACAAAGGAAATTGGAACTACCGGGGAGCCCAGACGGAACTGTTGGGCAGAATCATAAGCTCTCATTTAACGAAGCACTGTGCTGGTCAATGGCTACATCATGCCCGCTGACTTCATGCTGCCTTTATCCCACTTTAGAAAATGGGCTCTACCATTTGATTTTGATGGAGGGAGGAAAATTAGACCCCTGATTAGTGAAAGTCCAAGAGAGCTTAGCGGGAAAGCCTGATTCCAAGCCAGAGGTTTACCATAGCACAGGACCTCTGACAAAGCCACAGATGCTATTGGTCTTGGAGTTGGGTGAGGATTTGTCCTCTGGGGATTTGGCAATGGGAGAGGGTGAGTGCATGACTAACCTTGGAGGGTTATTTGTATATAGATTCCCCGGAGCAAGGAGGGGGCGGGGCGGGAGGATTGATTGGGGCTACCTGGATGACAGGATCTCTCTCTATTTATGGAAATGGCAGGCAAGCCTAGAATCAGGATGGCAGATAGATTTTATCTCATGTGCCAAGCCAGTGCATCGGTAGTGGCTGCCTGGGAGACTCTATAGAAAAGAATTTCAGTCCTCTGTCTAGTCTCTGGGGAGAAGTTCCTGTGATTGATTAGTTGTCATAGAGAGTGATTCTGTTTGGAGAAGACGTTTTACCCCATTCCATAGATGTTGAGTTAGGGAGTTTGGGGGTGATACCCAATGAATTAGTTGCCTTCAGAGACAGTAGAATAACATAACATGATACATAAAATTCTTCATGATATGGTCCTAGTGGCTTCTCCAGCACTTTGTTCCATCGTACTCCCACCTCTCACTTTATAAACCCATTGTGGTTCTCTGAACACAGTCTTGGGCAGACAGGAAATCCGTGGCAGAGACTCTTGGAGCTCTGCTCCTTCAAAGACCAGGGCAGAAGCCCCAGTGGCACACCGCAGATGCTGGGGGCCCAGTTCCTGGCCAGGAACTGCAGATCCTCCGGGGGAAGCAGCTGCAGGGGGGAGTGCTGGGGTGGGGGGCGGGGGGGCCGCGCGGTGGTGGTGGTGGTGTGTGGCCCAAGGCAGTAATACAAAGTGAGCCATGTTCAACCAGAGCCCAGCAAAGCCTTCAGACCAGAAAGACCATCAGAAGAGAAGAGTTACCAGGCAATGAGGAGAGTCAGCTCTGCCACTTGAGAAAAGCCACCAGTCAGGAAGGGATGGGGCTAAATTGAGTTTCTTTGGTGAAGGACAGAGGACACCAGGTATTTCCCTGAGCAGTGCCCCTGGTAGAGAGGAATGGGATCCATAGATGTGTAGTATAGAAGAGGGCATGAAGGTTTAGTCCTCAACCCACCCATCATGGTACTCAGCCAAAAGACAACATTGAGCTAGGCTCTGCAGTCCACACCTTAGCTCTGAGATCCACAGGGACATCATTTAAACTCTTGAGTTTCAGTCTCCTCATCTATAAAATGGGAACAATAAGACCAATGCCACAGGGTTACTGCCCACCAGTTTATCTGCTCATTGCCCATTTATCATGTGCCTGCCAAGTGCAAAGCACTCAGTGGCTGGATGAACAAGACACGATCTCTGCCCTCTAGCCAGGAATTCAGGCAAGACTGAAAATCATAAAGCAAATGCTTGGCTGCTTTTCCTGTTTTACGTGTATATTTTCTAACACCCGATTCCACGTGAATAGTAATGACAGTAAAGGAGACTAATGCTGAGCTTGGAATACAGTAAGCATTAGAGAAAGAGTAGACAAATCTGAATCTGACGAGGGCAGCATGGAAGTTAGTGGGGAGGGGGAGGAAAGGAGGGGAGACTTGCCCATGCCACCTTGGAGGGAAGGCTTTGGAGCCCCATCCTTATCTAAGAGACCCGGCTGCCCTGACATCAGCTTGTGAGCAATCTCCATCACCCCTCACTGTCTCCCCGAGACCCCAGCAGTTCAGGTCTCTGGGGCCAACCCCCTGGCTCACCCACAAAAGGAGCAGGTCTTGCCCACAACCCCCAAATATGCCAATCTGGATCCATTTTGCCCTTCCCTCTCCTTTGACAGTATACTCCAGGTAGATTCCTGCTTGGTGTAGGCTCAGGTGTGATGGCCCTGAGGCTGAGCTGAACCTACAAATATTAGATCCCTCTTTCAACCACTGCTCTGCTGCAATCACGACTGACCCAAAATGCAAAATAACCAAATGACATGGAAATAGCAGGCAAAGTGTTCAAATTAACTACCCAGACAGGATTGATAAATCAACTATTTCACTAGCAGAAAGAACAATACTTAGTGTTGCTAACAGCTACTAAATGCATAAGAAACAACTTTGCCAATAGGTGGATGATCAAACTGTCCTGAATAATTCAGTCTAGTGTTTTCCTGCTGCTTCTTCACGCTAATTTACTCTGACATGGCTTTTCAATAACGAAAATCTGTTCTTTCAGAATCCATTTCATCGAGATTTTTCCATATTAAAATGGAGATGGAAGTGTCATGGAGAATTAGATTCTTGTCCTCACCCCAGTGCTTGGTGTTCCTTGGGAGGGCCGTTTGTGTCGCCGTGGATAACCAGATGGCATTAATTTGAGAGGTGCAAGTATACCTTCCTTAGCAGGCCGGGTGACTGTTTTTAAAGCTCTGTTTCCATCTAATCGAAGCCTCTTGCCTGCACAAACTTAATTTGTTCCTTTCCTTGTGAAATTTGTAAATTTTCAAAGCATTCTCAGCCCTAATCATTACCACCGGGGTGAAAAACTAGTTTAAATAAATGCCTCAGTGACTAGAACATGTGTTGGTGTCTCATCCCAGAGAAACACTTCGCAAGCTAACATCAGAAATGAAAGGACGAATTGATAAATACACATTTGGGGAGCACCTATTAGGCACAGGTCAGTTCTGGGTGGAGGTGGAGGCACAGTAGTGAACAAGGTACAATTTCTATCCACCAGGAGCCAAGGTCTAGGTGGGCTTCTCAAACTTCAGTGAGTGTAACATGTTAATGGTGTGGGTTTCTGGGATTCACTCTCAGGGATTCTGAATCAGTTGGCAGTCAAGAGGTGTTTGTTGCCAAAGGCAAAATGTAAGTAGTGCATTCTTCATGTCTTCAGGTGGTTTACTTCATGTAATAGGGTCGGGTTGGCATCAGCCCCCTTTCTCGAGCCCTCTTGGGAAGATCTTAAATATGATACAGGCACACTTTCCAAACAATGTTTAATTCACATCAAATAATCTATCTTAGTTTGGTTATCGCTACAGAGAGTAGGCATCTCCATGGCTCCCAAGTTCTGATCTTGTTCATTTTATCTAGTGGAACATTAGTTTTCATTGATTCTTCAGCACCGTTTCCTAAACTCTCCTACAGGGTTATACTAATTTGCCTCTTCTAGGATATGGGTCTAAATAACAATATTAATAAAATTAACACCACCACCAATCATAAAAATTTATTGACAACTTACTACAAGGCAGTAAGTACTTGGTGTGTTCTCTTTCACTGACTTCTCAAAACTACCCTATGTGACAGAAGCAATTGTTTTCACTCATCTTGTAGGTGAGATGTTGCATCAGTGGATTATGCAGGTTTCCTCAGCTGCACGTAGGGGTGGGGGCATTAGCCTGGCCATCTGGGTTTTCTGAAGATCTCCTAACTAGTGACTAACTACGCTGGTTTGTCCAGGACCGAAGCGTTTTCAGGGAATCAAGAATTTCCATTTTAAAACTGGGCAAACTAGGAGGAGTTGGTAAAGTTCCTTCTAGACAAGGTTTTGGGGGAGACACCAAAATCCAAAGAAAGAGTGGTTCCAAATTCTGAGTGGAAAGTTGAGTCCTTATGAGCCAAAGGGGAGTCCAAATGGTTTGTCTAAACTAAAAAGAAGCAGCCGAAAACTGTGGCACCGAGGTCTGGAAAATGAATGTGAGAATGCCAGGTTTGAGTATTTGGCTGTGGTTTGGGACAGTTACTTAGAACAAGTGGACTTGACTTGCCAGCTAGAGCGTGATACATGGTGCGTCAGCCATATTTAAGAGGCCAGATGCATGGCAGACATCTCTGTTCTCTTGGTCTCTTTTCTCAGGGTGCGGTCCTGAGGCTTCTCCAGAAATGTCTGTGGTACATTGTGTTCCAGGGCATTCCGGTGCCATCCTCAGTCCCACCTCTTAATCTCACCTCTCTGAATCTCTTAGGAAAAGCAGTGGCAAGAGTGGCAGCTTAATTCATGTTGCCTGGGAGCATATGGAAAACAGCTTCCTTCTCATCTTTCCAATGGAAGGGAGAAAATTGTCATAGAGTCCCTTGGTCTGTAGCAGTGCAGCGCACCCTAGGTGGTGGTGGGGTGTGGGGCTGTCTACAGTATATGGTAATTCTGTTTATTCTATGTTATAATATTACCCTCTTCTGGATTTTTTCCCCTCTAACTCTTTTTTTTTAAAACCACTTTATTGAGACATAATTCACATTCCATACAATTCATCCATTTAAAGCATACACTTCACTGCTTCTTAGTGCATCCACATAGTTGTGCAGTCATCACCACAATCTAATTTTAGAGCATTTTCTTCTCCTCTAAAAGAAGCCCTGCACCCATTAGAGGTCACTTCCTGCTTTCCCCTCCCTTGCCCAACTCTTGATTGGTGGTTAAGGAAAGAAAAGGTCTGTCAAAATTCACTGGAGAACAAAGGCAAACAGTGCTAGAATTAAAAACAAAGTAGAAAGATACACAGAGAAACCTCATCTAGCCGTGAACTTGGCCAGTCTGGACTTTAAGAAGAACGGCAGGTTGTATTCATTCATCTTTTCAGTGAGCTTTTTACTGGGCCAGGCCCTGGGAATGAAGCTGAAGGTACAGACTTTGCTCTCAAGGAGCTCAGAGATGGGAGCTTGGAGCTGGGATGAGGAGGTGCAAGGTGGGCAGTGTCAGGAGGACAGTGTGGCCTAGAGATGCAGGAGTCGCTGCCGTGCAGAGACACCTGCCTTTTGATCAGCCAACACCCAGGGGAACCAAACCTGGACATAGTGGGGAGCAGCTACATGCTGATGACACTGTTAAAGCTCTGTATCCAAACATCCTACAAATGTACCTCGGATTTCCCAGGTACTTGATACAACAATTTCCTTTTTTTTTTTTCTTTATTTTAAGCTGGTTTCTATCACCTGCAATCAAAATCCGACGTGTTCAAACTAATACACAGTCCCAGACCCTTCTTGTCTCCTTTGCCGAGTATCATCAGAGAGTTTTAAAGTTTGGGGAACCTCTGCCCCTTGTTATCTGCAGAGTCCAACCCAAATGCTGCCTCTTCCTAAAGTGCTTCTACCAACACCAACTGTTCATAAACTCCCTTGATTATTAGAGAAATTGAAGAGATAAAGATGAAAGCGCAGGTGGGAATTTAGATTGCAAAAGCATGGAAGACGCATGAGCTGTGGAATTAGATCAATGTGGACCGCTTGCTTTTCTGTACATGCAAAATGGAAATAGTATCTACCTCACAGACTTGGGCGAGGATTACATGAGATAATATATGTAAAAGTGCCGATCACAGGGCTTAGAAAATGGTCCTGTGCTCAATTTAAATTAGTCTCCCTTCCCTTTCTCCTTGATTAGGATTCATGGGAGAGAGGAATGAATTTGTGGGAACCTGGGTTAAACAGTTTTAGTCTGTGTTCCCATGGCAATCATTTATTCAACACATTATTGCCACAAATGCAAACAAGACATGATCCCTACCTTCAAGGAGCTCAGAATTTTAACTTAGAAGCCTGCTGCAAGAATTGGAGGGGGTAAGGAGAGGGGATAGGAGTGATGGCTGATCCCAGGGACAGTGGAAGAACTTCAGTCCCTGAGGGGGTGAATGTGATGGGAGATCACCCAGGATGACTGTTTATTGCTAAGCTGTGTTGAGAGCTCTGCTAAAGCTTGAAATGTGACAGTTTGAATTGTAGCACCGTTTGGCCTGGGTGTGTGAATTTTCTCCAGGAAGGCTTAGCTGCTGATGAGCAGAGGCAGGGAAGCTGATTGGCAAGGTGGGTGCAATGGACAAACAAGGGGCTGAGGATCTAGAAGATGTTGGGGAGGCTATAGAGTGGACAACGGGGGACGCTGGGCTGTGGATAGAGATAAGAATGTCATTCACAATATTACACTTTCTCCAGAAGCTGTCACAGGGTATCATACAGGGGGACCTGCTGGACTGTGGGGGCAGTTGGGTGACCAGGCATGCTAGCTTCTCTGAAATGGGCCAGAAAAACAGTTACAGTTTTGGTTGATTACAAAGAAGTCATCTTGATTGTGGAAAAGGCTCGAGATTTTTCTCTGCCATGGAACACAGATACCCAGCGAGACGCCTGCTTAAATAACTTTGAACTCGGGACAGCTTGCAGGAGGAACTGCTCCCTGGCTTCTTCCCATAAGCACCAACCACTGCCAAGGGCTTAAGCAGAGAGCTGGGAAGAGCTGCAAGGCCATGGTGCCCTCTGATAGGTCACCAACCAAGGAGACTACAACTTGACTTTCTACAAAAGGTAGAGAGAGTGGGTTTCAGCTTGAAAAACATTTATTCAGACTTTGATGTCCCTTCGGAGGTGGGAAAGGGTGGACCAGCCAGTCACCTAGGGGTCAACGATGTCATCCAGGAGGAATGAACTCCTTCAGAACGTGTTGAGGTGGAAGCTTCCCATACATTTCCAGGGGCTGTGTGGGTGCACAGGGCACGAGTCACTACTCATGACCTTCCCACTCACAACTCAGACGATCACACAGAGAGTAAAGAGCTCACTGTGACTTCTGGGTAAACTGTGGGCAGAGTAAAGGAGCTGTCTATAAATTGGTGACGGGCAGAATCCTCCATCCTCCATTCTGTAGTCACTCAAAGGGCTCCAGTTGCTTGAGGCATCGTTTTCTGGCCTCCTTTGACGGCTTTTTTGAGCAGGGTCATGCAGGAATCCAAGAAGGGTTTGGAGTTCCACTGAGCTGGGATTCAGACCTGGCTCACGTACCAGCTGGGGCAGGTTGCCTGAGTTTCACAGGCTCTCTGAGCTTTACTCTTCTCGCCTGGAAAGTGGGGATAACAAAATCCTCTTGGAATTGTTGGGAGGGTTGAGCTTGGCCTTAGCAGGCTCATAATAAGTGCTGATTCCCTCCCTCTTTGGGGGGGTTTCCTGAGTTCCTACCCCTTTAGGGGAGAAGCAGCCATACTTCCCATACCCCAGGCACAGACAAGAACAGTGTTAATCAACTCAGTAAACAGAAGGAGGGGATTGATTTGTTCCCCTTCTCACACAAAGCTGAGCACGTAGCAGGTTATGGTTTTGAATACTAATGCATTTGAAGTGAGACGAACCACTTATAACAGAAACTGCCTTGCTTGCAAAGATTTATTCCCCATGTAGTTTTTCATGGCTCATAAAACGTGATGGATGAATGTAATTATTAGTTTAATTTCTTGCCATGCAGTTCAGTAATTTTTGAGATAAACTCAAATTACTAAGGATCTGGAACTGTTTAAAGCAATGAGGAGCCATGCACATCTGGTTATACACAGGACACGGCACACTTAAGATTTTCAAGCCAGCCAAATAAGGGGTGATTAGAAATCCCAGCACACACGTAAACCATGTTATCTTTAAAGTTCACTTCTGTCTCTAAATGCAAACCAAACTCCGCTTAAGAAAATTTTTGTTGGCTCTTTGTGGGGAGGGGATAGGGAGACGGATAGATAGGAGGAGCATATAGCTTTTTTCCCTTAGATATTTTGTATCTTTTATGAAAATATATATTTGAATGGTTATAAACATGGGAAAGCAGTACTGAAGCTTATGAAAAATATATGTTTGGATTTTAAATTTTATTTTGTTTTGATTTCTCCTATAGGTTTTAAATGTTCATAAGGCAGTTGAGAGGCTGAGTCCTTTAAGAAATTAGCAATGTAGTACAGTGAGAAAAATCTGAGTTTTAGAGTTAATCAGAACTAAGAACACACAAGGTCAAATAATCAGGATGCAAACCAGCTCCTGAAGCGATTGTTACAGGCAGTAACGGGCCAAAGGGTAAATCTTTACAGACCAGTTTTCTTTGCAAGTAGTAAATAAATAAATGTGAAATAAATACAAGCAAGAGAGTAAGGTACTGACCAAATGCAATTAACAATGTGGCAAAGGTCAATTTTTTAGTAAAGATTTATATTCTTTTTTTTTTGTTTTTTTTGCGGTACACGGGCCTCTCACTGCTGTGGCCTCTCCCGTTGTGGAGCACAGGCTCCGGACGCGCAGGCTCAGCGGCCATGGCTCACGGGCCCAGCCGCTCCGCAGCATGTGGGATCTTCCCGGACCGGGGCACGAACCCGTGTCCCCTGCATTGGCAGGCGGACTCTCAACCACTGCGCCACCAGGGAAGCCCTATATTCATTTTTTTTAAAAAAACAAACATTGCTCTAGGTTGTATCTTGCCTTAAATGTGTTCTTATTTATTAAACAGTGTTCGGTTAAATAAAATATGCTACTATCCTAAACGAAGATCTTTTTGTTCTTATAATCTTCCTAACAACAAAGAAAGATTAATGTTCAAACAAGCACATGTTTTGCCCTCTATCACAGACAATAACCTAAACTGAATTCTTCAGTATTACCACTCTCACTGTGGTCACACTGTACACACCCAGAATTACAATTTTAGTGTGGGTGAGTAAGATCTTTGCAGCATGCCAGGCAAAGCCAGAGCGTTGAAAATAAAGGGGGAAAAATCTCAATTCAGTGATAAGTCTGGTTCCATGGTTGGAACAGTCTTCAGAAGTTGGAAAATTATGCCTGCAATAAAATTTAAAAGATAGAAGGTAATGATTTAAGAGAAAACTCTGGTGACAGTTCAAAGTGTCTGTGAGTCCCATGTATAGGCATCACTTTGGGGATGTTGGCTGCTTGCTAACACTTCATTGATAGGAAAAGAGCTACAGTCTATAAACTCTCAAAAGGGTGGTAGAAACAAGAGGCTAAGACACAAAATAAAATCAGCTACAGTCTTACCAATCTCCATTTACTTATTTATCACTTGCATACTACTGGTTTAGCAAAAGAATTTGAAGTAACTTTTAAAGAAAAATTCAAAGGCGTTATTATCCTAAAATAAAATAACAATGCCAAAAAGCCATGTAACAAAGGGAAAGACACTTGGTCCTTTGTGGGAACTTGAACCTCTCAGGTTTGCCCTCACACTGGGCAACAGAAGCACCTAAAGCCGGGTCTTCAACGCCTCCAAGGTCTTTGTCCTGAAGCCCCAGCCCTGACCTGCTCCTCCAGGCCTTCCACCTCCCCTCCCCTGCAGCCCTGTTCACACCACACTGGCTTCATCTCAGGCCCTCAGCTCGGCACCACTCCTTTCCTTTGACCTTTGATCTCTCTCTCAGGTTATCCCTCTGGCTTGTTATGCAGGAGGAAATTGATCCAAGATCAAGGAGAGAGATTTAATACAAACTGCTACTGACAAGGTATACCAATTTGAACATTTATTGACTCTAACCAGCTATGTTTAGCCAGGCCAAAGCTGCAGGCTCATTTAAACTGCCCCCTCGCCTTCATGTTTAGGAAGGCCCAGATCACTCAGAAGTCCGTGGTACTATTATGGGTATTAGCTTCATAATGTCCGGTTCACCCATCTTTTGGTATCACCCAGCTTTAGTTTCTCAATGTTGCTGGTCTGCCTCTGTCCTCATAGAATAGATTTAGGTTCTGTATATCTCTAGACCAGTGGCTTTCAAATAGTTTTGACCCAGAACCCACAGTAAGAAATACATTCTTGATTACAACCCAGGACACGTGCATGCATGGGCATGCGCACGCGCGCACACACACGCACACACACACACACACACACACACACACACTTCAACAGAAGTTTCATTTAGAAAGGAAAAAACCCCTTACTTTTACTACATGGGATACATGCTTATGTTTTCTATTCCATTTTATTTTATTGTTAAAAGCTTGAGTTGAGATGCTCTAAAATCAATTTCATAATCCTCTAAAAATATTTGACTAGCAGTTTCAAAAAATCTGATCTTGAAATAGAATTACAAATGTAGAAAACAAACTTATGGTTACCAGGGGGTAAGAGGGGGGAAAGATATATTGGGAGATTGGGATTGACATATACACACTACTATATATAAAATAGATAACTAATAAGAACCTACTGTACAGCACAGGGAACTCTACTCAATACTCTGTAATGGTCTATATAGGAAAAGAATCTAAAAAAGAGTGGATATATGTTTATGTATAACTGATTCACTTTGCTGTACACCTGAAACTAACAGAACATTGTAAATCAACTATATTCTAATAAAAAAATTTTTTTAAATTCTGATCTTGAGAAGTAGATAGTCCTGGTCTTATCTGCTGGTCCTTATCAGCATTGTTTTCTACCTTCAGACTGTCCAACTATAGCTGAATCATTCTCAAGATGTTGCTGGATGTTACTAGTTATGTGACTACTGGTTTAAGGGCCATCCTCAATAAAATACAAACACCCCACACGTGCATGCACACGCGCGCACACACACACACACACACACACACATTCCCTTCCTCAATTCTGTTGCTCCCATAGAATTTCAGGTGGGTCTATTCCAGTTGCAGAATATCCCAAACTGTCTTGGCCACAATCAGAAACAGAGCCTTTTTCAGCCACCCTGGGTGGTCTAGGTCCTCCAGATCTTCTGACATGACCCCCTGCCTCATGCTCTGTTCCACAAGCTAGACCCTAAGAGGAGTGAGTTGTACCAAACAGTCCAGGTAAAAGATAATCTTTTAACTCCCTGGCAATCAAGACAAGAAAGGAACAGGGCACAAGGGTTTTGTAGGGATACTGACATAATTCTCATTAACCAATAAAAGGAAACATATTTCATCTGGAGAAATAAAATTTTTCCTAGAACTAAATGCTGAGGAATTTATTGTGTGATATTCTTATATCTTCAGTACACAATGAGTTGCATAAAAGCTGCTGAAATCTTATTCTATATATAAAGAATTCTACAGTATATGTCTTGATTTTGTTATTATTTATGCAGTTAATGTTTCTTGGTTTATTTTTCAAGTGTTCTAGAATTATTCCTAGATTTCCCCAAAGAGCACTTTTTAACTAATTGGCAGAACTGGATTCTGATAGCCCCTAAGCAATCTTGAAGGGAACTCAACACTTGCTACTTACACTTCCTCACGACATACCCCACTCTTTACCCTCCTGAGCTACAATCTAATTATTTTTTTCCCCCTCAAGATCAGACTTCAGGATTTCTCAACTGAGCCTCTTCTCTAGGTGACAGTATCAGTCAGAATGGGCTACATTATGCTAAAGAAACAAACAATCCTAAAACCTTAGTGACTTAAAACAATAAGGTTTAAATCTCATTCATGCTACATGTGTCTATCTCACATTAGTTTGGATGCAAGGGGGGTGCTCTGCCATATGTCATCCTCACTCAGGGACTCTGGCTTTATGGAATATCCATATCTGGAATGTCACCTGTCACTCTGATAGGGAGAAAGAGACATGGAAAATTGAGCACCAGGAGCTCTTAAAGTCTTCTACCTCATAGCGACACGTCACTTCTGCATTCATTTCACTCACTAGAACAAGTCACATGGCCATTCCTAACATCAAGGGAATGGAAGAAGTATCATCTCACCTTGTGCCCGGGACAGACACATAAGACATTTTATGCACAATCCTCCACATCAATAGAAGCTATGCCTCTCCACAGCATCTAACTCTGTTGAGCACTTCTCTTTCTTTAAATTCTCTTCTCCTTTGGCCCTGATCCCCTCTTCTCTGACTCCTTCTATTACCCTTCTTTTCTCCCTTAAAATGTATGTGTCCTCCACTGTCAGACCTAAAATTTCATCCAGAATGGACCAAAAAAGCACCTAGAAAAAATGGTCCTACAAAAAATGGTCATCTCAGAGAACTACAGCCAAAGTAAATATGCACGAATTTATAAAAAGCTCACGTTTTTCTCCAAGTTCTTTCTTTTCTAATAGACAATACAACCAACTGTCCAGAAATCCCATTTGGGAAAATTTATCTAACAGAATAAAAGCTCTACTATATAAGGATACATGTACTAAGATATTTATCTTATTATAGCTTAGAAAAGCAAAAACATGGGAAGAACCTAAGTGAGGAATTAGGGATGTTCCTTATTCAGCTGTGATATATCCATACCATGAACTATTATGCAACTGTTAAAAAGACTGAAATAGGGGGAGAGCAGCCAAGATGGTGGAGTAGAAAGACGCTGAGCTCACCTCCTCTCATGAGCACACCAAAATCACAATTGTCTGAAGAACAACCATCAATGAAAAAAAAAACCCCAAAAAACCAGAACCTACCAGAAAAGATATTCTACAACTAAAAATATAAAGAAGGAACCACGACAAGATGGGTAGGAGAGGGACTTCCCTGGTGGTGCGGTGGTTAAGAATCTGCCTGCCAATGCAGGGGACATGGGTTCGATCCCTGGTCTGGGAAGATCCCACATGCCATGGAGCAACTAAGCCCATGAGCCACAACTGCTGAAGTCCACGTGCCACAACTATTGAAGCCCGAACGCCTAGAGCCTGTGCTCCACAACCAGAGAAGCACACGCACTGCAACAAAGAGTAGCCCCCGCTTGTCACAGCTAGAGAAAGCTTACACACAGCAATGACAACCCAAAGCCAAAAATAAAATAAATAAATTTATTAAAAGAAAAAAAATAAGATGAGTAGCAGAGGCAGACTTGCAATATAATCACAAGTGGGTGGGCAACCCACAAACTGAAGGATAATTATATTGCAGAGGTTCTCCCACAGGAGTTAGAGTTCTGAGCCCCACATCAGGCTTCCCAGACTGAGGGTCCAGTACCAGGAAGATGAGCCCTCAGAGCATTTGGCTTTGAAGGCCAGAGATGTTTAACTGCAGGAGACCCACAAGACTGGGAGAAATAGAGACTCCACTCTTAAAGGACAAACACAAAATCCCACGCACACCAGGACCCAGGGCAAAAGCAGTAATTTGATAGGATCCTGGGCCAGACCTACCTGCTGGTCTTGCAGAGTCTCTTGGAGAGGTGGAGCTGGGGGGAGGAGGCTGTAGCTCACCCTGGGTACATAGACACTGGTGGTAAACATATTGGCCACCAACTATATGAACACTCATGGCAGCTGCCATATTGGTTCACTAGTGCCAAGACCTGGCCTCACCCAACAGTCTGTAGGCTCCAGTGCTGAGATGCCTCAGGCAAAACAGCTAACTGGGCAGAGACACAGCCTGACCATCAATAGACAGGCTGCCTAAAGACTAAAGAGCCCATAGCCACCAACAGATATGTCCCTATTCATGGCCAGCCCACCAGAGAGCCAAGACCCAGCTCCACCCACCAGTGGGCAAGCACCAGCCACCACTGCCAGGAAGCCTGCACAAACCTCTAGAGCAGCCTCACCCACCAGGAGGAAGACATCAGAAGCAAGAAAACTATGACCCCAGAATGCAGAACAGACCCTCACTGGGACCAGCTGGGCCCTGGCCCTGCCCACTAGCAGACAAATGCAACCTTTGGGATACCCTGGACCTTATACCAAACTGTGTCAGAAACTGCACCCTCCCACCCCAAATATTTGAAACAAGCTCTGGGATCCCTGGGCTCTGCATTCAGATGCCAGGAAAAAACTCTGCCTGCCAGTAGTTTGACATTAACCCCAGGATCTGGCTTCACCTGCCAGTGGTTGGGAATCAGCCCCAGAGTCTTCAGGACCCTGGCTCTGCCCACCAGTGAGCCAGCACTAGCCCCAGGACCCCCTAGGATTCCACAACCAGCCACCTTGTGACCAGCAGGCAGCAGCATCCTCACAAGGCAGGGCCTGGCAACCAACCAGACAAGGGGCCAACCAAGCCCACCAGACTGCCCACATAGTCAGCCCGCCACAACAGAAGGACACACACAACCCTCTTAGGGGGAACTACTATAGCATATAGCTTGGGTGATGAGAAACGAGTGCACTGCTGGTACACACAGGATGTCTCCTACAGAGGGCTACTTCTCCAAGGTTGAGAAACGTAACTAACCTACCACACACATAAAAATACAAATAGCAACTTAGACAGACTGAGGCAGCAGAGGAACATGCTCCAGATGAAGGAACAAGATAAAGCTCTAGGGCTTCCCTGGTGGCGCAGTGGTTGAGAGCCCCCCTGCCGATGCAGGGGACACGGGTTCGTGCCCCGGTCTGGGAAGATCCTACATGCCATGGAGCGGCTGGGCGCGTGAGCCATGGCCGCTGAGCCTGCGCGTCCGGGGCCTGTGCTCCACAACGGAAGAGGCCACAACAGTGAGAGGCCCGCATACCGCAAAAAAAAAAAAAAGATAAAGCTCTAGAGGAAGAACTAAGTGAAGTGGAGACAGGTAATATACCCAAGAAAGAGTTCAGAGTAATGATTGTAAAGATGATCAAAGAACTCAGGAGGACAATGGATATACAGAGCAAGAAGTTAGAAGTTTTAAAAAAAGAGTTAGAAAACATAAAGAATAACCAAATAGAATTGAAGAATACAATAACCGAAATGAAAAATACACCAGAAGGAATAAATAGTAGACCAAATGCGGCAGAAGAACAGATCACTGAGCTGGAAGACAGAGTAGTGAAAATCACTGCCAATGAACAGGAAAAAAAAAAAGGATGAAAATAAATGTGGACAGTTTAAGGGACCTCTTGGACAACATCAGGTACACTAATATTTGCATTATAGGGGTCCCAGAAGGAGAAGAGAGAGAGAAAGTGTCCAAGAAAATACTTGAAGAGATAATAGCTGAAAAATTCCTTACCCTTGGAAAGGTAATAGTCATCCAAGTCCAGGAAGCACAGAGTGCCCCACACAGGATTAACCCAAGGAGGAACACAACAAGACATATTGTAATCAAAATGACAAAAATTAAAGATAAAGAGAGAATACTAAAAGCAGCAAGGGAAAAACAACAACTAACATACAGGGGAACTCCCATAAGGCTATCAGCTGATTTTTCAGCAGAAACTCCACAGTCCAGAAGGGAGTGGTGCAATGTATTTAAACTTATGGAAGGGAAAAACCTACAACCAAGAATACTCTATCCAGCAAGGTTTTCATTCAGATTTGATGAAGTCAAAAGCTTTTCAGACAGGCAAAAGCTAAAAGAATTCAGCACCACTAAACCAGCTTTACAACAAATGTTAAAGGAACTTCTCTAGGTAAAAAAGAAAAGGCCACAACTAGACACAAGAAAATTACAAAGTGGAAAAGCTCACTGGTAAAGGCAAACATACAGTAAAGGTAGGAAATCATCCACACACAAAGCTAGTAGGGAGGTTAAAAGACAAAGTGGTAAAATCATCTGTATCCACAATAAACAGTTAAGGGATACACAAAACAATTAGGTGTAAAATACAATATCAAAAACAATAATCATGAGGGGAGAAGAGTATTTAAAATGCATTTGAAATTTAGAGACGAGCAACTTAAAACAATCACATACGTACAGACGGATGGATACAAAGGCAAGACCTGTATATATTCTGCCTACAAGAGACTCACTTCGGATATAGAGACACATACAGACTGAAAGTGGGGGGATGGAAAAACGTATTCCATGTAAATGGAAATCAAAAGAAAGCCAAAGTAGCAATACTTATATTAGACAAAATAGACTTTAAAATAAAGACTGTTATAAGAGACAAAGGAGGACACTACATAATTATCAAAGGATCAATCCAAGAAGATATAAGAACTGTAAATATATATGCACCCAACATAGGAGCACCTCAATATATAAGGCAAATATTAACAGACATAAAAGGAGAAATCGACAGTAACACAACACAGTAATAGTAAGGAAATTTAACACCCCACTTATATCAATGGACAGATCATCCAGACAGAAAATCAACAAGGAAACACAGGCCTTAAATAACACATTAGACCAAATGGACTTAACTGATATTTATAGAGCATTCCATCCAAAAGCAGTAGAATACAAATTCTTTTCAAATGCACATAGACCATTCCTCAGAATAGATCACATGCTAGGCCACAAAACAAGCCTCAGTAAATTTAAGAAAATTGAAGTCTTATCAAGCATCTTTTCCAAACACAACAGTATGAGACTAGAAATTAACTACAAGAAAGAAACTGAAAAAACAAACAAACACGTGGAGGCTAAACAATATGTTACTAAACAACAAATGGATCACTGACAAAATCAAAGAGGAAATCAAAAAATACCTAGAGACAAATGAAAACAAAAACATAATTATCCAAAACCTGTGGGACACAGCAAAAGCAGTTCTAAGAGGAAAGTTTATAGTGATACAAGTTTACCTTAGGAAACAAGAAAAGTCTCAAATAAACAACCTAACCTTACACCTGAAGCAACTACAGAAAGAAGAACAAACAAAATCCAAAGTTAGTAGGAGGAAAGAAATTATAAAGATCAGAGCAAAAGTAAATGAAATAGAGACTAAAAAAGCAATAGAAAAGATCAATGAAACTAAAAGCTTGTTCTTTGAAAAGATAAACCAAATTGATAAAACTTTAGCCAGACTCATGAAGAAAAAATGGGAGAGGGCCCAAATCAATAAAATCAGAAATGAAAAAGGAGAAGTTATAAACGACAGAACAGAAATACAAAGGATCATAAGAGACTGATACAAGCAACTATACACTAATAAAATGGACAATCTAGAAGAAATGAACAAAGTTTTAGAAAGGTACAATCTCCCAAGACTGAGCCAGGAAGAGATAGAAAATATGAAAAGACAAATTACCAGTACTGAAATTGAATCAGTAATTTAAAAACTCCCAACAAACAAAAGTCCAGGACCAGATGGCTTCACAGGTGAATTCTACCAAACATTTAGAGAAGAGTTAACACCTATACTTCTGAAACTATTCCAAAAAATTGCAGAGGAAGGAATATGTCCAAATTCATTCTGTGAGGCCACCATCACCATGATACCAAAAGGAGACAAAGGTATCACTAAAAAAGAAAATTACAGGCCAATATCACTGACAAACATAAATGCAAAAATCCTCAACAAAATGCTAGCAAACCAAATCCAACAATACATTAAAAGGATCATACACCATGATCAAGGGGGGTTGATCCCAGGGATGCAAGGACTTTTCAACATCCACAAATCAGTCAATGTGATACACCACATTAACAAAGTGAATAATAAAAAGCATATGATCATCTCAATAGATGCAGAAAAAGCTTTTGATAAACATCCATTTATGATAAAAAAAAAAAACTCTTCATAAAGTGGGCATAGAGGGAACATATCTCAACATAAAAAAGGCCATATATGAGGCTTCCCTGGTGGCGCAGTGGTTGAGAGTCCACCTGCCGATGCAGGGGACACGGGTTCGTGCCCCGGTCCGGGAGGATCCCACGTGCCGCGGAGCGGCTGGGCCTGTGAGCCATGGCTGCTGAGCCTGAGCGTCCGGAGCCTGTGCTCTGCAACGGGAGAGGCCACAACAGTGAGAGGCCCGCGTACTGTAAAAAAAAAAAAAAGGCCATATATGACAAACGCACAGCTAACATCATACTCAATGGCGAAAAACTGAAAGCACTCCCTCTAAGATCAGGAACAAGACAAGGATGCCCACTCTTGCCATTTTTATCCAATATAGTTTTGGAAGTCCTAACCACAGCAATCAGAGAAGAAAAACAAATAAAAGGAACCCAAATTGGAAAGGAAGAAGTAAAACTGTCACTGTTTGCAGATGACATGACACTATACATAGAAAATCCTAAAGAAAATCCTAAAGATGTCGCCAGAAAACTACTAGATCTCATCAACAAATCTGGTAAAGTAGCAGGATACAAAATTCATATACAGAAATCTGTTGCATTTCTATACACTCACAATAAAATATCAGAAAGAAAAATTAAGAAAACAATCCCATTTACCATCACATCAAAAAGAATAAAATACCTAGGAATAAACCTGCCTAAGGAGGCAAAAGACCTGTACTCCGAAAACTATAAGGCATTGATGAAAGAAATCGAAGATGACGCAAACAGATGGAAAGATATACCGTGTTCTTGGATTGGAAAAATCAATACTGTTAAAATGACCACAATACCCAAGGCAATCTACAGATTGAATGCAATCTCTATCAAATTATCAGTGGCATTTTTCACAGAACTAAAATTTAAAAATATTAAATTTGAATTTGTGTTTCTTTTGTATAGAAACACAAAAGACCCTGAATAGCCAAAACAATCTTGAAAATAAAGGATGGAGTTGGGGGAAATCCCTGACTTCAGACTATACTACAAAGCTACAGTAACCAAAACAGTATGGTACTGGCACAAAAACAGACACATAGATCAGTGGAACAGAATAGAAAGCCAAGAAATAAACCCGTGCACGTATGGTCAATTAATCTATGACAAAGGAGGCAAGAATATAAAATGGATAAAGACAGTCTTTTCAATAAGCGATGCTGGGGAAACTGGACAGCTACACGTAAAAGAATGAAATTAGAACATTCTCTAACACCATATACAAAAATAAACTAAAAATGGATTAAAGATCTAAATGTAAGACCAGATACTATACAACTCCTAGAGGAAAATATAGGCAGACACTCTGACATAAATTGCAGCAACATTTTTTTGGATCCATCTCCTAGAGTAATGGAAACAAAAGCAAAAATAAACAAATTGAACCTAATTAAACTTAAAAGCTTTTGCATAGCAAAGGAAACCATAAACAAAACAAAAAGACAACCTACAGACTGGGAGAAAATATTTGCAAATGATGTGACCAACAAGGGATTAATTTGCAAAATATACAAACAAATTATACAGCCCAATACCAAAAAAACAAACAACCCAATTAAAAAATGGGCAGAAGACCTAAATAGACATTTCTCCAAAGAAGATATACAAATGGCCAACAGGCACATGAAAGGATGCTCAATATTGCTAATTAGTACAGAAATGCAAATCAAAACTACAATGAGGTATCACCTCACACTGGTCAGAACGGCCATCATAAAAAGACTACAAATAATAAATGCTGGAGAGGGTGTGGAGAAAAGGGAACCCTCTTGCACTGTTGATGGGAATATAAATTGGTGCAGCCACTATGGAAAACAGCATGGATGTTCCTTGAAAAACTAAAAATAGGCTTACCATATGATCCAGCAACCCCACTCCTGGGCATATAACCAGAAAAGATGCAAACTCTAATTCAAAAAGATCCATGCACCCGAGTGTTCATAGCAGCACTGTTTACAATAGCCAAGACATAGAAACAACCTAAATATCCACCAACAGGTGATGTGAATGGATAAAGATGGTGTGGTAGATATATATGCAATGGAATATTACTCAGCCATAAAAGAGAAAGAAATAATGCCATTTGGACCTAAAGATTATCATACTGAGTGAAGTAATCAGACAGAGAAAGACAAATGTCATATGATATCACTCATATGTGGATTCTAAAGAAATGATACAAATGAACTTATTTACAAAACAGAAACAGACCCACAAACATGGAAAACAAACTTATGGCTACCAAAGAGGAAAGGCTGGGGGAGAGATAAATTAGGAATTTGAGATTAACAGATACATGCTACTATATATAAAATGGATAAACAACAAGGACCTACTGTATAGCACAGGGAACTATATTCAATATCTTGTAATAACCTATAATGGAAAAGAATCTGAAAAAAGAATATATCTATATCTATCTATCTATCTATCTATCTATCTTTCTTCCTTTCTATATATATAACAGAATCACTTTGCTATATACCTAAACACTGTAAATCAACTATACTTCAAAAAAAGATTGAAACAGAGTTACCCCTCATTGTCCATAGTGTATTGTTAAATAAGAAAGGCAATTTGCAGAGTTACATTTATATTACAATTCCAAAATGGCAACCAGCAAACACCAAAACACCAACACCAACCAAAAGGTCCTAACTATGTGTTTTTGTGTTTGAGCATAAAGGAAATACAGAAAGGTATACAACAGGTTGTTAATGTTGATAATCTCAGAAGGATTAGAATGGAGGGCAGTGGGAAGAGATTTTCAACCTTCTAAAAATATAGTTTCGGACGGTTTTATAGATTATAATCATTGATACTGTAATTTTTAATTTAATAAAGGATAAGGTAATACAAAAAGAAAACTAAAGTTTAATTAAGGAAAACAATAACAAAAATAAATCCTGTAATTTCAACACCTCCACCCTGCCACGTGACCCTCCACCTGTCCACATTTATTTCATAGCTGTGGTCCCAATGCACGTACCAGCTTTTCACTTAACTTCACATCTTAAATGCTTTTTCTGATCACCCCTCAGTCCTTGCAAAGATTTCCTTTATCTTCATCACCCTGTAAAGGGCTAGTAAACTATAATTTATCAAACCACTATTTCAAAGTGGATAGCATGATGATCATTTGCAATACTAGGTCTGTCATCCTAGTTTATGCCTTTAAACATTATTTTTCCTTGAGGGCCATTTTCTATTATGAATATTTGATGTAGGAGCAACATTAGTTTCTTTTTGTATTCTAGTATGATTTAGAAGGTAAATACTCTGTTTCAACATTACTCATCATTAACTTCAGACCTTCCATAAATATCCCATGCACCATAACCATCAATTTATATCTATCTATTCCAGCATAGCTTTAGAATTTCTTTTATGGCAGATAAGGAGTTAAGTCCTTTTGGGATTTTCTTCCTTCTTTCATGCTTTCTCATTAGTCATTAGCTTAATCTGAGAGCTAATATACCTCTTTTTGTGTCTTCCACACCCTGTTTTCATTCCAACCAATTAAAATAAATACTTCCTCTCCTTCCCCTCCTGCTTGCTTTGTAAAGGTGGGGGGGGAGTAAGAATATATATTTATATTTATTTGTTGGTGCATAAGAAACTTCTTTCAGTGGCTCTATCTATTACCTGGATATGGAAATAGTCTAACCTGTGGTGAGATGGGGGTGGGAGCCAGGTTGGATGGGAATAGGAATGGGGGAATATAGATATTTCACAATATCTATCTACCATCTCTCAGTTATGCATTTATCTCTTCAAGATGTGGTACTACCTAAAAAAATTTCCAGTGGGACCAAATTAGGATAGTTTCACATTCCTCTACCACAACTTACAGTGTCTAAAGACAATGAATTCTATTTACAGAATTTTTAAAGAAAAAGAGATTGATATAAGATGGCTATGTCCATTCAATCTATTATTTTTTTCATGAAAGACATTCGAAGACCTGAAAAATTTTCAGAAACTATACAACTCAAATAGTTATTCTGTTGAAATCATTGGAGGGTCTTATCTAGAATAATGAGTGTTAAATGGAGAAATTTTCGCTACAAAAATGCATAAATAATGAGCAGTGAACTCTATTATTCCACATAAAATATAACTAGTATTTCAACCACCTGTTTAGAAACTAAGTTAAAATAACCTAAGTGGAAAAAGGTGGTTTCTTATAGAACCAAGAGTAAATAATAAAGGAGTGACTTCACAGTAAACACATTTATTTCTCGTTTACATGAAGTCCAGCAAGCAATGGAGGGAGACAGGAAGCATCCTAGATATCTCTTTATACACTTTGTTTTGGGAACTATGTATATTTGGATCATCTCTATCTGGTGTTTCACCATTATAATCTCCTATAGTTGCCATTTTATCTTTTAACAGTTTTCTATGACTGTAATCATTGTAGAGCAAAATTTTAAGCTGTTCTGTTTCTATTCACAACTGCCCATTCCTTGAGACTGACTTGCGGATTTTGTTTTATTTTTTATGCAGGTCATGGGATACACAATTTTATGCAGGAAAATGGTCCTAGAAAAGAAAATTATCTCTGTAACTAAAGGTCTCACAATCTAGAAAAAGAGGCATACAAACACACCACTGTAGCAGATAAAAAAAAAAAAACAGCACTTGAGAGAGGTGTGTGAGAACATAAAAGAGGGAGCAATTCACTCTGCATAGAGTTGAGAAAGATGACATCTGATCCTAGCTGAATATGACCTGGTCCCCCAAAAGGACATGGGTGGGGAGCATTCTAAGCAGAGGGAGCAGCATCTGCAAAGATATGGTGGCTTGTCTAGGGAGAGCCTGCTAGAAATTGGCAAGAATTATATGTGTGAGGAAAGAGACTGTGGGTTTTTGTATAATTCAATTCGAAATGATCTCTAGTTGATTGTTCATTCCTTCTGGAAAGATGTCATTTTGTAAGTAAATCAATTCCAAATCAGTATGCCTTAAATTCTAAAAAGACTCTGCAGATCCTGAGTTCTCTAAGCATGGCTGCAGGGTGCTTCGAAAACACACCAACATAACATTAACATCCCAGTATGATAAGAGGTGGAAGATGGATTTTTAACTGTCAGAACTGTGATGCAACTGTCAACGTACATGAAATCAGCCACATAAATATCACAGGCCTACCCACTCTGGGACAGCAGAGAACCTCAAACTTTTTAGCAAGTGAGGAAATAAAAATAAAGGAAGACTCTGCATGTATCTTCTCATGGAGGATCCAGCCACTTCCATGTCCAGATTTTCTGTACTTCCTCTCCCCAAACATTTTCTTTTAATGCCAAATGAAATTCTTTCACTAAACAATTTCTCTCCTCTGAGTCTGCACTTGGCGCTCAAGTTTTGCTTTTTTGAAATGCTAAAAATGTGAAAAGAAAAAATAATAAATTTGAGCTGGACTTGCATGGAAAACCCAGTATTCCTGCCAGAGCTTCTATGAGAGGTAACTGTGAGAACTTTGGTTCGGTGATTGGCAATGCTGAGCTAACCTCACTGGGGCCAGCACGTGCTGATGGGGAGAGAGAACAGATCTTCTGAAATGTAAATGTGCCCAGCCCACACCACTGTCCTGCTTCCTCTGACAGTGGACCAAGAAACCAGGACATTGAGGGTAATTTTGCATGAATAATGCATCATGGCCTGGGATGGCTGTGGCTCTTAAGATTGCCATTTCTCAGAATAACAATGGGATCAGGTTATTTCAGACATTTCAATTAAATTCAACAAATGTTTATTAAATACTTTGAGTATGGCTGCAAGTCACTCCTCCGTAGCACTTTCTGAAGAGGCTAAGATAAAGACAACTCCAGGTTTGCCCTCAAAAGCTTAAAACCTAAAGAGGGAGATGGAACAAGTGCACAGATACTCAGTGAACCTCAGAAAATGCAAGTGCCTCGGAGAGTTACCAGTAAGTGTCTGTGGAGGTTGAGGATGCCAGAAGGAAATGTCAACAGAGACGGATTTGAAGAATGGGACAGCAACAGTTTTGAGCACCAACTATGTGCCAGACACTAGCATGTAACTTTATAGTTAATCCCCCCAACAGCCCTACCAAATAGGTATTGCCATCCGCATTTACCTAATGAGTAAAGTGGGGCTCTGGAGGGTTAAACAGCATACTCCAAACCACAACCATCAGAGGGTAGACCCAAAACTGAATCCTAGATATGGCTTTCCCTACTGTACCA
>NW_006799037.1:4241007-4249345 GCF_000442215.2 Lipotes vexillifer | reverse complement strand
TTTCCCTACTGTACCAAGCTAACTTTTCTAGGAGTGAAAATGGGAAGGCCTTCAAGAGTAAGGAAACAGCCAAATCAAAGGCATGAAGGCAGCAAAGGATAAAATATATTATGAAAACCTGTGAGACTTGTTATCTAGTTAAACTTGTTGATCCAGTTACACTTGCAAGAAAGAGTGGAGGTTAGGCTTTGAATGCAGGGTGAGAAGTTTCCATTTTTGCTGGCATAGGAGTCATGGAAAGTGTAGCCAAAATGACATGGTTGGATTAGTGCTTTAGCAAGTGGACCTAGATAAATTGCTCAGATGAGACGAGAGCGAGAAGAAATTAAAGTTTATTTTAAGAGTCCAGAGTTGAGAAGATATCAAATTCAGGTGTAGGATGAATCTGCCTGGCTTCCTCCTTCACATCACACACTTATTCTATAGTTGAAGCCACTTGGTGTCTATTTGTAAACTTAGAGACCCATCTTGTTCTTACAAGAGTCAATGACCCAGCGGACCCTTTCTAGTACCAAGACGGAGGGTGACCCAGAGGTCAGGCAAACATTCTTGGGGAAAGCTCAAAAATATTTCTTGAGAAAAATCTTATGAACGTCCAGAATATCTGATATCACCAAGGAGGAAATCTTGAATCATTTTGGTTTAATATTTTAAAAAAGGATGACTTTGTAGGTTAGACAGCGTGAGGAAACCTGAAAGATACACATATTTATTTACTTATTTAAAGTCTTGTTTTTCATTTGGTTAATTCTGCATCTCAGTTGAATGTACTAAGATAGCTCCTGGGCCAGACATATATTTATTTATTCATTCATTCAGCACATTTACTTAATATTATAAGAGGATGAAAACAGACACAGTAGAAGCCCACTAGATCTCCATGCCTTGTCCCCTTTCCTCATTTTTCCTCCTTCCTCTTTTTTTCCTTCTACCTTATCCTCCCCCATCCTTGATTAGCAGAGAAGCTGCAACGTATAAAAAAGCAAAACAATGAGAAGATAAACAAAATTGATAAACCATTAGCCAGACTCATCAAGAAAAAGAGGGAGATGACTCAAACCAATAAAATTAGAAATGATAAAGGAGAAGTTACAACAGACACCACAGAAATACAAAGCATCCTAAGAGACTACTACAAGCAACTCTATGCCAATAAAATGGACAACCTGGAAGAAATGGACAAATTCTTAGAAAGCTATAACTTTCCAAGACTGAACCAGGAAGAAATAGAAAATATGAACAGACCAATCACAAGTAATGAAATTGAAACTATGATTAAAAATCTTCCAACAAACAAAAGTCCAGAACCAGATGGCTTTACAGGTGAATTCTATTAAACAGTTAGAGAAGAGCTAACACCCATCATTCTCAAACTCTTCCAAAAAATTGCAGAGGAAGGAACACTCCCAAACTCATTCTATGAGGCCACCATCACCCTGATTCCAAAACCAGACAAAGATACTACAAAAAAAGAAAATTACAGACAATCAATATACGCAAATCTATCAATGTGATTAACCATATTAACAAATTGAAGGAGAAAAACCATATGATCATCTCAATAGATGCAGAGAAAGCTTTTGACAAAATTCAACACCCATTTATGATAAAAACCCTGCAGAAAGTAGGTGTAGAGGGAACTTTCCTCTACCTCAACATAATAAAGGCCATATATGACAAACCCACAGCAAACATCATTCTCAATGGTAAAAAACTGAAACCATTTCCTCTAAAATCAGGAACAAGACAAGGATGTCCAC
Organism: Lipotes vexillifer; assembly: GCF_000442215.2. Taxonomy (NCBI): domain Eukaryota; kingdom Metazoa; phylum Chordata; class Mammalia; order Artiodactyla; family Lipotidae; genus Lipotes; species Lipotes vexillifer. The sequence goes on along the minus strand of NW_006799037.1, from coordinate 4,247,585 downwards.
TCTTGCCACTATTATTCAACATAGTTTTGGAAGTCCTAGTCACGGCAATCAGAGAAGAAATAAAAGGAATACAAATTAGAAAAGAAGAAATAAAGCTGTCACTGTTTGCAGATGACATGATACTATACATAGAGAATCCTAAAGATGCCACCAGAAAACTACTAGAGCTAATCAATGAATTTGGTAAAATTGCAGGATACAAAATTAATGCACAGAAATCTCTTGAATTCCTATACACTAATGATGAAAAATTTGAAAGAGAGATTAAGGAAACACTCCCATTTACCACTGCAACAAAAAGAATATAATACCTAGGAATAAACCTACCTAGGGAGACAAAAAAAAATCTGAAAGTGAAATCAAGAAAACACTCCCATTTACCATTGCAACAAAAAGAATAAAATATCTAGGAATAAACCTACCTAAGGAGACAAAAGACCTGTATGCAGAAAACTATAAGACACTGTTGAAAGAAATGAAAGATGATACCAACAGATGAAGAGATATACCATGTTCTTGTATTGGAAGAATCAACATTGTGAAAATGACTATATGACCCAAAGCAATCTACAGATTCAATGCAATCCCTATCAAATTACCAATGGTACTTTTTACAGAAGTAGAACAAAAAATCTTAAAATTTGTATGGAGACACAAAAGACCCCGAATAGCCAAAGCAGTCTTGAGGGAAAAAAATGGAGCTGGAGGAATCAGGTTTCCTGACTTCAGACTACACTACAAAGCTACAGTAATCAAGACAGTATGGTACTGGCACAAAAACAGAAATATAGATCAATGGAACAGGATAGAAAGCCCAGAGATAAACCCACGCACCTATGGTCAACTAATCTATGACAAAGGAGGCAAGGATATACAATGGAGAAAAGACAGTCTCTTCAATAAGTGGTGCTGGGAAAACTGGACAGCTACATGTAAAAGAATGAAATTAGAACACTCCCTAACACCATACACAAAAATAAACTCAAAATGGATTAGAGACCTAAATGTAAGACCGGACACTATAAAACTCTTAGAGGAAAACATAGGAAGACCACTCTTTTTTTTATTTTTCTTTTTATTTATTTATTTTTTTTTGCAGTACGCGGGCCTCTCACTGCTGTGGCCTCTCCCGTTGCGGAGCACAGGCTCCGGACGCGCAGGCTCAGCGGCCATGGCTCACGGGCCCAGCTGCTCCGCGGCACATGGGATCTTCCCAGACCGGGGCACGAACCCGTGGCCCCTGCATCGGCAGGCGGACTCTCAACCACTGCACCACCAGGGAAGCCCAGGAAGACCACTCTTTGACATAAATCCCAGCAAGATATTTTTTGATCCACCTCTTAGAGTAATGGAAATAAAAACAAAAATAAACAAATGGGACCTAATGAAACTTAAAAGCTTTTGCAAAGCAAAGGAAACTACACACAAGATGAAAAGACAACCCTCAGATTGGGAGAAAATATTTGCAAATGAATCAATAGACAAAGGTTTAGTCTCCAAAATATATAAACAGGTCATGCAGCTCAATATTAAAAAAAAAAAAACCCAATCCAAAAATGGGCAGAAGACCCATTTCTGGATAGACATTTCTAAATAGACATTTAGAAATGTCTATTTAGAAATAGACATTTCTCCAAAGAGGACATACAGATGGCCAAAAGCACATGAAAAGCTGCTCAACATCACTAATTATTAGAGAAATGCAAATCAAAACTACAATGAGGTATCACCTCACACCAGTTAGAATGGGCATCATCAGAAAATCTACAAACAACAAATGCTGGAGAAGGTGTGGAGAAAAGGGAACCCTCTTACACTGTTGGTGGGAATGTAAATTGATACAGCCACTATGGAGAACAGTATGGAGGTTCCTTAAAAAACTAAAAATAGAATTACCATATGACCCAGCAATCCCACTACTGGGCATATACCCATAGAAAACCGTAATTCAAAAAGACACATGCATCCCAATGTTCACTGCAGCACTACCTACAATAGCCAGGTCATGGAAGCAACCTAAATGCCCATCGACAGATGAATGATAAAGAAGATGTGGTACATATATACAATGGAATATTACTCAGCCATAAAAAGGAATGAAATTGGGTCCTTTGTAGAGATGTGGATGAATCTGGAGACTGTCACACAGAGTGAAGTAAGTCAGAAAGAGAAAAACAAACATCGCATATTAATGCATATATGTGGAATCTAGAAAAATGGTACATATGAACCAGTTTGCAGGGCAGAAATAGAGACACAGATGTAGAGAATAAATGTATGGACACCAAAGGGGGAAGGTGGCGGGGGGTGGGGGGTGGGGGGATGAATTGGAAGATTGGGATTGACATGTATACACTGATGTGTATAAAATGGGTGACGAATAAGAACCTGCTGTATAAAAAAATAAATAAAATTCAAAAAACAAAACAAAAACAAAAAACAGCTCTTGAAAGAACGGTTCTAGGGTTGCACCAATGATCCTGAACAAGAGGCACAGGTCCAAGCACAAGTTTCACAGAAGTTAGTGACAAAAATGACTCCCTGAGCCAAACCACAAGGACACATACCTCTCTCTTCTCTCCACCCCATAAAACTAATAATCCTGCTCTGACTCAGAGTCACCTCATCCCAGGAACCCACTGATGCACATCAGCTGAGTAAAGCCTTTTGTTTCTACTGAGTCACTTCAACTATTTTCTTCCTTGACCATCTGTAAGTTAGGTACTTCAATAGGTGGTTTATATATATATTGTCTTGTTTAACCTTCACAAATAACCCTAAAGTAAAAATATTATTCCCGGTTTATAGATGTCAGTACCGAGGCTTAGGTAGATTGGATAACTGGTCTAAAGTCAGTACATGGTACAGCCATGGTTTAAACCCTGATCTACCGGACTCCAACCACGGATGCAGACAGAGATGTAGAGACCAGGAGATGGTGGACAGTGGTGTCAGGAAGCTGAGGGAAAAAGGAGAGAAGGAAGAGGTGACTATCTGCTGTGTGCCAGGCCCTATGTATCTGCTTTCACACATTCTGTCTCCCTTAATCCAGTTTACAAACAAAGGCATGGAGCTTCAAGATGGCAAGTAACTCATCTGAGTTCACACAACTAGGCAGCACTCTTGGTTCCTTCCCCACCCACTCACCCAGAACCATGTGTCACCCATTGCCCTGCCCACACATATTTTCATTGTCTCCTTCCCAACTTGTGGGCAGCTTCCTCTCTGCTCTCAAACTCACGAATTTTCAAAGGAAGTGCCCACTAAATCTTATACCTCGTCCCCCCACGCTCAAGGTACTTCTTTACATCCATTCTAGAAAAAATACTTTTACATTTACCACCTTCACTTCCTCACCTTCCAGCAACTCATTTCAGCCTGGCTCTGCCCCCGCCACTCCTCTGAAACTGATCTAAAGCCATGTATCAGTCAAGATACTCCTGGGCTTCCCTGGTGGCGCAGTGGTTGAGAGTCCACCTGCCGATGCAGGGGACACAGGTTCGTGCCCCGGTCCGGGAAGATCCCACATGCCGCGGAGCGGCTGGGCCCGTGAGCCATGGCCGCTGAGCCTGCGCGTCTGGAGCCTGTGCTCCGCAGCGGGAGAGGCCACAACAGTGAGAGGCCCGCGTACCGCAAAAAAAAAAAAGATACTCCTGGGCAACAAAATCAATAGGTTATAGATGGAGAAAAAGAAAATTGTTATAAGGAATTGACTCACGTGATTATGGAAGCTGAGTTCCCATGATCTGCCATCTGCAAGTTGGAGATCCAGGAAAGCCAGGAGTGCAGCTCCAGTCTGAGTCTGAAGGACTGAGAACCAGGGGAGCTGAGGGTGAAAGTCCCTGTCCCGGGCCAGGAGAAGACTGATGTCCCAGCTCAGCACACAGGCAGAGACTGAGCTTCTCCTTCCTCCCCTTTTCAGGTTGTCAGTGAGCTGGGTGACGCCCACCCACACTGGGGAGGGCAATTAGCTTTACCAATTCAAGTGTTAACATCATCCAGAAACACCCTCACAGATACACCCAGAATAACATTTAATTGAATATCCGGGCGCCCTGTAGCCCGGTCAAGCTGACCCATAAAATTAACCACACAAACCATTAAAGGTTCCTTAATGGTCAGATCTAGTGGTTGCTTCTCAGGCCCCATCCTTGCCGAGGCTCATACGAATTTGATAGTGTCTATGTAGTTTATACATAAAATATATGCAGGTGGAGCTAACCTGATTGTAGCAGGGGAGGGGGCCTGACCCAGCTTCCCTTCTTTCTTCTCCCTCCCTGCAAATCTCCCTGAAGCGCCTCAGGGAAGCCCTGGAGTTCTGAGGGGCAGAGACTGGATGCCACTCTAGGGAGAAAAGAGCTCAGGACTTGAAAATCAGCTGACAGGGGTTGGATGCTTGACATCCCCAAAATCCACCTCTGTAACCCTAAGGGGTAAAGGAAGCCAATGGTTGGATTAATCCAGAGTGGGGTTCTAGCTGGGTAGTTCAAGGGAGTTGACTGATGGATAAAGGAAAAAGAGACTTGAGAGGCTGACGCCACCACAAACTTGGAACTAGGAACGTGGGTAAGAAAAACCTTTAGGATTTACTCTCAACCCCAACCCATAAAAGAAAGGCCACACAAAACAGAAACAGAGTCACAGATGTAGAAAACAAACTTATGGTTACCAGGGGGTAAGGTGGAGGAAGGGATAGATTGGGAGATTGGGATTGACATATACACACTACTATATATAAAATAGATAACCAATAAGGACCTACTGTACAGCACAGGGAACTCTACTCAATACTCTGTAATGGCCTATGTGGGAAAAGAATCTAAAAAAGAGTGGATATATGTATAACTGATTCACTTCGCTATACGGCAGAAACTAATACAACATTGTAAATCAACAACACTTCAATTAAAAAAAAAAAAAGCCCACACATCAGAGTAACTTACATCCCCTATGGGCTGTGAGCTCTTTGAGAGCAGGGACCAGGGATTCTCAGGGGAAGTTTCATAAACACTTGATGGGGTCGACATAAAATTGAAATCCACCCACATGTCACACGCATTTTTCTTCGGTGAAATCACACAGAGCTCTGAGACGACAGCTCTCCATGGGTCTGGAGAGCAGCTAGAAAAATTTCCAGCCAGTTGCCAGGGATATCCAGAAGGTAAGCAAGGTGCCCACAAAGAGTGAAATTCAACTTTGAAAAATCTCACACGATTGTAGGAAAGTTTGCTTGTTTGTTGGATGGTTGTTAAAACGTTAAAGTTTTTCACAGCAGATACTCCGTTTTGCTGTCAGAGGAATGAATAAATGAACAGAACGTGCGCTTGGCCTGGGAATTCAGAAAAGACCTTGTGGTTTTTGCTTTTTTCCTCTTACAGATCTCAGCACCTGTCAACTTAATTCACACAGATTCAGAGTGAGGCACTCTCTCTACATTTTACAAATTTCATGGCAATGCTATCTATTTCCTGTCAAATTAGGGTACTTCCCCTTTTTACTAGTCTTTTGTTACGTAGATCTATAGATAATTTTAATTCTAGTGTCCTTGTCTTTATTAAACCGATATCCTCTACTGGATTAAGTTGGGTCATAAAAAATGTATCACATTATTTTATGTAGCATAAATATAATCTTGTGTCTTCAGTGTACCATCAGGTCTTTGGTGGTAATGAATAAACGACTTTCACTGCCCGCTGAGAATGCTGACTTTCCCCTCCCCCTCCACAGCTGTGGCTGATACTAGATTATTTTCAAGCTGCACCATCTCTGCTTTCCCCTAAGAATCACCTGGTGAGACAATCACCTATTCTATTCCAACCTAATTGCATTGTCTCCCCACTGAAAAAAAGAAAAAGAAATTTACAGCCATCCCCTTCTTTGTTCGTGACTGATTCCCTTATGAGATTTTTCTTAGGCAATAAGAAATTGAATACTTTAAATTCTGAGAAAATGTGTGGTCTCTTGGTGAGTGACCAGGTTGATGCACCAAACTTCTCCAGTCTTTGGTGTCCTGTGATGCCTTCTGAGACCAGTGTCCTGGTCTCAGAAGCAGCTCCCCATTCACTTAGCCAGGGTCCTCCTGGCCTCAAAGGATTGGGGCCAAGACACAATGAGACAGCGTCCCCAGGAGGAAAAATTGGGAATGGCAGAAGCCAGGAAATTGAGTGATTCCCAGTATGGAAGGCTCCAGAGAGGCACACTGCCCAGGTGAGGCAAGAAATGCCCAGCCTGGCTGGAGTCTTTTGACCAGGGAGAAGTTTCCTAAAAGAAAGAAGCATCTCTGCATTCATCCCTAAGCGGGGGCGGGGGGGGGGCGGTGGACAGTGGGAAGAGGGGCGCTAGTGAGCTCCACTTTCTGAAATAAAAATGGATGCTTAGGGGCATCCCTGGTGGTGCAGTGGTTGAGAGTCCACCTGCCGATGCAGGGGACACGGGTTCGTGCCCCAGTCCGGGAAGATCCCACACGCTGCGGAGCGGCTGGGCCCGTGAGCCATGGCCGCTCAGCCTGCGCGTCCAGAGCCTGTGCTCCGCAACGGGAGAGGCCACAACAGTGAGAGGCCCGCGTACCGCAAAAAAAA
>NW_006799037.1:4239145-4240931 GCF_000442215.2 Lipotes vexillifer | reverse complement strand
CCCCAGGCCGATGCAGGGGACTCGGGTTTGTGCCCCAGTCTGGGAAGATCCCACATGCCGTGGAGCGGCTAGGCCCGTGAGCCATGGCCATTGGGCCTGCGCGTCCGGAGCCTGTGCCCCGCAACGGAAGAGGCCACAACAGTGAGAGGCCCGCGTACCGCAAAAAAAAAAAAAAGGATGTTTAAAGGTCACCAAGGCTTTCCTTACCCACATCAAGAGGGAGTCAGGGACACTGGACCCGAGACCAGGACTATAAAGGTGCTGCAGAGCTCTTATTTCTGTAACTGCTGTTCTGCATCGCTGTTGAGACCTGCAGCGAGAGCCTTTAAACACAAAAGGTGTGTTTGTCTTTGACAGCAGGGAGTTAGCAGGGAATTGGATACACTGCAGCCCACTGTGCAGCTGAGAAGACCAGGGGGAGGCAGTGATGAAGCTCCAGAGGAGAAAAAAGCAGCCAAGTCTCTGAGGTTTGTTGTCAGGGAAAGGAAAAGGAGAGAGCGGGGAGCCGGCCAGGCCTGGGAAAGCAGCCTGGGGCAGAGCAGCGGGAAGGCCAAGCCTAGAGCACCTGGTAGTTCATCCCTTCTAATCGGGGAGCGGAGGCCAACCAGGGCCGAAGAGTTTGGGATTCAAATTTCTGCCACTGTTGGTTGTGTCAGCATCACCCCGTGCCTCTGTAAAATGGGCATATTAATTTCAACCTCTTACAGTTACAGTGATTCTTTTTACCCGGCTTGATACCAAAATTTCTCAGAAATGTTTAGTTCTCAAAACACATCTGGGGAAAAAACAAACACAAAAACAAAAAAACATTTGGACCCCCGGGACTTCCCTGGCAGTCCAGTTGTTAAGACTTCTCATTCCAATGCAGGGGGTGCGAGTTAAATACCTGGTCAGGGAACTAAGATCCCATATATCTCGCGGCCAAAAACCAAAACATAAAACAGAAGCAATACTGTGACAAATTCAATAAAGACTTTAAAAATGGTCCACATCAAAAAAACCTTTAAAAAAAAAATTGGACTCCCTAGATAGGGGGAGTCAGCTTAGTCCTATCTCCTTTCTGAACAACCTATTCCAAGGGCAACAGTGATGTCCTGACCTGCTCGGACCCCTGACAGGGAGGAGGGTTGTGGAGCTCATAGTTCATGCTCTTAATTTCCAAGTTAACCTCTGTTTCATTGGGGCAACAAACTGTCATCCCATTTGTCTTTAGACTGGATGTGGTGGCATCTGGATTCTGAAGTTGCAATGTGTTCCCAGACATGCCCCCCATCTGACTTGAGTGGCTGTTTTAGATGGTGATAATGAAAGAAGGCAGCTCCCAGGCAGAGGGTTACTCTCAGGCAGAGCTGTCAGTGCCCTGAAAAAGTGCAGGGATCCAACAGGATGGGAAAACAAACTGTTGTGCACACAAAGCAGAAACTGAGCTGCATCGGCCAGGCAGGGGTGTCCAAGTGTGTGTGTGTGTGTGTGTGTGTGAGAGAGAGAGAGAGACAGAGAGAGAGAGACAGAGATGGAGAGTACGCATGGGCAGAGATGCCTGGCCACTTCTCCCCAACACACTAGCTTAGTTCAGACCCTCCATGTCTACCTGGACTTTAGCAACCGTCTCCTATAAAGAAATGAATGTAAAACACAGAACCTCCCATTTTGAGAAGAGAGGACTCTGGCAAAGTAAAGGCAGCCGGCCAGAGAGCCCCACCAAAGTCTCTGATCTCCCACTTGAAAGCACTCTGCCTGCTTTTCCTGCCGCTGCTGCCATACAGACCATGAGAGGTGGCGGCGG
>NW_006799037.1:4221180-4239135 GCF_000442215.2 Lipotes vexillifer | reverse complement strand
GGAGGTTGTACAGCTTTATGGTTCTGGACCAAGTATGGGCTTAAACCTCTACCCATAGCTTCACTTAGCACAGCTGAGAAAGACAGAAATACCAAGGAAACTTCACTAAATCCAGAGAGAGAACAGTAAAGAAGTAATTCCCCAAATGCAAACTGCACAGAAATAGCATGATTTCTAGAGTTTTTAAGGCTACAGAAATGAGCTGCTAGTCCCATAGGAACAGACATTGCCAGGTTTCCAGAGTCCACTTTTCCATAAAGGCAGCAGGAAACTCCTGGCCCCAGAGAGCTGGCAGGCCTCACCAGCCATGGCCACATCACTTTCCGCACAACTCTCAGCCTGGCTCCTTCAACAAGCACCATTTTGTGGTCCCTCATATAAATTGGGTTCCTAGTATATCCTGTATTCTCTCCAGTTTCCTCTCCAGGGGGGACCAAAAGAGGCCAAGTGTTCATCATTCTCCCTGAGCCCACAGGAACCCTTCTCTCACCACTACTTTCCTTCGGCGAGGCATACCTCTTCTCCAGGTTATTGACAAGTTTGGTATTGACTGGGGTATGTCACAAGAGGAAAAAAAGAAATGCCAGGAACATGGAGAGAAAAACTGTGGGTCAGGCTAATCAAAAGAAAGGCCTAGTATGGCCAATAGACTCTTTATCACATTTCAAATGCTATTCTCCAAGGCTTATCTTTACGCCCAATGTGAATCATGCTTGATTCTCTGGGCAATGGGGTGGGGAGTGGTAAGAGTTAGTGAGGACAGGAAGTCCTTATTCGTAGGGGCCAAAAGAATAAGTGAGTTTATGCTTGGATAAATTTTTCCTGGGCCAATTCAATCACTTCTTTACAATGCTTTCCCTGACCTTTTCTCCTTGGTAATCTCCAAAGATGGCTGCTGTAAATCCTTCCCTCCGTGTACATGCATGGCGCTTCATTCGTTAAGAAATGAACTTTGTCTCCTCCCATTGAATCTGGTCTGAACTTATGATCTGTTCTGACAATAGAATGTAGTGAAAGTGACATTCTAGGGCTTTCAAACCCAGGCCTTAAGACAACTGGGAGCTTTCATGTCCTCTCTCTTAGAAGCTATCTGATGAAAAAAAGGCTGACTACCGTGAGAGAGCCATGCTACGAGGAAGTCCAAGCAAGCCAGATAGAGATGCCACATGGAGGGTGAGAGATGCTTGGCCAGCACCCATTCATCCCAGATAAATAAACAGACATACAAGTGAAGGAGCCATCATGGACTTTCTGCCCCAGCAGACATCACATAACGCACGACAGTTTCCCAGCTAAGCCAAGCTAGATTATAGAATCATGAGACATCATAAATTGTTGTTGTTTTAAGCCACTAAATTTGGGAGTGGCTTGTAGCAATAGAAAACTGAAACACTACCCTATACCACATTAAGTCATCATCACCTCTGTCTATCTAGGTAGTATTTTTGTACACACTTTTGTAATTGTTGGTTTGCTAACTGGTTAATCTCCTTTTCAAGTTGTTAATGACAAGGTCAGTGTCTTAAGCATCTCTGATTCCCCAAAATAGCATATGCTCAATAATTAATTTTAGTCATTAGACTGGCTAGATGTATGGATGCATGAGAGATGATGAACATAGGAGCCCCTTTTCTCAAGGAGCCAAAAGGAATGGTTTAGCTTAAGAGTACATTCCTACAATGCTTTCCTCTAACATTTGTAGGAAAATGAAAGAATTTAACACAGAAATACAGAGAATTTGGAACCTGAGTGTGACTGAGGGAACTCCCTCATATTAGTCAGCTTCCATGTCATCAGTGATGAAGAACGTACAATCATTTATTGATGACAATGATGGGAAAGCTTGACGATAGGCATGCAGATAGAGAAAGGGCCTGAGACAGACACTACAAGGAAGGTATTAGCATGACTACAAAGGAGAAAATATTTCTGGGCATAACAGTCTTAGGCAAAGCTTGTTGAAAGAAGCTTCTAAGAAGGAGAATCACCTTCCTATCTAGGAAGAAATAAATAGATCCAAATAAATAAATGAAAGCCTTTCACCTACTAGATAGAGATGGTTGAGATTCAGAATTGAGAAAAATCAGTAGGTTGGCAGAAAGGTCAAATTGAAATGCCAATGAAGTGAACTCATGATTAAATTTACAAAAATAATTGCACAATATTTTTGAAATAATAAGACTCAAAGTACTTGGCAAATTTTGTAGATGAGGTGAGGAGTGCACCATCTGTGTAACAAAAATTGTTACCAAATGCTTTCACACATCCTAGTGTTTAAATGTATCATGAGGTCAAATGGGGGAGATGGTAGAGGCTGGAGATCTTTAAAAATAAATCTTTGTAAATTACTTTGAAAATTTAAACCAACAAACGAATAGAAATAACTGCTTATTAAGTTGATCACAGATTGTTCTAAAAACAAAATTTATATGTGGCAGACATTAATTTCTACTCAGTGTACTCAGGTAAAGAAGCATCATGTTATTTATTTTCCTAACATTTTCTTAAAACTATATTAAATCTGACTCTACCTCAACTAGCCGGTCCCTGCCCCCTACTTTCCCTTATGGTCTTACATAGTGCAGAATGCTGAGAAAGGGACAATACCAGTCACAGCTGATACACCTCTCATCTTCATCCACATGGTCCCTTGAAGGTGGGAAGTTCCATGGATTGTGTCCCTGATTTAAAATATAGAAATAGTCTTAACAGAAAATTTGAGGTAGAGTAAGGTCAAAAGATCAGGAGACTATTGCCATTGAAAATATACACTGTTACTCACAGTTCCCAAGAGGAGCATGCCAGGGCATGCATGGGCCACACAGGGAAACACCAAGTTTGGTCAGGAGGCAGAGGGAGAGGGGAGAACTGTGTGCAGGAGCCTTTATTATAGTTTCCTTGGGAAGGACAGGTGAGGCATGGTGAGCAGGTTTAGGATTGGCAAGTTTGAATAATTTCCACAGGCTCTGGAGCATAGAGGCTGTCCCTAGTTGCCTGAGACCTGGCCCTAGATGATGATTAGCACAGGTGGAGAGTGGCCCAAAGTGTGAGAGCCCCGTAATGGAGGTGGTTGGTGCGTGGGCTCTGGATTGATTGGTTTGTATGTGAAAAGTGTTCTCGTGGGTGAGTTGTTCACTATCTCTAGGAAACTAACCATGGAAGGGGCAGTCTCTGCAGAGTGAGCAGGGCCCCAGATGTCAAACCATCAGACTACAGAAAATAAAAGACATGATTAGTGCCGTGCCAGGGCCCATGGATCCTTGGGGAGGCTGGGAAGCTAGGAGCTGCCATTTCCCCTTTTCTCTTTGAGGACCTATCACCTCATAAGAGACAATCTCCTTCCCAGTTTTGAAATTTTATCCTCTCCTGAATCAGGTACTTCAACTTATAGCCTTCTATATCCATTAGAATGCTTTCAGCCACAAGTATTAGAAAACTCAACTCAAATTGGCTTTACAACTAAAGGAAAGTTATTAGCTCACTTACTCGTAGGAAAGGCTTCAGGCGTGGTTATATAAGAGCTCTAACACCATGTGGGGTGGTTTTAAAATAATGTCTACAAATTCTTTGATGCTTCTCTTTTGAAAGAATGAAGTCTGATTCCCCTCCTGTTAAGTGTGGGCTGGACTCAGTGGCTTGCTTCTAATGGATAGAATGTGGCAACTTTCGTTATGGTGTGCAACTTTTGAGACTAGACCATGAAAGGCACTGGAGTTTCCTTCCTGTTCTCTCTTGGGTCACTTACTCTGGGAGAAGTCAGCTACTATGTTGTGAGGACATTTAGGCAGCCCTATGGAGAGGGTTCTACCTACAGCCATCACAAACCTGCCGTCTATGTGAAAGGGCCATCTTAGAAAAGCTCCTCCAGCCCCAGACAAGCCTTTAGATGGGTGCAGCCCTATCTGACATCTTGACCGTAACCTCATGAAAGACCCTAAGAACCAGAACCACACAGTTAAGCCATTTCCAAATTCCTCATCCAACAAGACCATATGAACTAATAACTGTTTGTTGTTTTAAACCATTTAGTTTTAGGAAAATTTGTTATATTGTAATAGATAATTAATATGCCCCATTTCTGCTATTTTTTTTTTTTTATGCCCTTTCCATATGACATCTTAGTCCTTAAGCTTACTTCTCCCATGGGGTAAAATGGCTGTATCAGTTCCAGGTCCAACAACCATACACCACACTGTCTAAGAGGAGAGTCTGCATGGATATCTTAGAATCCCTCACAAATGTCTTAAGCTTCTGGCAGATTGGGCCATCCTGAATTAATCCCTGAGGTTAGAAGAACGTCATATGCTGACTGAGGAAGTCTCAGGTTTCCTGAACTGTGACAAGGAGGATGAACTTTACTCAGACTACCTACCTGTTGCACATACCTCCCTGGGAGGCCCTTTTCAGAAACTCTAAGCTTTGGAAGACAAAAGCAAAGAAAGGGCTTTTCCTTCATGCACTGGATGCTTTCCATCGCCAAACAAACTCCCCTTGAGACAAAAGGAAGAAAAAGCCTGGCTTCCCTTTTTTTTTTTTCTGCCATGGGAATGGGGATACAAAGGGAAAAATGTAATGACAACAAAATAATGATGGTGTGGAGAAAAGGGAAGCCTTCTACACTGTTGGCGGGAAGGTAAATTGGTGCAGTCACTATGGAGAACAGTATGGAGGTTCCTTAAAAAAACTAAAAATAGAATTACCATATGATCCACCAACCCCACTCCTGGGTCTATATCCAGAGACATGGTTTGAAAGGATACACGCACCACAATGTTCATTGCAGTGCAGTTTACAATAGCCAAGACATGGAAGCAACCTAAATGTCCATCAACAGAGGAATGGATAAAGAAGATGTGGTACATATATACAATGGAATATTATTCAGCCATTAAAAAGAATGAAATAATGCCATTTGCAGCAACATGGATGGACCTGGAGATTATCATACTAAGTGAAGTAAGTCAGGAAGAGAAAGACAAATATCATATATCTCTTATATGCAGGCTCTTTAAAAAATGATACAAATGAACTTATTTATAAAACAAAAACAGACTCACAGACTTAGAGAACAAACTTATTGTTACCAGGGGGAAGGGTGGGGGGAAGGACAGACTGAGAGTTTGGGATGGACATGTATACATTGCTATGTTTAAAATAGATAACCAGGGCCTCCCTGGTGGCGCGGTGGTTGGGAGTCCGCCTGCCGATGCGGGGGATACGGGTTCGTGCCCCGGTCCGGGAGGATCCCACGTGCCGCGGAGCGGCTGGGCCCGTGAGCCATGGGCGCTGAGCTTGCGCATCCGGCAACGGGAGGGGCCACGACAGTGAGAGGCCCACATATCGCAAAAAAAAAAAAAAAAAAAAATAGATAACCAACAAGGACCTACTGTAAAAAAAATTAAAAATAAAGAAATAAAAATTTTAAAAAATTTAAATACTAATTATTATCAATAATTAACGTGCTACATATTTTAATGGGTTTCTGATGACTTTCAAATTTATATCTCTATTCCACACTCCCTTCACAACCTCCAAAGTCATACCCAACTGCCTCTTGACATCCCTACTTTGATGTCTGACATTTCAGATTAAATATATCCAAACTGAGATCTCCTCCACAAACACACTCATGTTCCCCATCCAATCCATCAGGAAATCGAGCTTTCCCTGCCTCCGAAATTCATCGAGAATTCCACCATTTATTACTCAGCCATAAGAAGAAACGAAATTGACTTATTTGTAGTGAGGTGGATGGACCTAGAGTCTGTCATACACAGTGAAGTAAGTCAGAAAGAGAAAAACCTACAAGGTCTTAACACAATTCTCTGATACCCCAGACCTCCACTACTCCCAACTCCTTTTTTTGTTTTTACTCTTTTCTAGATATACTGGCCTCCTTCACCCTCAAATGTGCCAGGAAACTTTCCACCTTGGGACATTTGCACTGGCTGTTCCATCTGCCTGTGAGGGTCTTCTCCTAGCCATTCCCTTAGGTAATTCCTTTACCATCTTCAAGTCTTGGCTTAACTCTCACCTTCTCAACAAGGCCTACCTATACCGCCCTATTTAACGCACGGAACTGCACGGCCCCATGCTGCCCTCCCACATCCCTTTTGCCCTGTTGTATTTTCATTTTTTCTAGCACTTATCATCTTCTATATAAGTTACTTATTAATTATGTTTATTGTTTACCATCATACCCTGCACCATGTACGTTCCACAAAAGCAGGAATCTTTGTATGTTTTCTTCACTGATGTAGCCAATAACCTAGACCTGTCCTGAGGATTTGGAACCTCAGAGTAGGTGCTCAGTACATATCTGCTGAGTGAATGATGGCTGGCTAACACTCATACCATGACATGGTGCCTCTTTTAACCCCCATTCATAGAGTGGAGCAGGAACTTGCTGGAGATCACAGACAAGAGAGTGAGGAGCTGGGATTAAAGCCTCATCCACACTCTTCCCCATGGGAAATGTCTACAATTAGACCCCTCCTCTTCCCTCAGCCATAACTGAGAGCATAATTATGACCAGGGCAGTTTTCATTAAATTAAAGAAAATGTAAAAATTATGAAGATGGCCTGAGGCTAGGAATGCTATCAGTGAAATGAGGCTCTTAACTTATGTGGTTTGATATCTAGGAAATATATTTAGTAACCACTTTTTGTCTTGAAATATGTAACAGTGTCCTAAGAATACATCTTCCTGATTCCTTCAGTCTTCACCTAGGATTACTGGATCTGTGCACAAAAAAAAAAAGAGAAAGAGAGAAACTGATGAATCCTTGTATACATTTTTTAAAATATCTGTGCTTAAAGTTTCTGACCTTGCTCTTCCATTGAATAATCAATGATCAATAAGTAGTGTTTCTATTTTATCAGCAGAGGCCCAGGAACTTATGTCAGTCTGAGAAGTAACCATTCCCACGAGGGAAAGACCAGTGAGTCTGGAACTTAACAGCCATAAAACATACCCAAGGCCGAGGCCCACCTCCCTACCCCTCCACCCCCATTGATTCCCTCCTTGACTGCTCAGTAGTGAGTTTGCCCTATCCATATGCTCCACCACTGGTGATGGTCTGTAAATGAATGAATAATAAAAACATGGAACCTACCCAAATTTATCTAAGGTGAGTGGAATTTACATTCAGGTCTAGTAGGTACCTAAAAAAGACAGCAACTTGATTTCTGGTATTATAATTCAAATGAGATTAGGTAGCCCATCTATAAACTCTAATTAACTCTAATAACTCCCATAATATAGTGCTTGACTTCCTTTTTTTCATTGGAGTATAATTGCTTTAAAATGTTGTGTTAGTTTCTGCTGTACAAGAAGTGAATCAGCTATATGTATACATCTATCCCCTCCCTCTTGGATCTCCCTCCCACCCCACCCCCATCCCACCCATCTGGGTCATCACAGAGCACCAAGCTGAGCTTCATGTGTTTTATAGCAGGTTCCCACTAGCTATCTATTTTACACGTGGTAGTGTATATATGTCAATCTTAATCTCCCAATTCGTCCCACCCTCCCCTTCCCCTCTGTGTCCACATGTCCGTTCTCTACGTCTGTCTCTATTCCTGCCCTAGAAATAGGTTCATCTGTACTATTTTTCTAGATTCCACATATATACATTAATATATGATATTTGTTTTTCTCTTTCTGATTTACTTCACTCTGTATGACAGACTCTAGGTCCATCCACAACTCTACAAATGACCCAATTTCATTCCTTTTTATGGCTGAGTAATATTCCATTGTATATATGTACCACTTCTTCTTTATCCATTCATCTATCATTGGACATTTAAGTTGTTTCCATGTCTTGGCTATTGTAAATAATGCTGTGATGAACATTGGGGTACATGTGTCCTTTTGAATTATGGTTTTCTCAGGGTATATGCCCAGTAGTGGGATTGCTGGGTCATACGGTAATTCTATTTTTAGTTTTTTAAGGAACCTCCATACTGTTCTCTATAGTGGCTGCATCAATTTACCTTCCTACCAACAGTGTAAGAGGGTTCCCTTTTCTCCACACCATCTCCAGCATTTGTTATTTGTAGATTTTTTGATGATGGCCATTCTGACTGATGTGAGGTGATACCTCATTGTAGTTTTGTTTTGCATTTCTCTAATAATTAGTGATGTTGAGCATCTTTTCATGTGCCTCTTGGCCATATGCATGTCTTCTTTGGAGAGATGTCTATTTAGGTCTTCTGCCCATTTTTTGATTGGGTTGTTTGTTTTTTTGATATTGAGCTACATGAGCTGTTTGTATATTTTGGAGATTAATCCTTTGTCTGTTGCTTCATTTGAAAATATTTTTTCCCATTCTGAGGGTTGTCTTTTCATCTTGTTTATGGTTTCCTTTGCTGTGCAAAAGCTTTTAAGTTTCATTAAGTCCCATTTGTTTATTTTTGTTTTTATTTTTGTTACTCTAGGAGGTGGGTCAAAAAAGATCTTGCTGTGGTTTATGTCAAAGAGTGTTCTGCCTATGTTTTCCTCTAAGAGTTTTATAGTATCTGGTCTTACATTTAGGTCTTTAATCCATTTTGAGTTTTTGTTTGTTTGTTTGTTTGTTTTGTGGTACACGGGCCTCTCACTGTTGCGGCCTCCCCCATTGCAGAGCACAGGCTCCTGAGGCACAGGCTCAGCGGCCATGGCCCACGGGCCCAGCCGCTCTGTGGCATGTGGGATCCTCCCGGACCGGGGCACGAACCCGCATCCCCTGCATCAGCAGGCGGACTCTCAACCACTGCACACCAGGGAAGCCCTGAGTTTATTTTTCTGTATGGTGTCAGGGAATGTTCTAATTTCATTCTTTTACATGTACCTGTCCAGTTTTCCCAGCACCACTTATTGAAGAGGCTGTCTTTTCTCCATTTATATTCTTGCCTCCTTTGTCACAGACTAGCTGACCATAGGGGCTTGGGTTTATCTCTGGGCTTTCTATCCTGTACCACTGATCTATATTTGTATTTTTGTGCCAGTACCATACTGTCTTGATTACTGTAGCTTTGTAGTATAGTTTGAAGTCAAGGAGCCTGATTCTTTCAGCTCCATTTTTCTTAAGATTTGCTTTGGAATTGTAGTCTGTTTCTCTGGCTCTATCTCCCTCTAGCCAATAAAGTCCTGGAGAGTGGGACCTTATCTGACTCACTTACCATTGTGACTAAAACCCCTGTGCCCCACACATAGTAGGCATTCTGTAACTTATGTAATGCTTTTTGGATTGGATATAAGAAAGAGTGAATTAACTAATAATGTAATAGAAGAACATTTATACATAATGCATATAGAAAAAGAAACTGATTAGTAAGACTGCACCAGGGTTGAATCAGCTGTTTCCATAAGAGAGACTTTGAATTCTGGTTATCAGAGAGACATCCTATGGCCTATAGCCAGCAACCACTGATCTAATTCAACTAATTACAAAGTCTTGGCAGAAATGTTGTGAAAAACCTATGGGGATTTCAGTTAAATGAGCCTGAACATTCTATTCATTGAAAAGGACCAATATGGAATGCCCTGCCTCTGGGGTGGTAAATGTTATGTCACTTTGAGGTAGAATGCCATTTTCTAAAGGGCCTCTGCATCAGATAGGGAAATAGACTAAAAATGCTGTAAGATCCCTTTTATTTGTTACTTTAGGAGTGTGGCCTTGATGGGTCTATACTTTAACTGGGAAGCAGAATATGAATGCTTCTAGAAGCTGCTGCAGGGCTGTGACCTGAACAAGCCTAGAACCAGAAACCAGAGACATTCAGTGGTTCTCCCAGGGCAGAGACCCACATCCCAAGGACTTGCTCCTGGATGCCACTGCAAGGAGAGATCTAGGCAATGCTGGGTGATCCCCTAGGGTGGCTAATTAAGAAAAGTGAGATAACTAATTTTCTTTCATTTTAAGCATTTAGGTGTCCCATTCCCCAACTTTGCCCCAGGGTCGGTGTGACTTAGAGGAAATACATGTTACACACGACCCCCTTCCCCCAGAGCTGTTTCTTACATCAAATTGATGTTGAAAAATCATCATACCCTTTCTTCACTCTCTCCCACCACCACTGAAAAAGTTGTTTCTTTACCTCCTTCTTTCCTTCCTTTTCTGTAATCACTTGTCCTATGTTCTACACAGTCTGGATTTTTAAATTATCAGACTGAGAAAACTGCAATTTTAGGATTTGTAAGAATTTTCTTATTCCATTGCTGAAATTTCCTCTTAGGGCAGACTCTCCTTTTTGTTTTGTTATTCTTTAATTGTGTGGAAGACTGGCAGGGACCTACCCAAGAAGTCATTCTAATGCAAATGTTATTCACTCATTCGTTCAACAAATATTTAAATGCCTGTGTATCAGGCTCATGTTAAAAGCTTGGTAGGACTTTTGAGGCAACTCTGGCAGTCTTCGTAGGGCTGTCTTTAAGCTAACATTGGAAACCTTCACATTTGTAAGACTGCCCTCTTGGCATTCTCCACACCTTCATCTTTAGGGTCAAATCAGAGCCCCATGTGCTCAATGGACAAATGATCCTTTAATCTGTCATTCTATGAGTGTGGCCTTCTACACCTCTAGGAGTCTTGAAAAAGTACCAGAGCTCAGAATTTTCCTTGACAAGAACCCTATCCCTCTCTTCCCCCTCCATACTCACAACTTCAACCCGACCATCTACCTGTATGTTCTTTATCTCCATTTTCATCAGTCATTGCAAGATGCTTGGGTCCCCTAGTTTGTCCCTTATCCCCAAGATCTAATCCCCGCAATGTTCTGTATGTTCTGACCTCAAATCATAACACTCTCCAACTTCTAAAACCATCAACTCTCTGGAAATCATGGTCATAATAAGCAATGTCCCCCAAACCCTCATGCCTTCTCTATAGGCTGCCTTCACATTCTGGCTCTAACTGAAATATATATATAGATGCAGTCTGTGGGACTGAGCCTTTACCTGTGGAATCTGACACTCTCCAGGTAAACAGTGTTAGAATTGAGTTAAATTTGTGGGATACCTGGTCAGTGTCCATGGAAAACTGAGTTAATTGCTTGGTGGTGCAGGGGTAAAAATGGAATATGGACAACACACCATAACTCACAGATTTATTTCTCCAACTTGACCCCCTACACTGAACTCCAAATTCAAATATCTCTCAGTATATCTTTATGGACACCCATTTGTTTTCTCAGTCTTAACATGCACAAATGGACCTGTTGTTCAAAGTGAATCCATATTTGAGGGATCTGAAGCAAAAAAAAAAAAAAAAGGATGTTATTTGATTCACTGTAGCATAAAGCCTAGTTGGCTCTTTGTGACTGGTTGTTTTTAGGTTTCAATTTTGTAACCTTGAGGCATTTAAGGCTTGGTTTGCTACATAGGTCACCACTTTGTTAGAGCCACCTCAGTCTAATGACCTCCCTTGTTTAATTGATTTCACAAGAATGAAGAAAAAAAATCACAGCTAGCTCCAAATTTTTAAAAGGCAACAAAACCAATGAACATCACAAAATCCAGAAACATAATAAAAGGTTTTGATGAATTAACTGCCTGATGCATCTTTATAATACTTTATCCTACCATTTTGGGGTACATGTTCTCTGATCAACACTTCATTTTCTACATGAAAAATAAAAATACAAACTCAGGTCTTCCCTCCCGCATTGTTGGTGAAGAATAGAGTTTTAATATTGACATTTTAGAAAATTTTCTTTCAGTTTCACAACTTGTTCATGGTAATGTCATATAAGTTTTTAGGTTTGTTTTCAAATTTGGGAAAACCTCTATATGAGCGATAAGATTTCAGAACATTCCAAGCTTTTCTGTTCCATGATTGAAAATAAATACTTTTGAATTGACAACACTCTTTGGTCAGTTTTTGTTGATATCTTAGTTTGTTGGTATATTTTGAATTTTATATTATCTTCATTAATGTCAATGATTTTTGCCAAATTAACAGTGGATTTAGTTAATCACTTCTCTTTATTAAGTGGATTATCAAATATACTGGATTAAATTTATCTCTTTGTCTTAATGAATTACTACTTTAAATATAATCTGGAAAATTTTGCCACAATTCATTTCTCAGTATTCAAATAATTTCTATTGATTTTATTGTTCATCTTTATTGTTTTTGCTTCATACTCCATTGATTTTTATTTAAATCTTTTCCCAGTTCTTTAAAAAATACATTTAAAGATGATAAATGATAGCCTCCAAAAACATTCCTAAGAGCAGTCTATAATTTCTCATTCATTTCATTTAAACATTCCAAAACATCTTTCCAAATTGCAGTTACAGTAGCATATTCATGCATTACCAAATACATATTTTTATCAAAAAGAAGAAAATATCTATTGTATAATTATAGTTATATCTACTCTCTCATCAAATATATTCCTGAAAGGAGAAAACTACTATTTTGACTTGGCCTCTGTGAAAACTGAATCCTCTGTTACAATTGTATATATCTGATGATTAGGATTTCCCATAGGCTAGCTCTGGTTCCATCTGCTTCTGCTTTTGATCCTTCTGTCTATTCCAATAAAGCCATCAAAGTGATTCTGTTAAAAAGCAAGTCAGATGATGTCAATCCTTTGCTCAGAATCATCCAATAGATTCTTATATCACTGTTAGTAAAAACCAGTGGCTTCTAAGACCCTCCACAGTCTGGACCAGTTACCTCTCTGACCTTACCTCCTTTTGTTCTCCCCTTTTCACTTTGCTCTGGCTACAATGGGCTCCTTGCTTTTCCTTGAATTCTCCCAGGATTCTCTGCCTCAGGGCCATTGCACATCTGTTCTCTCTGCCTAAAAGGCCATTTTGTCAGGTAGAACCACAGCGCACTCCCTCATCTCCTACCCTCCCCTCACTTTACCTCTTACTCCCTCACTTTCTTCAAATCTTTACTGAGACATCACCTCAGGGAGACCTTCCTGGATGACTCTCTTTAAAATCGTCCCCCAGTACTTCCTACCACTTTGCTTTATTTTCCCTTAGCTTTCATCATTAAAAGTACTATATATCCCTAAGGTCTACATAAGCATTCAATGAAAACTAGTTGATGAAATGAATGAAAGCCCGAAAGTCTGGGTATTTTTGTGGGTTGGAGGGTTAAATACAACTTAAATGGAACCATTCTGAGAATATCCTTGCTCATTCTAGGGAAACATGTTTTATCAAGAATTTGCTCATTTTTTTTCTCAATCAGCAGATCAACAAGTATTTAGTGTTTACTCCATGTCTAACACTGTGTAGGTACTGAATACACATTGGTAAGGGAAGGAAGCATGGTCTCCACCCTCTGAAGCTCATGGCTTCTCAGAAAAGAGAAAGGCTATGATGACAAGTGAATAGGCATCTTGGCACATCACTACCTGAACATGGATTTACTTAAAACTGAGCAAACCAGACTCCTGGAAATTTACTTTTGGCATATGCTACAGCTACATTAGTCCCAAATATACAATTAAATAGGACAGCAACATCATATGCAATGAATTTCAAGTCAGGCATAGACGATAATAAAAGTTTAAGAAAAAATAAATGTCTTCTTAAGTTTCTTTTTAGTCTCACGTGCTCTGTTAATAGCTTTCATTTTTGAGATTTGATGACATCTATATTCCTAAAGAAAGGAGAGACCAGTGGGACTAGCACTTTGGGTTTTTGGATAGCCTTCAAGCAATAAGATTTAGAATCTTTATCTAAACTTAAATATTCAGAGAACATGCACATCAACCCCCCAGCTCGGGCTGCCACAGATTTTGAACAGCCTTTCTCACCCTGATCTCAGATGGCCATGATATTTTTTGAATATGTGCATCTTTTAATATGTATTTTGCAAGTTTTCATCATTCCAACTAGAGTGTGGGCAAAGGTGGGAGTGGTGTGAGGGAAATGATTCTCACTGTGCAGAAATTTGAGATTAGTAGCTATTCAAATCAAAATTGCCTATATTTCCTCTGAATTCCACAAAAACTCAACTCAGAGGAAACGCACGTCACAGTGTCCAGCACAT
The DNA here is from genome assembly GCF_000442215.2 of Lipotes vexillifer. Lineage (NCBI taxonomy): Eukaryota > Metazoa > Chordata > Mammalia > Artiodactyla > Lipotidae > Lipotes > Lipotes vexillifer. Next base: position 4,225,132 of record NW_006799037.1, on the reverse strand, counting down.
TGTGGGTTCTCAGAAACAAATTATTGAATAAATTAACATTTTTAAAACTGTATTCAGGAGATAGTACAGGCAGGGCCACACCTGTTCAGGTTGGTAAACAGAATTGAGAACAATATGTTGTTTCAACTAAACTTAATTACTCTTGCTTTGGTTTGGCTCATTTGGCTGTAAATGTAACCCAGATGGCCTTAAATCCACTAACCTTCTGGAATCACTCTTTTTGTTTTTTTCCTCTTTCTTTTTTTTAAAAAAGGCTTGGGGCTTCCCTGGTGGCGCAGTGGTTGAGAGTCCGCCTGCCGATGCAGGGGACACGGGTTCGTGCCCCGGTCCGAGAAGATCCCACATGCTGCGGAGCGGCTGGGCCCGTGAGCCATGGCCGCTGAGCCTGAGCGTCCGGAGCCTGTGCTCCACAACGGGAGAGGCCACAGCAGTGAGAGGCCCGTGTACCGAAAAAAAACTAAAACAAACAAAAAAGGCTTGTACGTGCATACCTGTGAGAAATAAAACACATGTACAGAAAAGTAAACAAAATAAGGGTATATAGTAGTCTTTCCTTTTCCTCAGTTTTGCTTTCCATGGTTTCAGTTACCTACAGTCAACCATGGTCTGAAAATATTAAATTTTGAAAATTCCGGAAATAATTCATACGTTTTAAATTGCACACTATTCTGAGTATCATGATGACATCCCACTCCATCCTACCCAGGATCCCCAACCATTGACATCATCTGCTCCTGGCATTTAACTATGAAAATGGACATCACCATGACTCAATGATCCAGGATCACCAGAAGCAGGTGATCCTCCTTCTGACTTACCATCAGAAGGTCAGTGGTAACCTAACTCTACGTCACAATGCCTACATCATTCCCCTCACTTCATCTCATCACATAGATATTTTATCAGCTCACATTATCACTCACATACTGGTGAGTATAGTACAGTAAGATGTTTTGAGGGTTTCCCTGGTGGTGCAATGGTTAAGAATCCGCCTGCCAATGCAGGGAACACGGGTTCGAGCCCTGGTCCGGGACGATCCCACATGCCGCGGATCAACTAAGCCCGTGCGTCACAACTATTGAGCCTGTGTTCTAGAGCCTGCAAGCCACAACTACTGAGCCCACATGCCTAGAGCCCGTGCTCTGCAACGAGAAGCAACCACAATGAGAAGCCTGCACACCACAATGAAGAGTAGCCCCTGTTCGCCGCAACTAGAGAAAGCCCGCACACAGCAACAAAGACCCAGCTCAGCCATAAATAAATAAATAAATAAATTTATTTTTAATTTTATTTATTTTTTTATTTTTTTGCAGTACGCAGGCCTCTCACTGTTGTGGCCTCTCCCGTTGCGGAGCACATGCTCCAGATGCGCAGGCTCAGCGGCCATGGCTAACGGGCCCAGCCGCTCCACGGCTATCCTGACTTTTGTGGTAAACATTTTCTCGAATTTGTTTTTAGTTTAACCATCTATACATATATCCCCAAATAGTTAAGTATATCTGTCTTACAGATAGATATATCTATCTATATTTTTTTAACTTTTAGTGAATGGATTTATACAGTATGAATTCTTCTGTGTCTAGCTTCTTCAACTTATTATGTTTGTGAGATACATGCTGTTGCGTATAGCTATAATTTATTTATTTTAATTATTGTATATTATGTGTTTTATTGTATGACTCCACCACCATAATTTATTGCGAAAACAAGAGATATTTCCAGTTTGGGATTATGACAAATAATGCTGTTATGTATATTCTTATGCAAGCCTCAAGGTACGTATGTACACGTACCTCTGTTGGGTATTGTATTGTTGTGGGTTGAATTTGTCCCCCAAGAAGATATGTTGAAGGCCTAAGCCCTGGTACCTGTGAATGTGACCTTATTTGGAGTATAACGTCTTTGCAGATATAGTTATTTAAAATGAGGTCTTAATGGATTAGGGTGGGCCCTGGATCCAATATAAGAAGTGTTGTTATAAGAAGAGAGAAAGTTGGACATAGACAGACACACAGAGAGAATATGTGAATATGGAGACAGAAATGGGAGTCCTGCTGCCATAAATCAGGGAATGCCTAGGGCTACCAGACCCTGGAAAAGGCAAGGAAGGATCCTCCCCTAGAAGTTCTAGAGGGAGCATGACCCTGCAAACAGCGTAATTTCCGACATCTGGCTTCCCAAACTGTGAGAGAATAAATTTCTGTTGTTTAAAGTCACGTTGTTTGTGGAACTCTGTTGTGCCAGCCCTAGGAAATGAATATAGGGATACACCTAGGAGTGAAATTGCTGGTTCGTAAGGTATGCATATCTTTGGATTTAATAGATAATACCAAACAGTTTTTCAAAACGGCTCTATCTATTTCTACTCCCACACACAGTGTATAAAAATTCCATTGCTCCTCTTAATAAAAATTTCACCTTCTTTACCCAGAGAGAAGAAAGAGAGAGAAAGAGAGAGAAAGATTATAAATCACTAATTTTCTATAGATGAAAAATGCTGTTAATACTTATCCAAAGTATTTCTCTAATTATTATTTCACATCTTTCATAAATTGTTACAGTTCAAAATTTATTGACTGTATATACTGATGAAGATAGGAGTAACCTTTCCTAAACTGTTATTCAAAGACAGATTATCCAGTCCTCTCAAGTCTGTTTGGAAGCAGCAGCTGGTTGTAGTACAAAGGAACTGGTCTAGAGCTAGAAATCGGAAATTTTCAATCCTTATTGCAGTATTGGTTTCAGCACTTATTTACTGTGTGACATGTAATCTTTCTGGGCAATTGTTTTCTCATCCATAAAATCAGGATGAAAATTTCTGTTCATATTTTGTGAGGATCAAATGAGGTAATGTATGTGAAAATAATTTATAAACTGAAATGTACCATACATATGAAATTTATTATTTTCATATTAACCAAAATACTACCTAATGAGAAGATGGTTGGGGAAAATGGAAGGTGATTAAAATCTAAAACAAGTTTCAGAAATAAATATTTGAGGTTAGTGGTGTTATTGCCCAAAAAAACCATCATTCCACATCTTCGGCAAAACTTGATATTACCCATCTTTTTAATTTTGCCATTATGGTGGACAGATAGTGGCATCCAACTGTGGCTCTATTTTGCATTTTCCTGACTACTACTGAGATTATGCATATTTTCATATATTTTTTGGTCATTTGGGATATGCTCTTGTGACATGCCTCTTCAACTCTCTTGCTCATTTTTCTATTGGATTGTTTGTCTTTTTCTTATTGATGATGAGATATATATAATATAAATATATAATCTACAATATATATCTAAATATATAATCTATAATATATCTAAATATATAATCTATAATCTATAATCTATACTTTTATAGACCTGTATCTATTATATAAAACACACATAATGAGTAAGAGGCTCATATTTAGTATACCAGCTTTCTTCTGATAAGTATCTGCATGATATATCATTTTTCAATCCTTCCCTTTTTTTTCATAGCCTTATGTTTTATGTACAACTTATCTAAAGCATAGACTGAGTTTTTAATCAAGTCTAGTAATCTTTGATTTTTAATCAGAATATTTAGTCCATTTGTTTTTATTATAATTACCTATATTGTGGGGTTTAATTTACCATTTTACTATTTGTTTTTTCTTTGTCGCACATATTTTCTTTTTTTATTTCTTTTTTTCTCTTGTGTTTTTTTAATTGTTCAATTTTTCTTTTCTATTAATTCTCAGTCACTAATTTATGTGTCTTTGAAGGTAATATATCCTTGTTCTATTGTTGATTTTAAGCTTATTTCCTTGTCTTTTGTTTTCAGCATCTTTACTATGATATGCTTGGAATCCTTTCCATCGATCCTGCAAGACATTTGTAGGGAATTTATCTCTTATCAGTTTTGAAAGTTCTCAGCCACTATCTCTTCAAATATTGTTTCCTTCTCATCCTCTCTTTCC
>NW_006799037.1:4204221-4221071 GCF_000442215.2 Lipotes vexillifer | reverse complement strand
CCCTCTCTCTCTCTCTCTCTCTCTCTATCTCTCTCTCCCTCCTTTCTGCCTCCTGCCACGTCAGTAATACAAATATTAGAAACTATATGGGATATTCTTATACGCTTTGTCTCTTAGCTTTCATTCTTTGTTTTTCCTCCTTCTGCCTCTCTGTGTTTCAGTCTGGATGCTTTCTTCCAATCTGTCTTTTAATATGTTAATTCTCTCATTAGTTCTTAAACCCAATCATTGACTCCTTAATTTTGGTTTTGATATCTAGGCTGTTCATTTGGTTCCATTTTTAATATAGCTTTCAATTTTCTGCTCCAATTCTAGACATTGTATTTTATTCCCTTGAATAAGTAATCACCATTATTTTAAAGTCTATAGCTGATCATTCTAGTAAATGAAGCACGATTGGTTCTGCCTCTGATGGGTTTCATTCTTATTGTTTTGTCTCCTTGTGTTCCTGGCTAGTTTTGTCCAGTCCAGGATACTGCCTTTACAAAATTGCTTGTGAAAATAATTTGTGATATACATGACCATGCCTTCTTTCTGAGAGAGCTGACATTTGCTGCTGCCAGGTACTTGGCACTGTGGGTTCACCTTAACTTTCAAGAATTGGGTTAGCAAAGCTGAGTTACACTCCCTGTGATAGGTTTTCAAACTCCATTTCATGCTTACTCCTAGAGTACAAAATTTGGAGACCTAAATCTACAGCAAATAGGGCTCCCCAAGTTTCCCCCATGCCTAGCAAGTGAGCTGGTTATTAAGCTATTGTTACTCAGCTTCAAACCCACCCTTCTATACTCTGCTTTGTGATGCTAGGGCTGAAATTCTGCAAGCCACATTGCAAATTGAATAAAACAGTTATTCTGTGATTTTTGACCTTATTACTTTTGTCTGTTAAAACCTGGTATAATTGCTGTGCTAATAAATGGTTGTATGTGTATATGTTTAATATCCATACTTGACAAAATAAAAATCAGCAACCCTATGTTTGTCACTGTTGATTTTTTTGTATTTTATTGGGCTATGAAACTGAAAGTCTTGGATCAAAAACGTAGTAGACATTGTGGGTCTGGATTTCTTTTGGGTATTTGGCAAGCTCTTCATGATGTGCTCACGGCCAAGAAGGAGACAGGAATTGGATGCAGAGCCTGCAGAGGCTCTGGGTGTCCTGATGGCAATGTTTTCTAACACGTCACCTTGACAACCAAACCTCATACATTCTATGCTGCTTGTAATAACACTCCAAGTCCCTCTGTATATGGTTCCCAACCTCTCCCCTCCACCTCACATCCAGTCCTCCTGACTCTTGGCTTCATTTCCTATTTATGTCCTACATGTGCTCTTTCCTTGGTATTCACATTTGAAAATTTGAACATAAATGAGTTAAGTATTCAAGTTAAAAGATTAGAACAAAACAAACTCAAAGAAATATGATGGAATTAATAGAGATAAAATGCTAAAAATAGTGAATCACAAACAAAATGCCAGCAAAAAATGGTAGATAAGCCCAAAACTCTATCAAGTTTGACTAAGAAAAAATGCAGAACAAACACACATATCAGGAACGAGAAAGAAGATAAAACCGTAGTTGTGGAAAAACAGTAAAAATAATTATAAAATATCTTGCAAAATGTTGTCAATATAAAATGTTGTCAAATGTTTAAAATCTAGATGAAATGGATGATTTTCCAGTATAATATAAATTACCAAAATTAATTCAAGAAAAAGTAGACTATCTGAACACATTAACAACCACACAATACACTAGCAAGGTTTTTCATAAATAAAACACTATGGGACTTCCCTGGTGGTGCAGTGGTTAAGAATCCACCTGCCAATGCAGGGGACACAGGTTCAATTCCTGGTCCGGGAAGATCCCATGTGCTGCAGAGCAACTAAGCCCATGCGCCACAACTACTGAGCCTGCGCTCTAGAGCCTGCGAGCCACAACTACTGAGCCTGCATGCTGCAACTACTGAAGCAAGCGTGCCTAGAGCCTGTGCTCCACAACAATAGGAGCCACCGCAATGAGAAGCCCATGCACCACAACCAAGAGTAGCCCCCACTCGCCACAACTAGAGAAAGCCTGCGCACAGCAACAAAGACCCAATGCAGCCAAGAATTTTAAACTTAAAATAAATAAATAAATCCACCACTTTAAAAAGTAAAAATAAGAAGTAACATTAGACCCTGGTTGTTTTATGGGCAAGATCTAACTAACCTAACCATCAAGGAATATATAATTCTACATAAATTATTCAAATTGTTCCATAATATATAAGTGGAAAGTTTCCCAAATCATTTTATAAATCTAGCACAAGTTTAATACCAAAACCAAATTAAACAGCGTCCAAAAGAATATAAACCAGTCTTACTTATAAGTATCTATACAAAAATTCTAAAGAAAATATTTGCAGCTAGCATATTCAAAGAATAATGCACCTGATCAAGGAAGATTTATATTTCAGTCAAGCACTGTTAGCATTATAGTATTGTTAGCAATATATATTCTTCTGCTGGCTATGCTCTTCCTCACAGGTTGAAGGGGAAGATGATGTTTCTAGGGCCAAAGAGATACCTACTTGGAGTCTTGCCCCTACCCATTCTAGACCACAGTCTGGATATCTAGGACCCTGGCATTCCCTGCCCAAATGTCCCTGAAACCACCTACCTGGCCTGTACAGGCCTCTTCTCCTAACCATTCTTCCAACGGTGGACTGGGCTGTTGGAATGTCCATGCCTAAGCCCAAAGTGTGGCCAAGGGCGGCTCTTTGCAGGAGGTATAAATGAATGCATGAGCTAGTGTGTGCACCAGTCAGGGGTGGAAAGAAGGGGAGTGGGCCATGGGCCAAGGACCAGCTTTACCCATACTACCACTTCTGACACAGAACTCTGAGAGATAAAAGCACTCTAAATTTAAGCCTGGCCTTCCAGGTTATCATGAAAATATAATTGTCAAGGTAGGAGGACAGGACATATTTTGTTTAACCATTTATTACCTTGATTTGTCACTTTTAAATACTTATTCCTATGGTAAGTGAGCCTTCATTTTTACTCTTACCTCAGGTCCTGCAAAGTTGTGTAAGAGTGAACCAGTCCAGGGCTTCCCTGGCAGTCCACCTCTTCTGGAGCTGGCAGAGGAGAAAAACAATAGCAGACTAATAAATATAACATAAATAAATATAAGTGGATGTATATATTTGGCATATATGAGCTTATATACCTGTGTGTGTTTATACATACATATATATGAATGTATGTGTATATATCTATCTCTATCAAGAGACACAGAGAGAGAATGTGTATGTATACTTGTGTGTACGTAGACACACAAACATTTACACATTGCATTCACACACACACACACACACACACACACACACACACACACATACACACACATCAACATAAACATGGGAAAAGTTGGAACTTCCAGGTTCAGACTAGATAGAAAACTAGAAAGTGTTGCAGTCCCCCTTCCTCCCTACTAAACTGGAAATGCCAGGAAAGATATAGGGAGAATAACTGAATGCAAAGCCAGGACCAGAAGTCTCATCCTTGGCAGACTGGAGGTTATCAACCTTTAACACAGGAAGGAAATGACATCCTGAAGTTAGTGGAATCCAAATTCATGGGTGAATTTTAGGGTCCAATATAAAGGTGCTGCATGCTAGTAGAAGCTTTTAACTGCACACTCTACTCAACACTGCCCTGGGTAATCCTTGCAAAAAAAAACTGAGATTGATAAGCTTCTGCCCCACCGCCCGGTTACACCCCTCGTCCAACACATGTGCACTCTCTGGCCAGATGCAGCATCCAGGAAGCCTGAGCTTTCTGCATAGGAGTCATGTCAGGACAACCCCATGAACACATTCATCAGGCTGACACCCTAACTGATGTCCATTGTCACTGTTCCAAGGGAAGAAAAGTAATGGAAGGACGAGGACAAAGGCCAGGTCGTGCTTCAGTCCAGAAGAGCAGGAGCACCTACTGGAATGGATACAGACCAGCTGGCTAGGTCTTAAGCATCCACTCAGTCACCTGTCATGGAGAGTGGCTGTATCAGTTAGCTCTTGTGTAACAAATCATTCAAAACTATCAGTGGCATAAACCAACAATTATTCATTTTTGATCACAGATCTGGAGGTTGGCTAGACATCTGCTGATTAAGACTAGGCTCTGCTCCTGTGTTTCACACTCTTCCCCTGAGCCAGCAGGGTAGCCCTGGCATGTTCTTTTCGCAGGGATGACAAAACTTCCAGAAAGCAGTTGGAAGTATGCAAGCCCTCTTGTGCCTAGGCTTGAAACTAGCATGCCACCACTTCCACCTCATTCTATTGGCCAAAGCAAGTCACATAAGGACTTGAAAGTCAAAGGCAGGAACATATACTTTATCTCTTTTGCAAAAGAAATGGCAAAACCACATGGCAAGACTAAAAAATCATTTGCAATAAATTTCAAAAGAGTAGAATCTTACAGAGTAGAGTCTCTAGCTACAAAAGACAACTGAATAGAAATCAATAACAGTAAAATATCTAGAAAATTCCCCCAAATATTTGGAAATTAAATAACACACTTCTAAATAATCCATGGGTCACAGAAGAAATCACAAGAGAAATTGGGAAATGTTTCAAATGAAAGATGATGAAACCACAATGTATTAAAATGTGTGAATGCAGCAAAATGCAGCAAAAACAGTGCTTAGAGTGAAATTTATAGCTTTAAAAACTGAAGTAGAAAAGAAAAAAAGCCTTAAAATAAAAAATTCAGAATTTTCACCTAAGAAGCTAGGGAAAAAACAAAGTAAAACCAAAGGAAGAGGAGGGAAAGAAATAATAAAGATGAAAGCAGAAATAAATGAAACAGAAAACAGACAAACAGGAGAAATTAAAAAGCCAAAAGTTGCTTCTCTGAAATATTATTAAAAGAAAGAGAAAGAAAATTCAAATTGCCAATATAAAATATGAAAGTAGGGATATCAGGAGATATCCTATAGACATTCAAAATATAATAAGGAAATATGAACACATTTATGCCAATAAACTGAGAGTTTAGATGAAATGGACAAATTACTTGCAAACAACATACTAAAACAGACTCAAGAAGAAATAAAAATATTAATAGCCATATATCTATTAAGGAAATGAAATTTATCATTAAAAACCTTCTAATAAAGAAAATCCCAAGCCCAGAGGCTTCACCAGTGAATCCTGTCAAACATTCAAGGAAGATATATCAATCTTACACAAATTCTTCCAGAAAATAGAACACTTCTCAACTCACTTTATGAGGACAGCATTGCTCTGATAACAAAACCAACAAAGATATTGTCAGAAAATAAAATAACAATATAACTCATAAACACAGACACAAAATCTTCAACTAAATTTTAGCAAATTATGCCATGGAATACATAAAAGGACAATACATTATGACTAAGTGAAGTTTATCGCAAGAATTCAAAGTTGATTCAACATTTGAAAAGCAATTAATATTACCCACAACATTAATAGAATATATGGGAGAAAATTCAAAATGATGATTTCAAAAGATGCAGAAAAAGTATTGAAAAAAATACAACACGTTGGTAGTACGTACGTTTGATACGACGTGATGAGAGTAGCACTTTACCTCTATGGTATTCCTCTTCAAAACCGATAACTCTACTCTAATCATACGAGAAACATCAAACACATCCCAACTGAGGCACAGTCCACAAAATATCTGACCAGCACTCCTCAAAACTGTCAAAAGTCACGAGAAAACAAGGCAAGTCCGAGAAATTGTCACAGAAAAGAGAAGTTTAAGGAGTCATGACGACTTAATGTATATGGTATTCTGGATGGGATGCTGGAACAGTAAAAGAATATCAGGCAAAAATGAAGGAAATCTGAATAAAGGATGGGCTTTAGTTGACATTGTGTCAATATTGGTTCGTTAACTGTGACAAATGCATGATCCTAATGTAAGATGTTAATAGTAAGAGAAACTGGTTGTGTGATATATTGAAAATCTCTGTATTACCTGTGAACTTTTTCTACACATCTGAAACTGTTCTAAAATTTAAAAGTTTATTTAAAATACATGAATATTCATATCAGCTTTATTCATAATAGTGAAAACTGGAAATAGCCCAAAGGTCCATCAACAAGTGAATGGATAAACAAATTATGGTATATTCACATGATAGCATGTTATTCAACAATAAAAATGACCAAACTATTGACACACAAAATATGGTGAATAGAAAGTGATATTTGAAAAGGCATATAAGTTCCTAGAACCTTCTCATAGGAGGGAACACACTGAATATGCTAGGACAACTATCTCAGTTTCTATTGTTTCCTCTCCTGACCTAGGATGTCCACCCATGGATCAGGGTGCAGAACAAGGACCCTCTCAGACACCCCCACCAGCAATGAACTTTGTCTCCTTCCTGAATGGCTTCCTCAATGCTCCAGCCCAGACACCCCTGTGTGAAAGAGAAGCAAGCTTACTCCGTAAGCATTTTTCCAAACTTATTGAAGGTCAAACACAGCTCTAAAACTGGAGCCAAAAAAACCCACAAGATTTATTTTGATTCCCTTTGCATTTCTGCTGCAACTACTTACAGTGAGAGCTGGGTTTCTAAGGTTTAGTTTGAGACAAGTTTGGAAATAAAAGGGGGTGGTACTGCAGGGGGAAAACATGTCAGTTTTAAAAGAAACACTGTTTACAATGTACAGAGTTTACAAAATAAATGTTCTATGTTAGACAGGGGAAATTAATCTTCCTTAAGGCTTTCCATTCTGTGGGCAGACAATATGAGTGGGAGATCCCTAGTTAGCACCCTCTGGGTTCTTTCATGAAGTTGTCAGCACTTTTCATAAGCTACATTTGCTTCTCTTTCTCCCAAGAAATGCTATGGCTCCGGAAACATTCTCAATGAGCAGCCTCATGTTAATAGAAAGAGACAAAAATGGCTGTTGTTAATTGCTTCCTGTAAACATCCCACTGACCCCCAATATGTCAGACTTCTTAGGCAGCCTGAGCTGTAAGGCCCTGATGGGGAATAAAGGTGATGATATTTCAAATATTCCACTTAAAAAATAAAGGAATGAAGAAACTAATTTTCCTGACATAGTCATAGGCTTTAATGACAGCATCATTAATCGAATGAAGTCACATGGGGGCAAAATCATGTTTTCCTTAATGACCTGCCAGGTGGTGGATTTGTTTAGTTACTTACTTTATTATGAACATTTTCAGAGGAAGGAAAGAGAAAAAGGATGAGCTCTGAGTGTCACATCACAACAGAGCTTGACCAAAAGGCCTCCTGGGGTCTCAGGGGTGAGCCAGCTTGGAGATGATGAGGTGGGCTTGGCAGGACAGGGAAGCAATATGACATCGTCATAGGAGCCTTGCTACTCAAAGTGAGGTTCACGGACCAGCATCACTGGGAAGCTTACTAGAAATGCAGCATCACAAGCCTCACCCCAGATCTACTGCATAAGAATCTGCTTTAACAGGATTCCCTGGGTGATTTTCAGGCACATTAGAGTTTAAGAAGCACTGATTGGAAGCACAAGATTTGGGAGTCCAATGGACTTAGGTGGGAATTCAAGCTCTACTTAACTACTGGCTCTGAAGACAACATGTTATTTAGCCTATATTGGCCTCAGTTTTTCATCTGTAAAATAGGAATACTAGTGTCTACTTATGAAATTGGTAGGTAGACAAAGTAAGCAATTAGTGTATTTCCAGGCATGCAATCTATGTTGAATAAATGGTAGGTAGTAGTACTATTGTGGCTTCTCCTGTGCATTCCATTTTGGAGAGGAAATAGATTTGAATGAATTCAAATCCAAGGTTTACAACTTAATAGCTATGTGACCTTGGTCATGTTACCTAACCCCTTTCTCAGTCTCAAATTCTCTACCTATAAAATGGGTATAATTTCAGGACTTCTTGGTGGTCCAGTAGGTAAGATTCCTCACTCCCAATGCAGGGGGCCTGGGTTCAATCCCTTGTCGGGGAACTAGATACCGCATGGCATGCTACAACTAAGAGTTTGCATGCCCCAACTAAGAAAGTCCGCGGAGAGCTTCCGGGAAGATGGCGGAAGAGTAAGACGCGGAGATCACCTTCCTCCCCACAGATACACCAGAAATACATCTACCCGTGGAACAACTCCTACAGAACACCTACTGAACGCTGGCAGAAGACCTCAGACCTCAGACCTCAGACCTCCCAAAAGGCAAGAAACCCCCCACGGTACCTGGGTAGGGCAAAAGAAAAAAGAAAAAACAGAGACAAAAGGATAGGGATGGGACCGGCACCAGTGGGAGGGGGCTGGGAAGGAGGAAATGTTTCCACACACTAGGAAGCCCCTTCGCGGGCAGAAACAGGAGGCCGGCGGGGGAGGGGAAGCTTCGGAGCCGCAGAGGAGAGCACAGCAACAGGCGTGGGGAGGGCAAAGCGGAGAGATTCCCGCCCAGAGGATTGGTGCTGACCAGCACTCACCAGCCCGAGGGGCTTGTCTGCTTGTCTGCTCACCGGCCGGGGTGGGCGGGGCTGGGAGCCGAGGCTCCGGCTTCGGTCAGAGCGCCGGGAGAGGACTGGGGTTGGTGGCGTGAACACAGCCTGCAAGGGGTTAGTGCGCCAAGGCTAGCCAGGAGGGAGTGCGGGGGGAAAGTCTGGACCTGCCGAAGAGGCAAGAGACTTTTTCTTCCCTCTTTGTTTCCTGGTGCGCGAGGAGAGGGGATTAAGAGCGCTGCTTAAAGGAGCTGCAGAGACGGGCGCGAGCCGCGGCTAAAAGCTAAGGCTGCTGCTGCCGCCACCAAGAAGCCTGTGTGCGAGCACAGGTCACTATCCACACCCCTCTTCCGGGGAGCCTGTGCAGCCCACCACTGCCAGGGTCCCGGGATCCAGGGACAACTCCCCCGGGAGAATGCACGGCGCGCCTCAGGCTGGTGCAACGTCACGCCCGCCTCTGCCGCCGCAGGCTTGCCCCGCCCTCCGTGCCCCTCCCTCCCCAAAGGCCTGAGTGAGCCAGAGCCCCCAATCAGCGGCTCCTTTAACCCCGTCCTGTTGGAGTGAAGAACAGACGCCCTCCGGCGACCTACATGCAGAGGCGGGGCCAGATCCAAAGCTGAGCCCCTGGGAGCTGTGAGAACAAAGAAGAGAAAGGGAAATCTCTCCCAGCAGCCGCAGAAGCAGCGGATTAAAGCTCCACAATCAACTTAATGTACTCTGCATCTGTGGAATACATGAATAGACAACGAATCATCCCAAATTGAGGAAGTGGACTTTGAGAACAAGATTTATGATTTTTTCCCCTTTTCCTCTTTTTATGAGTGTGTATGTGTATGCTTCTGTGTGAGATTTTGTCTGTATAGCTTTGCTTCCACCATTTGTCCTAGGGTTCTATCCGTCCGTTTTTTTGTTGTTGTTGTTTTTGGTCTTTTAAATTTTTTCTTTTTTTCTTAATAATTATTTTTTATTTTAATAACTTTATTATATTTTATCTTACTTTATTTTTTTACTTTATCTTCTTTCTTTTTTTCATTCCTTCCCTCCTTCTTTCCTTCCTTCATTTTATTTTACTTTATCTTCTTCCTTTTTTTCCTTCCTTCCCTCCTTCCTTCCTTCCTCGCTCCCTCCCTCCCTCCCTCCTTTCTTTCTTTCTTTCTTTCTTTCTACTTCTACTAATTCTTTCTTTCTACTTTTTCTCCATTTTATTCTGAGCCGTGTGGATGAAAGGCTCTTGGTGCTCCAGCCAGGAGTCAGTGCTGTGCCTCTGAGGTGGGAGAGCCAACCTCAGGACACTGGTCCACAAGACACCTCCCAGCTCCACATAATATCAAATGGCGAAAATCTCCCAGAGATCTCCATCTCAAAACCAGCACCCAGTTTCACTCAACGACCAGCAAGCTACAGTGCTGGACATCCTATGCCAAACAACTAGCAAGACAGGAACACAACCCCAACCATTAGCAGAGAGGCTGCCGAAAATCATAATAAGTCCACAGACACCCCAAAATACACCACCAAACGTGGACCTGCCCACCAGAAAGACAAGATCCAGCCTCACCCACCAGAACACAGGCACTAGTCCCCTCCACCAGGAAGTCTGCACAACCCACTGAACCAACCTTAGCCACTGGGGACAGACACCAAAAACAACGGGAACTACGAACCTGCAGCCTGCAAAAAGGAAACCCCAAACACAGTAAGATAAGCAAAATGAGAAGACAGAAGAACACACAGCAGATGAAGGAGCAAGATAAAAACCCACCAGACCTAACAAATGAAGAGGAAATAGGCAGTCTACCTGAGAAAGAATTCAGAATAATGATAGTAAAGATGATCCAAAATCTTGGAAATAGAATAGAGAAAATGCAAGAAACATTTAACAAGGACCTATAAGAACTAAAGATGAAACAATCAACGATGAACAGAACAATAAATGAAATTAAAAATACTCTAGAAGGGATCAAGAGGAGAATAACTGAGGCAGAAGAACGGATAAGTGACCTGGAAGATAAAATAGTGGAAATAATAACTACTGAGCAGAATAAAGAAAAAAGAATGAAAAGAACTGAGGACAGTCTCAGAGACCTCTGGGACAACATTAAACGCACCAACATTCGAATTATAGGGGTTCCAGAAGAAGAAGAGAAAAAGAAAGGGACTGAGAAAATATTTGAAGAGATTATAGTTGAAAACTTCCCTAATATGGGAAAGGAAATCGTTAATCAAGTCCAGGAAGCACAGAGAGTCCCATACAGGATAAATTCAAGGAGAAATACGCCAAGACACATATTAATCAAACTGTCAAAAATTAAATACAAAGAAAACCTATTAAAAGCAGCAAGGGAAAAACAACAAATAACACGCAGGGGAATCCCCATAAGGTTAACAGCTGATCTTTCAGTGGAAACTCTGCAAGCCAGAAGGGACTGGCAGGACATATATAAAGTGATGAAGGAGAAAAACATGCAACCAAGATTACTGTACCCAGCAAGGATCTCATTCAGATTCGATGGAGAAATTAAAACCTTTACAGACAAGCAAAAGCTGAGAGAGTTCAGCACCACCAAACCATCCTTACAACAACTGCTAAAGGAACTTCTCTGGGCAAGAAACACAAGAGAAGGAAAAGACCTACAATAACGAACCCAAAACAATTAAGAAAATGGGAATAAGAACATACATATTGATAATTACCTTAAATGTAAATGGACTAAATGCTCCCACCAAAAGACACAGATTGGCTGAATGGATACAAAAACAAGACCCATATATATGCTGTCTACAAGAGACCCACTTCAGACCTAGAGACACATACAGACTGAAAGTAAGGGGATGGAAAAAGATATTCCATGCAAATGGAAACCAAAAGAAAGCTGGAGTAGCAATTCTCATATCAGACAAAATAGACTTTAAAATAAGGACTATCAGAAGAGACAAAGAAGGACACTACATAATGATCAAGGGATCGATCCAAGAAGAAGATATAACAATTGTAAATATTTATGCACCCAACATAGGAGCACCTCAATACATAAGGCAAAAACTAGCAGCCATAAAAGGGGAAATCGACAGTAACACATTCATAGTAGGGGACTTCAACACCCCACTTTCACCAATGGACAGATCATCCAAAATGAAAATAAATAAGGAAACACAAGCTTTAAATGATACATTAAACAAGATGGACTTAATTGATATTTATAGGACACTCCATCCAAAAACAACAGAATACACATTTTTCTCAAGTGCTCATGGAACATTCTCCAGGATAGATCATATCTTGGGTCACAAATCAAGCCTTGGTAAATTTAAGAAAATTGAAATTGTATCAAGTATCTTTTCCGACCACAACGCCATGAGACTAGATATCAATTATAGGAAAAGAGCTGTAAAAAATACAAACACATGGAGGCTAAACAATACACTACTTAATAACGAAGTGATCACTGAAGAACTCAAAGAGGAAATCAAAACATACCTAGAAACAAATGACAATGGAGACATGACGACCCAAAATCTATGGGATGCAGAAAAAGCAGTTCTAAGAGGGAAGTTTATAGCAATACAATCCTACTTTAAGAAACAGGAAACATCTTGAATAAACAACCTAACCTTGCACCTAAAGCAATTAGAGAAAGAAGAACAAAAAAACCCCAAAGTTAGTAGAAGGAAAGAAATCATAAAGATCAGATCAGAAATAAATGAAAGAGAAATGAAGGAAACGATAGCAAAGATCAATAAAACTAAAAGCTGGTTCTTTGAGAAGATAAACAAAATTGATAAACCATTAGCCAGACTCATCAAGAAAAAAAGGGAGAAGACTCAAATCAATAGAATTAGAAATGAAAAAGGAGAAGCAACAACTGACACTGCAGAAATACAAAAGATCATGAGATATCACTACAAGCAACTCTATGCCAAAAAAAAGGACAACCTGGAAGAAGTGGACAAATTCTTAGAAATGTACAACCTGCCAAGACTGAATCAGAAAGAAATAGAAAATATGAACAGACCAATCACAAGCACTGAAATTGAAACTGTGATTAAAAATCTTCCAACAAACAAAAGCCCAGGACCAGATGGCTTCACAGCTGAATTCTATCAAACATTTAGAGAAGAGCTAACACCTATCCTTCTCAAACTCTTCCAAAATATAGCAGAGGGAGGAACACTCCCAAACTCATTCTACAAGGCCACCATCACCTTGATACCAAAACCAGACGAGGATGTCACAAAGAAAAAAACTACAGGCCAATATCACTGATGAACATAGATGCAAAAATCCTCAACAAAATACTAGCAAACAGAATCCAACAGCACATTAAAAGGATCATACACCATGATCAAGTGGAGTTTATTCCTGGAATGCAAGGATTCTTTAATATACCTATTCAACATAGTTTTGGAAGTTTTAGCCACAGCAATCAGAGAAGAAAAGGAAATAAAAGGAATCCAAATCGGAAAAGAAGAAGTAAAGCTGTCACTGTTTGCAGATGACATGATACTATACATAGAGAATCCTAAAGATGCTACCAGAAAACTACTAGAGCTAATCAATGAATTTGGTAAAGTAGCAGGATACAAAATTAATGCACAGAAATCTCTGGCATTCCTATATACTAATGATGAAAAATCTGAAAGTGAAATCAAGAAAACACTCCCATTTACCATTGCAACAAAAAGAATAAAATATCTAGGAATAAACCTACCTAAGGAGACAAAAGACCTGTATGCAGAAAATTATAAGACACTGATGAAAGAAATTAAAGATGATACAAACAGATGGAGAGATATACCATGTTCTTGGATTGGAAGAATCAACATTGTGAAAATGACTCTACTTCCCAAAGCAATCTATAGATTCAATGCAATCCCTATCAAACTACCACTGGCATTTTTCACAGAACTAGAACAAAAAATTTCACAATTTGTATGGAAACACAAAAGACCCCGAATAGCCAAAGCAATCTTGAGAACGAAAAACGGAGCTGAAGGAATCAGGCTCCCTGACTTTAGACTGTACTACAAAGCTACAGTAATCAAGACAGTATGGTTCTGGCACAAAAACAGAAATATAGATCAATGGAAGAGGATAGAAAGCCCAGAGATAAACCCACGCACATATGGTTACCTTATCTTTGATAGAGGAGGCAGGAATGTACAGTGGAGAAAGGACAGCCTCTTCAGTAAGTGGTGCTGGGAAAACTGGACAGGTACATTTAGAAGTATGAGATTAGATCAGTCCCTAACACCATACACAAAAATAAGCTCAAAATGGGTTAAAGACCTAAATGTAAGGCCAGAAACTATCAAACTCTTAGAGGAAAACATAGGCAGAACACTCTATGACATAAATCACAGCAAGATCCTTTTTGACCCACCTCCTAGAGGAATGGAAATAAAAACAAAAATAAAAAATGGGACCTAATGAAACTTCAAAGCTTTTGCACAGCAAAGGAAACCATAAACAAGACCAAAGGACAACCCTGAGAATGGGAGAAAATATTTGCAAATGAAGCAACGTGACAAAGGATTAATCTCTAAAATTTACAGGCAGCTCATGCAGCTCAATAACAAAAAAATAAACAACCCAATCCAAAAATGGGCAGAAGACCTAAATAGACATTTCTCCAAAGAAGATATACAGACTGCCAACAAACACATGAAAGAATGCTCAACATCATTAATCATTAGAGAAATGCAAATCAAAACTACAATGAGATATCATCTCACACCAGTCAGAATGGCCATCATCAAAAAATCTAGAAACAATAAATGCTGGAGAGGGTGTGGAGAAAAGGGAACACTCTTGCACTGCTGGTGGGAATGTGAATTGGTTCAGCCACTATGGAGAACAGTATGGAGGTTCCTTAAAAAACTACAAATAGAACTACCATATGACCCAGCAATCCCACTACTAGGTATATACCCTGAGGAAACCAGAATTCAGAAAGAGTCATGTACCAAAATGTTCATTGCAGCTCTATTTACAATAGCCCGGATGGAGAACAGTATGAAGGTTCCTTAAAAAACTACAAATAGAACTACCATATGACCCAGCAATCCCACTACTGGGCATATACCCTGAGAAAACCATAATTCAAAAAGAGTCATGTACCAAAATGTTCATTGCAGCTCTATTTACAATAGCCCAGAGATGGAAACAACCTAAGTGTCCATCATTGGATGAATGGATAAAGAAGATGTGGCACATGTATACAATGGAATATTACTCAGTCATAAAAAGAAACGAAACTGAGCTATTTGTAATGAGGTGGATAGACCTACAGTCTGTCGTACAGAGTGAAGTAAGTCAGAAAGAGAGAGACAAATACCGTATGCTAACACATATATATGGAATTTAAGAAAAAAAAATGTCATGAAGAACCTAGGCATAAGACAGGAATAAAGACACAGACCTACTAGAGAATGGACTTGAGGATATGGGGAGGGGGAAGGGTAAGCTCTGACAAAGGAGAGAGAGGCATGGACATATATACACTACCCAACGTAAGGTAGATAGCTAGTGGGAAGCAGCCACATAGCAGAGGGTGATCAGCTCGGTGCTTTGTGACCACCTGGAGGGGTGGGATAGGGAGGGTGGGAGGGAGGGAGACGAGGAGGGAAGAGATATGGGAACATGTATGTATGTATAACTGATTCACTTTGTTATAAAGCAGAAACTAACATACCATTGTAAAGCAATTATACTCCAATAAAGATGTAAAAAAAAAAAAAGAAAGTTTGCATGCTGCAACTAAAGATCTCGCACGCCACAGCTAAGACCCTACTCAGCCAAAATATAAATAAATAAATAAATAAATGGGTATAATTTAAATATCAGTTAGACATATACACACTACTATATATAAAATAGATAATCAACAAAGACCTACTGTATAGCACAGGGAACTCTACTTAATATTCTGTTATAACCTATATGAAAAGAAATCAGAAAAAGAATAGATATATATGTATAACTGAATAAGTTCGCTGTACACCTGAAACTAACACATTGTAAATCAACTATACTCAAATATAAAATAAAAAAAATTTTTTTAAGTAAAGAAAAATGTCAGTTAGATCCTCCCAAGTCTTAAAATATAAACCAATTACACAGCCCAGACAAATCATAAAACTTCCCAAGATTTCTGCCACCAAAGAGTTTACCCTCTCTAACTCTTGTGCTGCATCTTCAGATGCCATCCTTATTCGTCTCCAAGTCTCTCTTGGTGCAACGTTCAGACCTTTTAACAATTTCCACAAGAAATCCACTTACTCCAGATGTTTCATGAGCTGGGTAGAATTTTCTAAACATTTGGAGAGCGGGTCACATGGAAGAATCATATTATATATGGCAGAGCCTTATGCCAACTCCCTGGCTCTTTCCTTTCTTCCTTCTTATCTCCCCTCATGACAGCCACCTCAGAAATAAGAAAACTCCTTCCCTTGTCATCCAGAAGGAAGCCTCACTTCGGCAGATGTAGTGGAACACGAAGCAGTGAACACGAAGTGAGATGTGTGTTCTGATTTCAGGGCCACTAATATCATTTACTCTCTCTGGGCCTCCACTTCCTCATCCATGAAACAGGGCAAGAATTCCTCAATCACAGGGGTGGCATGAGCACTAAAGACCTCCTATTTCAAAATACTTACCGAGTGCCTGGTACCTGGGGGGTTGCTCGTTATTAAGCCATTGTTTCTGGGCTCCAGTTTTCCCCTCCTCGTCACTCTACTTTCTGATACTGGGGCTGAGCCTCTGCAAATGACACTTTTCCTTTGCCATTGCCAGCTCTCTCCTTGTTAGGCTCTGCCTATCAGGGATGCCATAGGGAACTTGAGGGTTGGAGGAGGGAATGGAGACTTTCTCCTTTGTTTGCTTCCGGCTCCTATCAGCGTTGCCCCAGCAACACCCTTCACCCTCCAGCAGCTGCTGGTTCCAGCAGCACAGGTGGTTCTAGTTTGCTGCCCTTCCACACTCTTAGAACCAACCTCAATGTGACCGCTCGGAAAAACAGCTTTAGCCACCGGCACCTCCTCCTCAGGAGTCAGAATCCCAGCTCTGAGGGGCCTCTTCTCCGGGCTCCAAGGTCATAGCACCAGTTCCATCGGAGCACACCCTCTCCCTCAAGGGCCGAGTCCCAGCTCTGCAGGCCCCTTCTGCAAACTTCTAAGTTTGCAATCCCAATATCTTCCCTTTGTTCCCTCGTTCTTACAATAAGGAGATTCAAAAGGGCATGCCTATGGCTTTTGAAAACAATTTCCAAAGAAAATTTTCCAAGCTATTTTGGGCTCTGACAGCATTGTTGGAATAATCCTGAGCATTTGGAATAAGGAGTCAAAAC
>NW_006799037.1:4173455-4204211 GCF_000442215.2 Lipotes vexillifer | reverse complement strand
AGGGAAAGAAATGCAGAGTTAGACTAACTCCCATGGCAGAGCCGATGCACTATCTAGAGAGATGCCACCTGTGTAGACACCAGTGTGGATAAGGACGGGAAGGAGGGGAAGGAGACAGGGAAGAGCCCCATGAAACAGGTGCAGGATGTCACCTTTCCAGTAGTGAAACAGGTCTTGAACCAAAGTGGAGACGGGATTTAAAGGAACTTGAAAATGGCAGTTTAGTTAGTGGGGCTTGAAAAATTTGATTTAAGTTAGTGGTGCTTAAAAAGTCTGAGGTATGGGCTTCCCTGGTGGCGCAGTGGTTGAGAGTCCGCCTGCTGATGCAGGGGACACGGGTTCGTGCCCCGGTCTGGGAACGAGCCCACATGCCGCGGAGCGGCTGGGCCCGTGAGCCATGGCCGCTGAGCCTGCGCGTCCGGAGCCTGTGCTCCGCAACGGGAGAGGCCACGGCAGTGAGAGGCCTGCGTACCGCAAAAAATAAAAGTCTGGGGCTTCCCTGGTGGCGCAGTGCTTGAGAGTCCGCCTGCCGATGCAGGAGACGCGGGTTCGTGCCCCGTTTCGGGAAGATCCCACATGCCGCGGAGCGGCTGGGCCCGTGGGCCATGGCCACTGAGCCTGCGCGTCCGGAGCCTGTGCTCCGCAAATGGGAGAGGCCACAACAGTGAGAGGCCCGCATAACGCAAGGAAAAAAAATAAAAATAAAAAAAATAAAAGTCTGAGGTGACCATGCCTTAATAAGAACTTGTACTTTGAAGGTACTGGCCATGACTTATATGGCAATTGGAATGGAACTGAAAATAGTATTTTGTATGTATTTAATCAGTAAAGACAAATGGAAAGCCATAGCCCTCAGCGTGGGTGATCTTGCTCTCAAACAGGCACCTGCACAGAGTTGGTGCCGTGTATATAAGGCCAGATAATGATAGCTAGAAAGGGTCATAGTGATATGCATCTCCAGTGACCCAGTCATTCCATCACTAAAAATTAATCCTAAGGAAGTAAGTCAAAAGAATTTTTAAAAATCTATTTTGTGAAGATATTCATTGAAGTGTTATATACGAGTAAAAAATAACATCATATGATTAGTAAATAAAAGGAAAATAATTTTAAATGTATTTATATTCACTGGAGGAACAATTAAGTTATAACAGTTGTGAAGAACAGGTAAAAACACATGGAAGTTCTTGCGGTGTGATAGTAATTGGAATAAAATGAGGATATAAAGTGTAGAGGAGATTATAGAAAAGAGCTCAAGAAAGAAGTTTCAGGAACGTTACTCTTTGTTACCGCAGGGATGAGCAAAGGGAGTGCTCTGGGAGTCTTGTGCCAGGCATAACGCCAACAAAGGATGGTTGAGGCAAGTTAGGATGGAGAAGCCATATATGAACCGCTGAATCCACAGTGTGGATTCTGTGTAGGCTGGAATAGACCTCTTGATCCTAAAATAAAGAACCATCTTAATAATCTTCAGGAACGGTCTGTGTGTTTGACTAAAGACAATTTTGTTGCAGACTGCAATCCCTCCCTTCTGTCATAAAGCAGCAGAATTTTAATGTTACACTGAGGGCTTTCTCTCCTTGGGTCAGCACTGAAGGTGGTTTGGCTCAAGGAGAAGGAAGGAGAGGGAACAAAGAGTGGAATCTGAGCCAGACAGAAAAGGCTTCTGTGGAGGATTGAGTATATCTCAAGTTGGGAAGGAAGTGACAGACCTCGGAGTTAAACAGCTGGTCCGATGGGAAAAGCTGTAACAATTGACCGACCTATTAGTTAAAGAGACAATTGGCTGAAGGTGGTGAGTTAAGCACCAAGTCTGGCCTCTGACCAAAGGGATTTTTCCAGGGCTTGTGTTTGAACTTCCAGGTCAAATCTGGACCTTCTGGGGGGCCTTTGCTTGTTGTAGGAAGGCATGGAGGACTGATTTCCTGTGAGCCTTAGAGACCTCCCAGAGTTCTAAAAGCTATATGGAGTTGGGCTGCCACATAAGGCACAGAAGTATTACTCCAAATAGAAGAGGGGATGAAGCGATGGTTACCAAGTATGGGGAGAAATCCAGTTTTCCTGGTGATATTTGCTATAACTGCAGAAAATCTATGAGGGTCAATTTGTTGATCAAGATTATCTATCAGCCTTTAGAGATGGAGAATAACCAGAGTTGGAAGTTCCCATAGGAATAGCCTGGTTTTGTTGCTTGCTGAGGGATGGAGAAGAAACACACCTGAGTGAAGGACCTGCCATCTCATGACAAAACACTCATTTGTCCAGCAAGTATTTTCTGAGCCCCTGTTCTACAGGAGGCCCACATTCCATTAGGGGAAGTAAAAACAGAGACCATTCCAATTGAGGGTAACTGTTTTTTATAATCGAATTATCATGGCTTCAGAAAGAAAAGAATGGTTAAGTATTTTAGGAGGGATCTGGGGGGAAGATTTCTAGAAGAGATGCCATTTGAGCTAAGTTTATAAATAAGAGTAAACATTTTCAACTTGAACTGTATTGGAGAGAATAAAAGGGAGTTTTGTGTAGCTGGAATGTTTAATATGACAGAGAAGGACAGGAAATGATGTCAGAGATATGGTCCTGGCCAAGGTCATGATGGGTCTTAAATGCAAAGCTAAGGAATTTGACTTTAGATATTGAGAAACACTGAATAGTTTTAAGCACAGCAAAGAGGTGATTAGAGTTGCATTTTAGAAAAAGGACTCTGTTGTCTGTTTGGGGGATGGAATAGAGTGGGACAAGTCTAGAGGCAGGGGAAGTAAGCAGGGGACTCTTCTAAGAGTCAAGGCAAAAGATAATAAGCATTTGAATTAAGGCAGTGGCCACGTCAAGGGCAACCTTGCCTTTCCCCCTGCCCTTCTTCCCCCTGATACAGATGATGCACACCTTCCTCCCAACTCTAGCAGTCACCCCAGAATCAGACAGCTTCCTGCCTGCTCTAGGCTTGCTGCCAGTGGTCTGGTCCTAGCTCAGAGGATGGATGCCAGCACGTGGAGGGGTCACGTGATGGGACAAAGAAGAACAGGCTTGGGAGTCAGAGGAGGAATTCAGATCCCATTGCCACTCTGTTACAGACTGAATTGTGTCTCCCCTCTTGCCAAATTCATATGTTCAAGCCCTAACCCCCAATGTGACTCTGTTTGGAGCTAGGACCCATAGGGAGGTAATTAAGGTTAAATGAAGTCATAACAGTGGGGCCCTAATCCGATAAGACTGGTGACCTTATAAGAAGAGGAAGAGACACCAGAGAGCTTTTCCTCTCCCCACGTGAGCCCTGTGAGGACTCAGAAAGAAGGTGGCCATCTGCAAACGAGGAAGAGAGGGCTCACCAGACACCAACACTGCTGGCACCTTACTCTTGGACTTCCAGCCTCCAGAACTGTGAGGAAATAAATTTCTGTTGCTTAAGCCATGGTAGAGTGGTAGAATATGCCACCCCAAAATATACTACTTTGGCATAAGGATTATTTTTAGCTGAAGGCAGTCAAGAATAAGGAGATACAAGAAAAGAGCTCTGTGTTTCCCCTATTTGCCTAAAAATAGGACATAAATTTCCTCCCTATTCTACCAGGAAGAACAAAAGTTAATCATTGGAGACAACTTTAATCTCTTACCAGCCTAGAGATGGCACCAGAGGAATCTACATAAGCAAACTTCACTAACTAGACTTTGTGTACCATTAGTTCCCTCTGTATTTGCCTTCCCACAATTTCTTGTTCCTAGAGACTCAAGGTTCTTTTCCTTTGTCTTGTGATCTCTCTAAAAATGTATTGTTCCTTTGCTAAAATGGTATGTAAGCCTAAATTCTAACCCACCCTTTGAGTTACTGATCTCTGACTGCTCCCATATGTAAATGTGACAAACTTCTGCTTTTCTCTTGTTAATCTGTCTTTTGTCAGCCCAGTTCAAGCAGTCCCCAGGCACAGAACCTAAGAGGGTTGTAGGAAAAAGACTTTTTACTCACCTATACCACCCAGTCTCTGATGCACTGCTGTGGCAGCCTGAGGTCATACACACTCTTCGAAGCTAAGTCTCTTAAACAAATCATTTAAGCTGACTGAGCCTCAGCTTCCTTATCTCTAAAACGAAAATTGTTAAGTTGATAATAATCTTAACTTTATAGGACTCGGGAGGGTGAAATGAGTTGTACGATTAGCAAATGAAGTTATTTGAAAGCTCTTTGTAAATTGTGCACTAAAATAAGATAATAAATATTCCTTCCATGAGTGCCCTAGATTGATAAAAGATTAAAATATTTTCAATCCTAGCACTAATTTAATTATTGTATTGAAGCATAATATGTCTCCTGGATATATTTAACTGTGTACCATTAGGCAATAATCAAAAGCTAATTGATCACAGATGTGTAAAGGGCTTTCCATTCAAATTCAAGGATGGTAACCAACGCCAATAAAACCATTTGGGGAGTTTCTATGTTATCATTTAAGAAAGCACAGAATTCCAAGTGTATGAAGTACTCCAAATACAGCCTATGTAAGAGATTTCTTGAAATGTTTAACATCTGTAGACACATTCTGAAACAGGAGTCTTCAACATTCATTTTGTTTTACTGATATATATTTTTTTAATTAATTAATTTTATTTTTGCTGTGTTGGGTCTTCGTTTCTGTGCGAGGGCTTTCTCTAGTTGTGGCAAGTGGGGGGCCACTCTTCATCGCGGTGCGCGGGCCTCTCACTATCGCGGCCTCTCTTGTTGCGGAGCACAGGCTCCAGACGTGCAGGCTCAGTAGTTGTGGCTCACAGGCCTAGTTGCTCCGCGGCATGTGGGATCCTCCCAGACCAAGGCTCGAACCCGTGTCCCCTGCATTAGCAGGTGGATTCTCAACCACTGCGCCACCAGGGAAGCCCTACTAATATTTTTGTTAGATGGAAATTGTCTATTAATAAGCATGGACAGAAAGATAATCACACAGAAAGTATATTTGTAATTTACATAAATATTCCTTTTATCTTAGGGTCTTAAGAGTGTTTCTCAACTTTTTTTCATTATTGCCCCTAAGTAGCCTTTTAGACATTTTCCCTAATATCCCCAATGAAACTGTAATACCACCAATATTTTGTATATATGTATACTATTTATATGTATGTGCTTTATACATAAAGCATATAACCAAGCACCCATTTTCACTCCCTTGGGGTGATATTGCCCCTGTCAAGAATGCATGGCCTTAAGATGATTTATACAATAAAACATCTAATTGGTCTTCACAATAAAGCTGATGGAAAATGCACTCAATGTGAGACATGAACCCATTTCTCAAAGGGCATACCTGGACGTAAGAAAGCAAACATGGTTGGAGGGGCCTGGTTTGAAGCCAAGCTGTAGTTACCCCCAGAGCTGCATATGACTAGCCTTAGAGGGAACTGTCTACTGAGAACCTGTTTGCATGAGGAGGCCAGGAGACTTCTGGAAAAGAGCACAAGTTTGGTTTAGAGACAGTGAGCCAGTGGGAGAGGTGAACAGAGGCCTGAGCCCAGCATGGGGTTTGTCTGTAGCTTGCACTTCATCCCAATGGGCTCATGCTGAATCCTAAAGCAAAGGAGCTGTAACATAAAAGAAATAAAAACTGAAATATCCTACATGCCCTCCCCCCACCTCCCCCCATCCCCATGGCATGCTGAGCAGCAAGGCACCTGCATCAGCGGTGCAGGGACTACGTGCGTACAACTGGTGGGAGGGCTCTCATGGCTACTGCAGGTGACTTGTAACTATTGTCATCATGCCAGTCTCAGCTCCCCTCTGCTCGTGGCCTGGGGGCCCTGGATCATACCCATATTACAATGGATGTTGATATGCCTGCCCAGTAGCATTCAACATCTCAGCATATCATTCAAGGTTCTTCATGAGAGAGGTTGAGCCTCTTTGGGGCTCTGGTGTTGAAGTCAGACTCAGGTTTGATTAAGCAACTTCCATAAGATCAGCAGCAGAACTGAATTCAAATCCACGTCTTCTGACTCGTAGTTCCTTGCTGTTCTATGATATCATGTTTTCTGTCTCTGATACTGAAGCAGACTTGAGGGTTGAGGAATAGTAGAGTCAACCTGTTTTAGGAAGACCTTTGAGGGGAGAATGGAGATATTCTGTGCTCACAGGATTGGTGTTAGGGAGTGAAAATGTGGTAGCAGCGACTGTCCTTCTACATACATAGAGGGCTGCCATCCTTTCCACAGATGAGGGGCCTGAAGCCTCCTCTGACCTCTACTGATCTGTATTCTCATCCTTCCCAACCCCAGTCCTACACACACACACACACACACACACACACACACACACACACACACACAGAAAAGCCCATCGGCTGCAAGATCCAGGGCAGACCAGGTGTGCCCTCACCTTTGCACACACTGCCTTCAGTTTTTTTTGTGCTTATTCATACAGGCCCACCCCCCATCACCCCCCCCCCCCCCCACACCCACACACACACACACACACACACACACACACACACACACACACACACAAACTCACACAATTCAGGTAAAATCCAAGAAAGAAAACACCTTTGAGCAAACATCACTCATCAGCTAGAATAAAGCTGAACTCACTTCCCAGCACAGGCATTAAGGGACCTGCTTCAATGAAAAGATCAGGCTTGTGATGAACCCAATAATGGCAGCTCCAAAAAAAACAGCCATCCTATTTTTCTCATTTTGGGAACGATGGATAATAACTTTTGAACTTCCCAAAGGATAAGAAAAACTGAAGTTCATTTTTATTTGCTTTTTGCTGTGATGATCCTTTAATTCATCTTAGATTTTTGCATGCTTTGTCCTTTCCCATGGGTAGCGTCCCCACGACCAGAATCTGCCTCCACTTGGTAGCAGCAATTAATTAAAAATTGACTTAAGCTCAGTGGCCAGTGAACTCAGCCTCAGTCTCACCAAGACCAAGGAAAGAAACACACTTAGGATAAGAAGCTTCTGACTGTAAAATAGAAAGCATATTTCTTAACAAATGTCACGAAATAATGACCTGAGGGATAGAGCGTTTGTGCAAAGCTTGTGCTTGGGGACTTCGTAAGAAATTCTGACATCTCTGTAATGCTAGCTTAGGAATCAAAGCCCAGCAGTATTTCCTCCTGGAACAATTATCTACTTTCTTTGTACGTTTAGGAGACAATTAAGCAAGAGCAGCAGAAGACACTGTCCCCAGGACCCTCAAAGTGTGAGCTGTGTAAACAGACATTTCAAGGTGGGAGAAATGCCCAGGTCAAGAAAAGTCTTATCTGGAGAGTGTGCCAGATGGGCCCCCACCCCCGGTAGGTATGGACTGGTTTAGATATCCCTGTCCAAGAGAGTAGAAGTTTCTGTTTGCCCCCCTGGGCACCAGGATTGTGACTCTACATAGAGATTGGGTTGCTCTCCTAAATGACCCTTTTTATCAGTCACTGATTCAACAAGCATTTAGTGGATGTTTACTCTCTGCCAGGTACTGAGATAATAATGGTCCAGCTAACATAGTAAGTCCAAGGCCTTGTGCCAACCACCTTACATGCATTACCCAGTTAATCCTCAGGATAATGCTAATTGGTTGCTATTTTCCCTATTTTACAGTTGAAGTCCCTGAAGCCTGGTGAGTCTATGTAATTTGCTCAAGGTCACAGTGATAGTGGCAGAGAGGGGATTTGAACCCAGGCACCTGATTGGAGAGCCCATGTCCTTAACCACTTTGCTAGAATGAGAACAACCACTTAGGACTATTAAGGATACAAATTTACTAAGGCATGATTGTTCCCCATTCCCCCTGCTCCTTGCCAGGGAGCTCAGAGTCCCATCAGGAAGAGTCAAGGCAATAATATTTCAATACTGTCAGGTAAGAGCTATTGTAGTATGTATGTAGCATGTATGTTGTTCAAGATACACATGTGACACCAAATGCACAAGTAACAAAAGAAAAAACAACTATCAACTGGACTTCATCAAAAATAAACTTTTGTGCTTCAAAAGACATCATCAAGAACGTGAAAAGACAATCCATAGAATGGAAAAATTTTTTAGCAAATTATATATCTGTGACTTATATCTAGACTATGTTGATAACTCTTTATATTAAGAGTTCAAATAACATAATGATAAAAATGATATATCAAACGATAAGAAGACAAATAACCCTATCAAAAATTGTGCAAAGGAACCAAATAGACATTTCTCCAAAGAAGATGTATAACTGACTGAATAAACACATGAAATGATGCTTTTACCATCATTAGCCATCAAGGAAATGTAATCAAAACTGCAGTGAGATACACCTTCACACCCACTAGGATGGCTACAATAAAAAAGATAACAAGAGATGGCTAGGATGTAGAGAAATCAGAGCCCTCATATACTGCTACGTAAAATGATGCAGCTGCTTTAGAAAAACTGTTTCACAGTTTCTTCAAGGTTAAACACAGAGTTACCACCTGACCCAGTTTTTGGATACACAAAAACTTGTACAGAGCATGTAAACATTCATATTCATATGTTACCATTTAAGTAGCCAAAATGTGGAAACAATGCAAATGTCCATCAAATATTGGATAAAACATGTTTATCCATAAAATAGAATATTGTTTGGCAATAAAAATAAATGAAGTACTAATATGTGCTACAATATGGATGAAATTTGATGACACATATTGTATTATCCCATTTATACCCATATCTAGAAGAGGCAAATCCATAAAGACAGAAAGTAGAATAGTGATTGCTAAAGTTAGAGACTGTTGGAGGAAATGGAGAGTGACAGAATCAGCACAGTGTTTCCTTTGTGGGCAATAAAAATGTTCTAAAATTAATTGTAGTGATGATTGCACAGCTCTGCAAATATACTAAAAAACCATTGAATTACATAGTCGAAATGGGTGGTCGTATGGTATGTGAATTACATCTCAATCAAGCAGTTTTTAAAAAATGATACACTGGTAACAAACAGAATGAAGCAATCAGCTGGGAATGCCTGCATTCAGCAAAACATGCTGGGGTGCCGGTGCCAGGCTGAGTGAGCGGCGATACAGAAGTGAATTGAGGGGCGTGCTTCAAGATGGCAGAGGAGTCAGATGTGGAGATCACCTTTCTCCCCACAAATACATCATAAATACATCCACATATGGAACAACTCCTATAGAACATCTACTGAACACTGGCAGAAGACCTCAGACCTCCCAAAAGGCAAGAAACTCCCCATGTACCTGGGTAGGGCAAAAGAAAAAAGAATAAACAGAGACAAAAGAATAGGGAGGGGACGTGTACTAGTGGGAGGGAGCTGTGAAGGAGGAAAGGTTTCCACACACTAGGAAGCCCCTTCGCGGGCAGAGATTGCGGGAGGCGGAGCGGGGAGCTTCGGAGCCGCGGGGGAGAGCGCAGCCACAGGGGCGCGGAGGGCAGAGCGGAGAGATTCCCGCACAGAGGATCGGCGCCGACCGGCACTCACCAGCCCGAGAGGCTTGTCTGCTCACCTGCCAGGTGAGCTGAGGCTTGGGCTTCGGAGGTCAGATCCCAGGGAGAGGACTGGGGTTGGCTGCATTAACACAGCCTGAAGGGGGCTAGTGCGCCACAGGTAGCTGGGAGGGAATCCAGGAAAAAGTCTGGACCTGCCTAAGAGGCAAGAGACCATTGTTTCGGGGTGCACAAGGAGAGGGGATTCAGAGCACTGCCTAAATGAGCTCCAGAGACGGGCGCGATCTGCGGCTATCAGCGCGGACCCCAGAGACGGGCATGAAACGCTAAGGCTGCTGTTGCAGGCACCAAGAAGCCTGTGTGCAAGCACTGGTCACTATCCACACCTCCCCTCCCGGGAGCCGGTGCAGCCCGCCACTGCTGTAATCTAGGGACAGCTTCCCTGAGAGAACATACGGTGCACCCCAGACTGTTGCAATGTGATGCCGGCCTCTGCCGCTGCAGGCTCGCCCCGCATTCCGTACCCCTCCCTTCCCTCGGCCTGAGTGAACCAGAGCCCCCTAATCAGCTGTTACTTTAACCCTGTCCTCTTTGGGTGGGAACAGACGCCCTCAGGCGACCTACACGCAGAGGTGGGGTCAAAACGAAAGCTGAACCCCAAGAGCTGTGCAAACAAAGAAGAGAAAGGGAAATCTCTCCCAGCAGCCTCAGGAGCAGTGGATTAAATCCCCACAGTCAACCTGATGTACCCTGCATCTGTGGAATACCTGAATAGACAACGAATCATCCCAAAATTGAGGCGGTGGACTTTGGGAGCAACTGTAGACTTGGGGTTTGCTGTCCGCGACTGACTTGTTTCTGATTTTTATGTTTATCTTAGTATATTTTTTAGTGGTTGATATCATTGGTGGATTTGTTTACTGATTTGGTTGCACTCTTCTTTTTTTATTACTTAAAAAAATTTTTTTTATCTTAATAATTATTTTTAAATTTTAATGATTTTATTTTATTACTTTTTTTTTTCTTCCTTCTTTTCTCCCTGCTCTTCTGAGTCGTGTGGCTGACAGGGTCTTGATGCTTTGGCCTGGTGTCAAGCCTGAGCCTCTGAGGTGGAAGAGCTGAGTTCAGGATGTTGGACCACCAGAGACCTCCCAGCCCCACATAATATCAATTGGTGTGAGCTCTCCCAGAGATCTCCATCTCAAAGCTAAGACCCAGCTCCACTGAATGGCCCACAAGCTCCAGGGCTGGACACCCCATGTGAAACAACTAACAAGACAGGAACACAACCCAACCCATTAGCAGAGAGGCTGCCGAAAATCATACTAAGTTCACAGACACCCCAAAACACACCACCAGACACGATCCTGCTCACCAGAAAGACAAGATCCAGCCCCACCCACCAGTACACAGGCACCAGTCCCCTCCATCAGGAAGCCTACACAAGCCCCTGAATCAACCTTACCCACTGGGGGCAGACACCAAAAACAACGGGAACTATGAACCTGTAGCCCATGAAAACAGGACCCCAAACACAGTAAGTTAAGCAAAATGTGATGACAGAGAAATGTGCAGCTGATGAAGGAGTAAGGTAAAAACCCACCAGACCGGGCTTCCCTGGTGGCGCAGTGCTTGAGAGTCCGCCTGCCGATGCAGGAGACGCGGGTTCGTGCCCCGTTTCGGGAAGATCCCACATGCCGTGGAGCGGCTGGGCCCGTGAGCCATGGCCACTGAGCCTGCGCGTCCAGAGCCTGTGCTCCGCAAATGGGAGAGGCCACAACAGTGAGAGGCCCGCATAACGCAAGAAAAAAAAAAAAAAAAAAAAAAAACCCACCAGACCAAACATATGAACAGGCATTGGGCAGTCTACCTGAAAAAGAATTCAGAATAATGATAGTAAAGATGATGCAAAATCTTGGAAATAGAATGGAGAAAATACAAGAAACGTTTAACAAGGTCCTACAAGAACTAAAGAGCAAACAAACAATGATGAACGACACAATAAATGAAATTAAAAATTCTCTAGAAGGAATCAATAGCAGAATAACTGAGGCAGGAGAACGGATAAGTGATCTGGAAGATAAAATAGTGGAAATAACTACTGCAGAGCAGAATAAAGAAAAAAGAATGAAAAGAATTGAGGACAGTCTCAGAGACCTCAGGGACAACATTAAACACACCAACATTTGAATTATAGGGCTCTCAGAGGAAGAAGAGAAAAAGAGAGGGTATGAGAAAATATTTGAAGAGATTATAGTTGAAAACTTCCCTAACATGGGAAAGGAAATAGTCAGCCAACTCCAGGAAGAACAGAGAGTCCCAGGAAGGATAAACCCAAGGAGAAACATGCTGAGACACATGGTAATCAAATTGACAAAAATTAAAGACAAAGAAAAATTACTAAAAGCAACAAGGGAAAAATGACACATAACATACAAGGGAACCCCCATAAGGTGAACAGCTGATTTCTCAGCAGAAACAGCAAGCCAGAGAGAGTGGCAGGACATATTTAAAGTGATGAAAGGGAAAAACCTACAACCAACATTACTCTACCCAGCAAGGATCTCATTCAGATTTGATGGAGAAATCAAAAGCTTTACAGACAAGCAAAGGCTAAGAGAATTCAGCACCACCAAACCAGCTCTACAACAAATGCTAAAGGAATTTCTCTAAGTGGGAGACAAAAGAGAAGAAAAGGATCTAAAAAACAAGCCCAAAACAATTAAGAAAATGGTAATAGGAACATACATATTGATAATTACCTTAAATGTGAATGGATTAAATGCTCCAACCAAAGACACAGGCTGGCTGAATGGACACAAAAACAAGACCTGTATATGTGCAGTCTACACGAGACCCACTTCAGACCTAGGGACACATACAGACTGAAAGTGAGGAGATGAAAAAAGATATTCCATGCAAATGGAAATCAAAAGAAAGCTGGAGTAGCAATTCTCATATCAGATAAAACAGACTTTAAAATAAAGACTATTACAAGACACAAAGAAGGACACTACATAATAATCAAGGGATCAATCCAAGAAGAAGATATAACATTTGTAAATATTTATAAACCCAACATAGGAGCACCTCAATACATAAGGCAAATGCTAACAGCCATAAAAGAGGAAATCGACAGTAACACAATAAGAGTAAGGGACTTTAACACCCCACTTTCACCAGTGGACATAACATCCAAAATGAAAATAAATAAGGAAACACAAGCTTTAAATGACACATTAAACAAGATGGATTTAATTGATATTTATAGGACATTCCATTCAAAAACAACAGAATACACTTTCTTCTCAAACTCTCATGGAACATTCTCCAGGGTAGATCATATCTTGGGACACAAATCAAGCCTTGGTAAATTTGAGAAAATTGAAGTCATATCAAGTATCTTTTCGACCACAATGGTATTAGGCTAGATATCAGTTACAGGAGAAAAAACTGTAAAAAATACAAACACATGGAGGCTAAACAATACACCACTAAATAACCAAGAGATCGCTGAAGAAATCAAAGAGGAAATCAAAAAATACCTAGAAACAAATGACAATGAAAACACGACGACCCAAAACCTACGGGATGCAGCAAAAGCAGTTCTAAGAGGGAAGTTTATAGCAATATAATCGTACCTCAAGAAACAAGAAAATTCTCAAATAAACAACCTACACTTTCACCTAAAGCAATTATAGAAAGAAGAAGAAAAAAATCCCCAAAGTTAGCAGAAGGAAAGAAATCATAAAGATCTGATGAGAAATAAATGAAAAAGAAATGAAGGAAACGATAGCAAAGATCAATAAAACTAAAAGCTGGTTCTTTGAGAAGATAAACAAAATTGATAAACCACTAGCCAAACTCATCAAGAAAAAAAGGGAGAAGACTCAAATCAACAGAATTAGAAATGAAAAAGGAGAAGCAACAACTGACACTGCAGAAATACAAAGAATCTTAAGGAATTACTACAAGCAACTATATGCCAAAAAATGGACAACCTGGAAGAAATGGACAAATTCTTAGAAAAGCTCAGCCTTCCAAGACTAAACCAGGAAGAAACAGAAAATATAAACAGACCAATCACAAGCACTGAAATTGAAACTGTGATTAAAAATCTTCCAACAAACAAAAGACAAGGATCAGATGGCTTCACAGGCGAAGCAATCAAACATTTAGAGAAGAGATAACGCCTATCCTTCTCAAACTCTTCCAAAATATAGCAGATGGAGGAACACTCCCAAACTCATTCTACAAGGCCACCATACCAACACCAGACAAAGATGTCCCCAAAAAAGAAAACTACGGACCAATATCACTAATGAACATAGATGCAAAAATCCTCAACAAAATACTAGCAAACAGAATCCAACAGCACATTAAAAAGATCATACACCATGACCAAGTGGGGTTTATCCCAGGAATGCAAGAGTTCTTCAATATATGCAAATCAATCAATGCAATACACCATATTAACAAACTGAAAGATAAAAACCATATGGTAATCTCAATAGATGCAGAAAAAGCTTTTGACAAAATTCAACACCCATTTATGATAAAAGCTCTCCAGAAAGTAGGCATAGAGGGAACTTACTTAAACATAATAAAGGCCATATATTACAAACCCACAGCAAACATCATTCTCAATGGTAAAAAACTGAAACCATTTCCTCTAAAATCAGGAACAAGACAAGGATGCCCACTCTCACCACTATTATTCAACATAGTTTTGGAAATTTTGGCCACAGCAATCAGAGGAGAAAAAGAAATAAAAGGAATCTAAATTGGAAAAGAAGAAGTAACGCTGTCACTGTTTTCAGGTGACATGATATGATATATAGAGAATCCTAAAGATGCTACCAGAAAACTATGAGAGCTAATCAATGAATTTGGTAAAGTAGTAGGATATAAAATTAATGCACAGAAATCTCTTGCATTCCTATACACTAATGATGAAAAATCTGAAAGAGAAATTAAGGAAACACTCCCATTTACCATTGCAAAAAAAGAATAAAATACCTAGGAATAAACCTGCCTAATGAGACAAAAGACCTGAATGCAGAAAACTACAAGACACTGATGAAAGAAATCAAAGATGACACAAACAGATGGAGAGATATACCATGTTCTTGGACTGGAAGAATCAATATTGTGAAAATGCCTATACTACCCAAAGCAATCTACAGATTCAATGCAATCCCTATCAAACTACCACTGGCATTTTTCACAGAACTAGAACAAAAAATTTCACAATTTGTATGGAAACACGAAAGGCCCCAAATAGCCAAAGCAATCTTGAGAAAGAAAAACAGAGCTGGAGGAATTAGCCTCCCTGACTTCAGACTATACTACAAAGCTACAGTAATCAAGACAGTATAGTACTGGCACAAAAACAGAAATATAGATCAATGGAATAGGATAGAAAGCCCAGAGGTAAACCCACACACATATGCTCACCTTATCTTTATAAAGAAGGCAAGAATATACAATGGAGAGGGCTTCCCTGGTAGTGCAGTGGTTGAGAGTCTGCCTGCTGATGAGGGGACACGGGTTTATGCCCCAGTCCGAGAAGATCCTACACGCTGCGGGGCGGCTGGGCCCATGAGCCATGGCCGCTGAGCCTGCGCGTCCGGAGCCTGTGCTCCACAACAGGAGAGGCCACAACAGTGAGAGGCCCACGTACTGCCAAAAAAAAAAAAAAAAGAATATACAATGGAGAAAAGACAGCCTCTTCGATCAGTGGTGCCGGGAAAACTGGACAGCTACATGAAAAAGAATGAAATTAGAACACTCCCTGACACCATACACAAAAATAAACTCAAAATGGATTAAAGACCTAAATCTAAGGCCAGACACTATAAAACTGTTAGAGGAAAACATAGGCAGAATACTCTATGACATAAATCACAGCAAGATCCTTTTTGACCCACCTCCTAGAGAAACGGAAATAAAAACAAAAATAAACAAATGGGACCTAATGAAACTTAAAACCTTTTGCACAGCAAAGGAAACCTTAAACAAGACAAAAAGACAGCCCTCAGAATGGGAGAAAATATTTGCAGACGAAGCAACTGAGAAAGGATTAATCTCCAAAATATGCAAGCAGCTCATGCAGCTCAATATCAAAAAAAACAAACAACCCAATCCAAAAATGAGCAGAATACCTAAATAGACATTTCTCCAAGGAAGATATACAGATTGCCAACAAACACATGAAAGGACACTAAACATCACTAATCATTAGAAAAATGCAAATCAAAACAATGAGTTATCACCTCATGCCGGTCAGAATGGCCATCATCAAAAAAATCTACTAACAATAAATGTTGGAGAGGGTGTGGAGAAAAGGGAACCCTCTTGCACTGTTGGTAGGAATGTAAATTGATACCGCCACTATGGAGAACAGTATGGAGGTTCCTTCAAAAACTAAAAATAGATCTACCATATGACCCAGCAATCCCACTACTGGCCACATACCCTGAGAAAACCATAATTCAAAAAGAGTCATGTACCACAATGTTCATTGCAGCTCTATTTACAATAGCCAGGACATGGAAGCAACCTAAGTGGCCATCGACAGATTAATGGATATAGAAGAAGTGGCACATATATACAATGAAATATTACTCAGCCATAAAAAGAAATGAAATTGAGTTATTTGTAGTGAGGTGGATGGACCTAGAGTCTATCATACAGAGTGAAGTAAGTCAGAAAGAGAAAAACAAATACCGTATGCTAACACATATATATGGAATCTAAAACAAACAAACAAACAAACAGGTTCTGAATATCCTAGGGGCAGGACAGGAATAAATACGCAGATATAGAGAATGGACTTGAGGACACGGGGAGGGGGTAGGGTAAGCTGCTGAGAGAGCAGCTCTGACATACATATACTACCAAATGTAAAATAGGTAGCTAGTGGGAAGCAGCTGCATCGCAAGGGGAGATCAGCTCAGTGCTTTGTGACCACCTACAGGGGTGGGATAGGGAAGGTGGGAGGTAGATCCAAGAGGGAGGCGATATGGGGATATATGTATACATATAGCTGATTCACTTTGTTATACAGCAGAAACTAGCACACCATTGTAAAGCAATTATACGCCAATAAAGATGTTAAAGAAATAAAGGTATGTTGAAATCCTCACCCCCAAGAATGCAATCATCTTGGAAATAGGGTCATTGTAGATGTAATTAGTTAAGGTGAGGTCATCCTGGAGAAGAGCAGACTCCCTAATCCAACATGACTGGCATCCTCATAAAAAGAATGCCCTGTGAAGGTGAAGGCAGATATTGGGGTACTGTGTCTACAAGCCAAGGAACATCAAAGAAGAGGCATGGAACAGGATTCTTTCTCATACCCTCAGAAGGAACCAACCCTGCCAACACTGTGATCTCAGACTTCTAGCCTCCAGAACTGTGAGAGAATAAATTTCTGTTGTCTTAGGCACGCAGTGTGTGGTACTTTGTTATGGCAGCCCTAGAAAACTAATACATTATCCAAGCACAGTTTATGGGAGATGATGCCTTGGCCAATGGACTTTGCACATCCGGGACCACGAAGTGCAAGCATCATTCAGTCCCTATATGTCCCTTAGTTCTGTTTCCAGGCTTACCAAGTTATAGATAATTATGATACTCACCCCCTCCCCATCCCAGGGAAAAGATTTTTCAGCACAAGTATGCCAGCCCATTGCCTCTCAGGGCCTGAGCTCTCCTGAACATTGACAAGGGAGAATCTCTGTCTCAGAGCAGAGATCCAGACCCAGCTGGCATCACCTTAGGCTGGTGGTTTCCCAAGTGTACAGTGTGTACGAGGCAAGGGATGAACAAGATCTTCCATTGGGGGTGAAGGAAAGCTATATTAGACATTATTTAGAATTTCTTTTAAATTAGAAATAAAGTTTAATAGTATTTAATGCCTGATTTGACAAGAAAACCCATAAATAACTCATGAATAAATATTCATGTGTTGTGGATGTGTGCTTCAAAACAGTTGCAGTGATAGGACTTGGTGGTCACTGCCTTACACACGGCCTTAGATAATATCACTGCCGTTTTTCTGATTCATAAATCATAAAAGACGTTAAGTGTCAGGCTAAGGGATCTGGTTTCTATCCTGTGGGCTGTGAAAGCCCTCAGAAGGTTTTAAGTGGGAAATACACAGTAGCAATTCTGCGGGGAGGTTAACGGCATAATAATTAGTGTGGATTCTGGAACCAGGTGAATAATTTACTAGATGTAATATTTCCTACCAGTTTAACCTTGGGCAAGTTATTTAGCCTCTTCAAGTCTCTGTTTCCTCATCTGTAAAACGAGGATAATAAGAGTCACCACCTCTTTTTATATATATATAAATTTATTTTATTTATTTATTTATTTTTGGCTGTGTTGGGTCTTCATTGCTGTGCATGGGCTTCTCTCCGTTGCAGTGTGCAGGCTTCTAATTGCGGTGGCTTCTCTTTGCAGAGCACGGGCTCTAAGCGCTCGGGCTTCAGTAGTTGTGGCACACGGGCTCCGTAGTTGTGGCTTGTGGGCTCTAGAGCACAGGCTCAGTAGTTGTGGCAAACGGGCTTAGTTGCTCTGCGGCATGTGGGATTTTCCCGGACCAGGGATCGAACCCGTGTCCCCTGCATTGGCAGGGAGATTCTTAATCACTGCGCCACCAGGGAAGCCCAAGAGCAACTGCCTCTTGATGTTGTAGTAAGGAATGAGAGAAAAAGAACATTCAGAGCACCTCCTGCAGGGCAACTGGCACATGGCAGCCATCAATAGTGGTATGATTCTATTTTAGGATATCACTCTCTTACATCTCAATGTAAGATTCAGACCTCAAGTCGCTATGTTCTAGAACTAGCTCTTCGAACAGAGGTGGAAGCTGCCTAAAAAGCAATATTTGACGATCCATCCTGGTTTACTCAGTCCTGGGCATAATGGCTTTGAAGGCCTCTGGTAACATGCAAAGGCATACCTGGAAGGTGTAAGCCATTATATGCATCATTTGTGTACAATATTTAAATCCAGGTCACCTCAGGCCAGTGTACCATTATTATTAATAATGGTACACTGTCATTATTCTAATGTGGTAGGCTCTAAAACTAGTTTCTCCTGAAGTGCTTTGTAATTTTTACTTCCAAATAGTTTTACTTGCCAGTTTAACATCACAGTCTTGCGGCCGTACCTGCCCCTACCACGAATCAGCATTAATTGGATTTGGAAATCCAAAAGAAAAATGACAGGTAGTGTTATGTTCTTAGCCACTCAGTCTCTAACTGGTTTTAAAATTGCATTCCTCTCCCCCTTGGAAAATCCAAGTCATTTTCTCAGTTTAAGAAAGAGTATTTGCTGGTGCTGAATTTGTTCTTGTAGCTCCAAATCTGAGGGGTCCTCTGGCAGATTATATTCCAGAGCACCATCTCCTGGCCAAAGTAATGAAAAGAAAATGAAAGAATAAGCAGGTGCCTAAATAGTCTTGTGCCTTTAATCAGCAGCTTAACTACTTAACCATGAGAATGAGCTTCTCGGGGCTAATGAGAGTCGCCCAATTTGCAGAAACCGGGTGTTTATTTTTGTAGCACAATTTTCCAGCTGCCTGCATCCTGTGTCCTTTACAGTGTGTGGCATCTGCTTATGCTGTGGTGTTGGTGTATATAGTTTTGTTTAAAGGCTCCTCCTGGATGCTGAGAGGCAGAGCACAAGTTAGGTCACCCTGGTTTGAAAATTGGATTCAGGGATCCAGAAAAGTTCCTGGGTTCAGCCTATCAGGACCCAGGAATCAGATTCAAGTCTCTTTATATTTCAATACTAGACCAAAAAAAAAAAAAAAGTGATAAGATAGGTTGAACTTTGATGATACTGTATAAAAGCAAGGAAAATCAAAGAGAACTGAAGCAATGTGGTCCAGGCTCAGCACATCGAGAGCTATCTACCATTTTGCTCTTTTAAAAAGTGCAAGTGTAAAAAAAAAATAAATAATAAATAAATAAATAAAAAGTGCAAGTGTTTCTTCAATAACGAGATATATGTGTTCCTGTGGGAGAGGACAAAAAGACACTTTCTGCAAATTGCAAACTAAAAATAATAAGACTTATGGGGGAAAGAGGATTGAGGCAGACAGTTTAAAACTTACCCAACTTTGCAACTAGAACACTAACAAAAGCAATAAAAATCTTAATTTTAAAATATCAGCAGAGTTTAAAAAGAATGCTCAGCACTTAATAAATAAAACATTTTGCAGAAAACAAGGGACTCTGCCTGAAAAAGAAAAAAAAGAAAGAGAAGGTAATTTGATAGCAGGCAGTGTGGGAGAAGCGTAGTCTTCTTAGTCTTGGAAATAAGGGAACGATGTGCAGGATGGGGGCGCACTGAGCAGGAAGCACTCCTAGACCAAGGTGATGGCTCAGCTAAGGCGACAGGGAGACATGAGGCAGGGAGGACCATGCACCAGACCGCCTCCCTCTTCAGCTTGCTGCCGTCAGCCGTGGTCCTAAACTTCGCCTTCATCTTCTGACAGGCTAGGAG
This sequence comes from Lipotes vexillifer, assembly GCF_000442215.2. NCBI lineage: Eukaryota > Metazoa > Chordata > Mammalia > Artiodactyla > Lipotidae > Lipotes > Lipotes vexillifer. Next base: position 4,184,288 of record NW_006799037.1, on the reverse strand, counting down.
CATCTCCTATGAACCAGCACAACTTCCACATTTCACTGACACCATTCCACCATTTATCAACTACATTTGAGCTAATTTATGTTACAATCACTCACAAACACACAAGTGTTATAGCAAACAGACTGAACGTGGGATGCTTCCCTGGAACACATCTGACAATAACCCCCTGCTGAAAGGATGGATCTGTCTGGCCTCTCTCCCTACAAACTCAATGTTGGATTCACAAATGTCTCACCTCCTGCTAGGGAGGCGCCATCAAGGCTCTGGGCTCCCAGGCTTCAATTATGTCTGAGGTGCTAACAGGTAGTTAACAATACAGTATATATTTGACAAGTTGACTTTGGTTACCAGTGAGGGAACCTAAACTCAAACTATCTTAAGAAAAGGATTACATTTTGCTAACCTAATCAAAAGTCAGCTGTAGATATGGCTTCAGGCTCAGCTGTAGTCAGGGGCTCAAATTTGGTCCCTGTCTCTCTCACCTGCACTCTCCCCATTTTCCACTTTCCTTGGTGACAGTGTCCTTTTCCAGGCCCTCTCCCGCTGATGGCACCTGGATCTTCCAGATTTATAATATTCATAGCTAGCAATGCCAGAGGAAAGAGAGCTTCTCTTTCCCAATAATTTTTGCAAAATAATAATAGCAGCAACAACAAACAAACAAACAGAAACGGTCTCATTGGTGTGGCTTGATGCACTACTCCCCAACCTTGCCCTAGTCCACCAGGGATGATCAGAGGATCAGGTTATGGGCTGACCCTTGGATTCAGGGGTTGAGTCGGCCCCAGCCAAACCACCTGTACTTGGAGAGGGAGCAGTCCTCAAATGAGAGACAGGTCCAGTGCGTGGAAAGGAGGAACAGATCAACGCAGATACCCATCACCCACAGTGGTCCAAGCCAGGCACCCATCTAGTAGCTTGTGAGGTTTGGGCAATCTGGTTTCTGATAAACATGATATCTTAGACCAACTATTTATCTTGGATTTAAACAAAGGAACAGAAAAAGATGGATCCGGCCTGCTTGAATATTTTGTTTGGCTCAATAGTGCTGTTTTTTTGTTTTTGTAATTGGCTGCCAACATTCAGAACTTGCAAAATTTAGGGCTTCTCTTAAACTGGAGCCACATTGTGCCTGTTTTCCCACATGGAGACATAGGTTCCATTGAATAGGGGCTGACTCTTTATTGAGGCAACCTCCTCTGTTCACAGAAGACCCCACTGCTCCTCCGTCCTCCCCCAGTTCACTTATTTTGTTATCCACCTGGCCCCTGCTGGCATTTGAATTTGCAATCTGCCAAGTGAGTTTAGCTCTGGCCACCCAGCCTCTCCAGTGGCAGTTGGCAAGAGTTCTCTAGTCAGGAAGGGCTGGGTCAGGTGCCCTCTGTCTTCCTCTGCTGTCCTGTCCTCATAGTGTTTCAAACATGCCTGAAACTGAGTCATTGGTCAGGTGCTCTATTACTAGGACTTGCTGCCTTACCATTACACCTTCTAAAGTTAATTAGCAGGCAATTTACTGAGATATTTATTCTAGCTTATTCCCCCAGCTGAAGGCAAATGAAAAGGTAAATTTTCCCTCCTCTATTCCTGGAAGAACAGACAAGCATTTGTGTCCAAAAGATCTAAGTGACCTTTGCCTTGTGGGAGAATTAACAGGCTTTCAAGGACCTAGTCACCTAGAACCTAGAGCTGGATTGTTCCAGAGAAGAAAGTATTCCAAGGGTTGAAGAGAGAGAAAACTTCCAAACAAGAAGAGAAGTACACTCTTTAAGACTCAGGCTAGAGGGGAGAAGCTGGGTTCATAAATGACCATGACCTTCACCTCACTTAATATCCCCAGGATGAGCAGGACTCGGTAATATTAGGATTCCTTCTATTGCAAATGACAGAAGACACAGCCAAATAGGTAATTTATTTGCTTGTTACTAAAAAGTGCATGGGTAACTAATTTCAGGTGTGGGTTATTACAGGGATCTAAAATATATCACGAGGACTGTTTCTATTCATCTCTCAACATTGCATTTCCCTCTCTCTGTTGACTTCATTGTCAAGATCCATGTAATGTTCCCCCAGCAGCTGTCTCAAACAAACAGACAAACCCTCACTGGCTTCTCAACAGAATATATGTCAATTACTGAGCCAATTACTAAAGCCATGAGACATAGTATCCTAATTGGCCAGTCACATATTTCTTCCCTGAAACTCTAAGAATTGGGTACTGTAACTGGAAGAAGTCAGGTATGGATGCTGCATAGCAAAATACTACTAGAGGCTCCAAACAGAGATGGTTAAGAACACTGGGCACAAGGAACCAGGGCTTAGGTAGGAATCTTGGCAAAGATCTCTGTGTTTGGGCTTTTGTTATAACACACACGGGATCCGCTGCTTCTGAATGGATCCAACGAGACATGACCAAGAAGTAGGAAGAGCTGCACCCACCTGCAAAAGCCTTCTTTTGGGAATACCCCATAAGCCCCCAGGGCTCTTGCATAATTGCTGGATAGGAAAGGTGTGCACATAGGCATGCACGTGTGCACACACATGCACACACACGGAGGCACGTGCAATGACAGACTTTGCTTTTCTCGTTAATTCTGGCAGATAAAGGACTAAGCCAAATCTATTTGATTTGGACAGTGATGTTTCTAACACTTAAATAACCCTAGTGGGTTGTTTTCATCATATAAACATTGTCTCCAATCTACTATCTTTTTCCTGTGGTCTCTGAGCAATTACAACTGTATTCCATTCCTCTCTCCTCTTCTTTCATCGTCTCTAAGTCAACTCTTTCCAGGGCTCTTTCATCACCCAGTGCCACATGTCACTGCCCACACCTGTCTTGTTCTGTTGGCATTAAAGCTGTGTACTCTATGCAGTCCTGGCTTATCTAGAAGCTAATCCTAAACTATACAGTCGAAGGAGATACTTACATCCCTTCAAAATGCTTCTTCATTTATGTTAGAAAGAATTGGCCAGAGGACCGACAGCTGTGCATGACAGAACTGTGTATTAAACCACCGGCACCCCTAGCAGGGGCAGCATGGTTTGCAGGCACCAACCGGCATCGAGGAACAGAAAAGCATGAATGGACTCAGCCTGAGCACAGGTATGTAGAAATACCTGGGGTGGGGGGCTTTGGAACCACCTGGAACTCCTTTGTGAGCAGATGGGACTCACAGCACTCAAGACGTGGGATTCTATGTTAATTCAGTGTATTTTACACTCTCAGGCAGGTGAAGCCAGGGGGATTTAAAGTTACATAGGTGAGGTTAGCAGTGGCCAGCAAATAGTAGGTATGGCCTCTGTGGTCCTCCACCCATCCCTTTCTCCCTTTACAATAAAAGCCCCTCTGGCCCAGATTCTGCTGTCTTTGTGTTTCAATAAGAGCCCTCATCATTCATTTCACCTTATTGGCATTGTAGTCCAGCTCTTCTGTTATACTATGTATAAAGTGAACATATGGTGTCTGTTGCCTGGCAACGAGAAAAAGCTGATATATGAGGCTAAGTGAATATGCAGAGATGATACTCATTCATTCATTCAACAAATATTTAGCCTAATATGTGCCAGGCATTGTGTTGGTTCCAAACCAAATTGTATATTTACCTTAAAACAAGCCTAGTAGTCGAACTGGCACATCTAGAAGATGCATTTTTCCTTCTGTATGAGATTTTCCTATTGGAAGAACTAGGATTTATCATTAACATTAAAACACACACACCCCAAAACCTTAGCAACTTCTGCCTACACATCGTAACACCCAGCACACCTTCCTGCTTTCAAATGTCATTCACTCTTTTTTGTTTTTTCAAATGTCATTCACTCTTAAAATCATGGCTGGATAAGCTGTCCCTCCAGTGAGTAATTACTGAGCATGATCTGGGTCCAGACATAGGCAGAAAAAAAGCAGTAGAAAAATAACTCTGTCCCAAGAGAGCTTATACCCCAGTTGGAAGGACGAGATATATACCTAAAATAACAACATTCCCCTAAAAGAGACACTCAGTAGGACTACCTTTCTGGCCCCCTTGTGCAGGGATGAGGCCTTGTGACTAGTTTGGTGTCACTTTCAGGACAAACGTTCTTTCCCTCTGGCACAATGACCGGCACAGCTTGAGTTACGGCAGCTCCATCATTGTGGGTCTCTGAGTGTCTGCCATGAGCAGAGCCCTCTGCCAACCTGTGATGAATACGTACTGGGAACGAGAAATAAACCTGTTTTTGTTTGAAGCCATCATGTGTTGGAGGTTGTTTATTATCACAGCATAACCTGGGTTATTCTGACTGAAACACTAAAGGGACAAAATGGTCAAGCTTCTAGAGCACTTTAGAGCATAAGGAAGGACATTAAAGAACTGAGACTAGCAAATGCAGTGATTCTTTTTAAAAGCGTGTTCCGAAACTACAGGCTGCCAGGCTTGGTGTTGACTCTCTACAAGAGTCTGGAACAAATAAATACTGTGAAGAGAATGGTCTGTGAGCACTTAGGAAAAAAGCAAAGACCATAAGGAGTCAATGTGGTTTAAAGACAATCACAACCAACTAATTTTCACTTGCTTTGCAGACAGATTTTCTATCAGTCTGGGTCTTGGCAGGTAACAGTGTACACATATTAGGATGGTTTAAAAGAGAGTCTTATAAAGGGACTATACACAAAGATGAGCAGGATGTAGGAAAACCACAGGGAATAGTACAGTACCCCGGGCTAGAACAGTGGGGATGTTACCACCCAAGCCTGAAGGAGTGACAGTGAGAGGGCAAACCTGGAAGCAGAGTGACTGTCTACAGGGCCACACCACTTGGCCAGCTCAAGTAACTTGAATTAAGGGACCTGGAGAATAAATATCCCAACACGTCCTCCGCTTTCCCTTCAATTTCTTGTCTCCATTGGCCAACCCCAACTGGAAATCCAACCAGAGGGCAAAGGAGCCATTGATGCAGTCAGAGAAGTCAGCCTCCTGGGCACAGAACAGGCTAGAGAAGGGTGGAGGGCAGATCTGGAGGGGCAAATAGAAGATATCCAGCTGAGGAATATTAGGGAAATTAAATACACATAACGTATCTGGATTTGAATGAGGTATTTGACAAAGGTTGCTCGGAATTTCTTAAAGAAGCAATATTGGTCACAACGTCTTCTGTGTGCCCACAGCTCTGTGCACTTGTACCCCGGAGTGGATAGTGGTAACTGTAGCTGTATCTTCTCAGCATGCTTCCCCAGCTCACTTCTGGCAATAGCACCCTCATTCCCAAGGAAACTTGCCCCCAGTCCTTGTGTTTTGGATGTGGTCAATTACCACATCTTGTCTATGCCTAATCCCCAACTCCAAAGGGTGGACACCTGAGTCAGTCAAACCAGAGTCTTAAGAACATGCCTGCTGACACTAGCAAGAAAGATGCTATCTTACCTTCAGGTTACAGTGCTAGAAAGCTGCAAATTTGGAGCAATGGACAGCCATCTTGCGTAGCCTGGCAGGAGATGTCATTTACAGTAAGAAAGTTTGCGGTCATCACACAAAGAGAAGCAGAAAAAAAAAATCTAAGATTAAAAAAAGACATACTACTGTCTGAGTTTCTGGATTAAACTGTTCCTGAGGTAAGTCAGCACTAAATTTCTCACTTATATGATCTACTCCATTACCATTTCCACTTTTGCTAGTTTGAGCTGGATTTCTTTTGCTTACATCAGCGATCTCTGATTAATCTACCTGTATTACAAAGCTTCCAACTTAACCTCAGTGTTATCAACAGTTATTTATTAAAATACATTTTAACCCATATAATAAAGGCTAGTATGTGATAATAGCAACTACTACTGTGGAGTGCTCCCTAAGTGTTCATGGGATGAATGATCATCACCAAAGTACAAAAGCCTTGTCAAAAGACAGGGCAGGACCCAGCTGAGGCTACGTAGTCCTGTGTCCCTGTCTAGGAATTTCAGTTCCTGCTTGCCCTACCTCCCCATATAATGTCTGCCACTGCTGGAGAAGCCACAGAAGGTAAAGAAGGTAATGGTCAGTTTCTTCCCTCTTCCTTGCTCCACTGCCTTCCACTTGTTCAAGCTGCCATGTTGGGCCTTCTTTCAGGTCACATAATGGGAAGAGCAGGAGATCTGAGGAAAAGGGCAAGGTCCTCCATAGATAACGTTTTAACAAAGGTTTGGGACGCTCTGGGTGGGAGGTATCAACATCCTGGCTCCTTCTCTCATGGAGGCCTTTTGTGGGTTTCTCAAAAACTCCCTTCAGTGGGGCACTCTCACTGCACCATCCTCAGCTGTGAGTGACACAAAGTCTGGCTGGTTGCTCACACCTGGCCCCTCCATCCCTGATCCTTTGGTGCATTCCATGCAGCCTTTCTGTCCTGGCATGAGGTCCTCTGGGCTGGCTCCTTCAAGGTGACTAGTGTCCCATGGAGAACATGCCCCTTGCCCTGCCATAAGCACGGCTCACCTTATTCACTCTGCAGTCCTCTCTCCCTCCTCTGACATCAGGGTCAACCCCAGCCAGGCTCATTCCTTGGCTTCTCCCAGCACTAGTCAGGCATCAGCTTCTGTACTGCATAGAAGCTTCCCTCGTTTGGTTCAAATTGGAGAAAGGGAACAAAGAAATTCTCACTCCCCGGTTCTCTTCCTCCAATCCCCTAGCTCCTCCTACAAATGACATTGATAGTGGTGGGCTAAGACTCACGAGCTGGCTCGCAGACTTCCAGTGAGCAAGGTCTTTCTGAACGGTGAAATTCCTTTCTTCAGAACCACACCACCCAACACGGCAGCTACTAACCTTGTATGACTATTGAGCACTCGAAGCATGGTTGGTCCAAAGTGGGATGAGCTATGTCACCAAGACACCAGTTTTCAAAGGCTTAGTATGAATAAAAGATTGTAAAATATCTCATTAATATTTTTATATTAATTAGACGTCAAAATAATATTTTTGATGTATTGCATGAATTTACTGTCTCATTAAAATTGATTTCACCACTTTGTCTTTTTTTAAAATGTGGCTACTGGAAATTTTAATTACATATACAGCTCACGTTATATTACTATTGGATAGCGCTGCTTTAAAATGCATGGGCACATGGCTTTAGGGCCTGGTCCAAACTCTGAGATAGGAAAAGTCCCATTCAAGAGGCTGTTATGTGGTGTTTGCAAATCCCTTAGACCACTGCCTGGCACATATTAAGCACTCAGTAATTAGGACAGAGGAGAGAATGGAGGTGGAGGAAGAGATGTTATTTTTATAGTAGTAGCTGGTGTTGTTAATGATATTATTCATCTCCCTTTCCTCATCTGAAAAATAAGAATAATAATTTAAGCTCTGGAGACTTCCCAAGGTTGCAATGCGCTTTGCATGAAATAGTGTGTATGAAATAAAAGCTCTTTAAACTGTAAACAGCTGCATAAACAGTGGTTGCCACAGTGAGAATAATCATGATGGTTGCTGTAATATCCTGGCTTATGCCAGGAGCGCCTCTGAAACTGGGCCTCAGGAGCCCAGGCTGGGGCGGGCTGGCCGCGGGCCCAGCCGCTCTTTCCATTGCATCAAAGCGAGCGCTGGGTCGCCGCCAGGTGGCAGTGGAAGCCCAGCTGAAGTCCCTCTGGGTCTCCTGGAGCGCGCCCCGCCCTGCCTGGGAAGACGCGGCGCTACTCCGAGGCACCCAGGGTAAAGCACATTTTTCATCTCGAGCTTGATGGTAGGCACTGTGAAGACTACAAATAAAGCTTCTAAGATGTGGTCCAGCCTTCAGGGGCTGCAGGTTAACGAAGAAAATCGACCTCCAAACAACCCGTCCAATAGTGGAGATCCCAGCAGGGTCAGAGGGAAGGACTGACTATAGCTGTGACTTGGCCTGTGCGGAATTAGGAGGAGCTTCCAGAGATGTGACGCTTCTCTAGGTGGAGAAGTGGGGGTGGGAGGGACATTCCCGGCAGAGGCTCAGGCAAGTGCAAAGAGCACCTGGTGCATTTGGAAAAGGGGGAGGGCATTTGGAAATGAATGGTAAAGGGGTGGGTGCAACGGACATTTAGTGAGTGGAGGCCAGTGAAGTCCAATGTCCTGAACCATGCAGGACAGTCCTGTATTATGAAGACATGTCCCGCCTGAAATGGCAGTAGCAGCCCCATTGAGAAACTGAGCGTCTGGGTGGGGAAAGGATAGCTTGAGTGTGAGATGTAAGTGAAAAGATAAATTAGGGCCAAATCGTAAAAGGTCTCATGGCTACATGATGGGCTTTGGGCCCTCCTGCAGGTGACACAGAGCCACCGAATTCCTTCTCATCTGCAGGGAACGGCTCCCACCATTTCTAAAAGCCAGCAGGCATCCCTGCAGGCCTCTGTGGGGAGGTGCTGTGATGGATGTGCTCACACGGTGCTCCCCCCACCCCACGGCTCTTGCTCAGATTCCCAGTCGTCCCGTCCCTGGCCCCAGAATGATGCCATCCTCCCTTTGAAACTCCAGACTAAGTGTGGATACAAACAGGCAATTAAAAAACATTTGCCAGGACTTCCCTGGTGGCGCCGATGCAGGGGACACGGGTTCGTGCCCCGGTCCAGGAAGAGCCCACATGCCGCGGAGCGGCTGGGCCCGTGAGCCATGGTCGCTGAGCCTGTGCGTCCGGAGCCTGTGCTCCGCAACGGGAGAGGACACAACAGTGAGAGGCCCGCGTACCACACACAAAAAAACAACACATTTGCCAAATTGAATTCACTTCCAAGACCTGGTGCACCAGCTCAGTGAAAGTAAACCCTTGTTCCACGTTGCTCGTGTATATTTCTGTTGGCTAAAGTGGCACCACTGGATTGTCAGAATATTTGCTCTTAGCCTGTAAAAGGGCTTTCATCCCAGGAGGAGGCCAAAGAACTTGCTCTGCCAGCTTGCCTGTAATGATAAGAGCTAGCATTTATTAAGCAAGCTACTCTGAGTCAGGCGTTGTCCCAGTACGTTACATGAAATGATCACGGTTCATCATCGCAGTGACTCATTTTGCATTCAGGTTAGAAAACTGAGGCTAGGAGAAGTAAATGAGTTGCCTAAGGTACCCAAGTGGAGAACCAGGCCTCGAACCCAGATCTTTCTGACTCTAAAGGCCTTTGCCCTTTCCCCTACACTGGCCTGTTCCTCTCAGTCACAAGGAAATGGTGCTTTCTTGAAAGGGAGGAAAGGGGCCAAAGCCAGGTAACCCCCAGGCAGTGAAGAAAGGCATGCTATTTCAGCCGCCTGGCAGGACAGGTCTTCAGAGGACTACAGTGGGTTCCGTGCACAATGGTGCAAGGGCTCCATGCCGACTACTCTCCGGGCTCTCGCTCAGCTCAGAATGGGGCCAGGAGAGCTGCGGAGTGGAAGCAGGAAGGGGAGTAGAGCTTGGGCAGGGTGTTCTCTTCCAGGGCTGCCCAAAGTTGCCTCAGCCAATTACTCGCTTTTGGCTGGCGCCTTGGCTGCACAGGGATGTACTGATCTAGCCACCTTTACATGGGGAAGAGGAGCCAGAGCCTGTGGAGGCAGCACCTCATGGAAGCACTCCTCTCTCCCCAGGGCCCCATAAAGGCCCACAGCTCACAGTCCCCAGAGCCAATGCACAAGCCAGATCCACCACTGGGTGTTTTTCTTTGCATCCTCCTGGGTGAGGGTCAAGTCTCTCACTGTCAGAGGGCTATTATCCTGCCTGAAGAAACAAGAGAAAATTGCTATTGGGACTGGCCTGGGCAGGGCTGCTATGGCCTCCTTAAATCCCTTGGATTTGGGGCAAGGAATCAATAGAATAGTCTTTTCATCCATCCATCCATCCAACCATCCATCTATTTATCATCTGTTATATCCAAGCACTGTGCTTAGCCTCAGGGAGTGAAAAAGGAATAAGAAGAGTCCAGTCCTTAGATTTTGGGGGTCCAGTATGGGGAGACTGAAAATATAAACTCAATGTCCCCAGTCCTCAGCAGCTTATGAATACAGATGGGGGCTCATGCATTCAAATAACTCACTCAGAGACTTTAATTCCCTACAGAGTCCCTCAAGTATTTCTTGAAGTTTCCAAGGAGTGTTTGACCTATAATCATGAATCAACTCATCAGTTTAACCAACACTTAACCCCTACCCTATAGCTTGCCCTGGTTCTCTCTTGTCAATGTCCTGTGTCCTCACAGGTGCACAAGGGAGTCTTTCCACACCCAGAAATGACAGTGCCCTTTCCAGAAAAGCCATGGCTACTCCAACAGAGCCGCCACAAGACCATAAAATCTTCTATGCAAAGCAGAGGAAGGTCTTGCTTACTTTGGGTGGATTTGAGCTCCACTCCCAACCCTTTGTCCGGGAGCCCATGTGGAAGTCACAACCTGTGTAACCATACAAGGTAGGGCTGGGTGCCAAGGATGATCCCCAAACCTCTAGGCCTCAGGGTGCCAGACTGATACTGGTCCATGCTGAGGAGAGAACAGCCTCTCCTTACGTTTGCATTGTACTTTGTCACCTGGGGGCCAACTAATGCTGCCAGAGCCCAGAGCTGCACAAGGTGTATGACTCCTCACCAGGACTCACACTTCAAGGGGCTTGGCAGAGTATAAATGCCTCTCCTATCTCCCATCTTTCTCTCAGTCATCCAGTTGTCCAATCTCACACTCAGTACTTCCCCCTAAACTACCCTCATGCAGATCAGCTCTTGCCAATAGAATCCAAGGGCTGTCCAGTCCACCAATTCTGACTCCCATTCTAGGCTCACTTAGAACACTCTTTGGCATAAGTAACTACAGTGCAATGGCGACACAAGCTATCATAGGTGCAAGCTCAGAGAAGGGGCATGTAAATCAGATGTGTTCTTGGAGAAGGAACATCAGAATTGAGCATT
>NW_006799037.1:4138805-4173445 GCF_000442215.2 Lipotes vexillifer | reverse complement strand
TAGGGAAAGTGAAAGGGGAAATATAAGGAGAACAGATTCCAGACAGAAAGAACAGCATGAACAAAGTTACAGAGGCATCAGCTTGTTGCTGGAGTGTAAAATGCAAGGCATGGAGGGAGAAGGGAAGGTGGAGGAGTCGACAGGAGCCAGGTCAGAGATGGTTTTGTAGACTACAATGAGGAGATGATTGTAGACTACAATGAGGAGATGATTGTAGACTACAATGAGGAGATGATTGTAGACTACAATGAGGAGATGATTGTAGACTACAATGAGGAGATGATTGTAGACTACAATGAGGAGATGACTGTAGACTACAATGAGGAGATGACTGTAGACTACAATGAGGAGATGATTGTAGACTACAATGAGGAGATGATTGTAGACTACAATGAGGAGATGATTGTAGACTACAATGAGGAGATGATTGTAGACTACAATGAGGAGATGATTGTAGACTACAATGAGGAGATGATTGTAGACTACAATGAGGAGATGATTGTAGACTACAATGAGGAGATGATTGTAGACTACAATGAGGAGATGATTGTAGACTACAATGAGGAGATGATTGTAGACTACAATGAGGAGATGATTGTAGACTACAATGAGGAGATGATTGTAGACTACAATGAGGAGATGATTGTAGACTACAATGAGGAGATGATTGTAGACTACAATGAGGAGATGATTGTAGACTACAATGAGGAGATTGTAGACTACAATGAGGAGATTGTAGACTACAATGAGGAGAGCCATTGAAGGTGTCTAGCAGAGGAGTGAGATGATCAGCTGTGTGCTTTGCGAGATTGTTCTGATTACACAGAATGAGTTTCAGGAGTGTCAGACAGGAGGCGCTGACTCTACTAGGGGGCTATTGGAGTGACTGGAGTAAGAGGAGGTAAGGACCAGAGTAGAGCAGTGGTAATGGAGGAGAGAGAGGAAGGCGGGGGCGGGGGGGCTGCTGAGGCAAGTGCATAAGCAGAGGAGCAAGGATGACTCCCAGGTGCTTGGCTTGGGCAACCACATGTACTGAGTGACTAGGACAGATAACACAGGAGACATGACTAAGATAACACAGGAGAAGGGAGAAATGGAAGGTGGGAAGATGACCAGTTCCTTTTTGAAAATGTCTATGTACATCCTCAAGGGGTGACAGGTGGACTCTGGAAATGTGGATCTGAAGCTCAGGAGAGGTATCTGAGCTGAGGATACAGACTTTGAATCACTAGAGGGGAACTCATGCTTGTGGATGGGTCACTGCCAGGGAGTACTTGAAGGAGAGAAGCGTACTGAGGACAGAGCTTGTGTAAAGAGAAGGGGAAAAAAGGAAAGCAATGTCAATAAAGGAGATTGGGGACACCCAGGATACAGCTGTGTTAGGGAAAGCCAAGGGAGGGGAGAGATCAAGGAGAATGGAGTGGCCGACTGTGCCAACTGGTACAGCAAGGTCAAAGGAGATAAGGACTTGCGGACAAGGATCTGTTGGATGTGACTAGCCTGAGCACAACGTGCTGAAATGTGGGTGGTAGCGAGGGAGCCAAGATAGAAAAGCAAGAAAGAACTGCTCTTTCAAGATTGGGAGTGACAGGAGAGAAACAAGAAGGCATTAGTGTGAAAAGGAGCCAGTGCAGAGTCTCTGCTTCTTGATGGGGTACATCTGAGCAGGTGGCTAGGGAAGAGGAAAGGAAGCAGGGGGAGCGAGAGGTTAGAAAGAATCATAGAGAGGTTAAGTGTCCTGGAACAGTCAAGGCAGGAAGGGCACCTGAGGACAGGGGTGGGCCTGGCCTTGACCAGGTAGAGGGAGGCGGCTTCTGAGACCCAGGGAAGGGCGGCAGTGCTGAGCGGTGAGTCTGTAAGAAGGGTTCATGCCTGAAGGTCTGTGATTTGGGGGAAAGGAGTCTGGACCCATGTGGGAACTTGCAGAGAGTGAAGAGCAGCACTAAATGACCACAACAGGAAGTGGGCAAAGCAGCCCACCAGGGATGCTCAGAAGAGTTGTGCTTTGTATTTCCCCCTGCAGCCTAGGTGCAAGAGAATTTTGCCCCAGCAGAAAACAACAGCTTGAGCATTCGTGCTAATCCTTCCTTTTTTCTTTGGCTTTTCTCCAAAAGGCAAGTATCTTGCAAAAACCTTCAGCTGTCTTTTTCTTGCCATAGATGCAGCATGTGCCAGGGCTTTGAGGGAAGGCCTAAATTGCCCAGAAATAATATTACTGCTGAAGTTTCTAAAAGGCCTCCGTCAGGCCTTCAGGTTCACTTCCTTAGGCCCTGGTCAGGCAACGCCTATTGGAATATTGGCTGCAGGGCTCCAGACCTTCCGAAGGCTGTTTTTCCTCACAACCTGACTGGATCTGCCTGGGTGAGAAGGTGACGTAAGCAGGTATGTTTTGGATATGGGAGCTGTGTCTCTGCATCAGGCAGAGGAAATATTTCCAGGTTGAAGCATACTGTAGGAGAGTTTTGAGATTGCTTCAAGCTCCCCAAACAGCAGAGGCCTGAGAAACGATGGCTGCAGCCCTAGGTACACCCAGGGCATCTTCCTCTGCCTGCCCTCTGTGGGCTGAAATCCTCAGCAGAGGGTCATCATCAGCCAGGTGAGGCTGGTGCCCATTTCAGGGCTGGTCCTCCTGTTTCTCATTCACCATGACTTTCTCTCTTTGAAGATCAGCCTCCTCCTAGGTCAGCTCTGGGTCAGGGAGAAGGCAGCAGGAGCACGAAGAAGGGAGTAAGGGACCACCAAGTAAGCTCGTCTGAGAAAGAACATTTAGAAACAGGACCCTCAACCCCAGAAGGAAGCTGACCTTCTGTCTCCACTGTCTGGATCTGTGCCCCTCCCACCTGTCACAGTCACTACTGGTGCCCCTCACCCCACTCCACTCCTACGTCCACCCAGCCTGTTTCCTCCCCCCTCATTTCTCAATTCACTACACTTTCTTCAGTTCCTCAAAGCTCAGCTGCACCCTGTGCCCAGACACCTCAGGGCTCCGGCCCAGCAGGACTGCCACAGAGCCCAGGGCCTATTTCTCCTGTGCCACCCCAGGCACCCCAGCCCGAGGCCTGACCCCTTTATGGCATCTGTTGCCAGCCCAGCCCTGTCATGGCCTCATGGCTGCTACTTTCCCATGTGGGCTGACTTCTCAGTGCCTCCCATTTGCCTTGATACTGGCTTCTGGGCTCAGAAGCAGTAGGACAACTGACTAGCTGAGGCCCTCCTGCTGTGGGTCCAATCATCTGCCCAGGTCACACTGAGGGCTGCTGTGCTCTCTGTGATGTCACCCCCATTGACTCTGGGTTCCTTGAGGACAGAGAAGGTGTCATAGCCACAATTACCTTCCCAACATATGTCTAAGAATCTGGCACAGGGAACATTTGTGGGTGGGCCCGTGGAAAGACGGACAGATGGTTAGATAAATGGATCAATGCCTGCTGGAGTCCCTGCCATGACTTAACCCCAGTGAGGCTCCATGACAGTCCAGTTCTCACTACTTCCTGGTATTTCAAAGGATGAGTCCAGTTGGCTCCAGAATTTCTATTTAAAAGGAGCTTAGGAGTGCAATCAGGTTGGGAAGATTGGCAAGGGGATTTGTCTTAAAGTTGCATTTCCATAGCAAGCACTTTTTTTGTGTGGTAGACATGGAGGTTTACCACCACAGTCCCCTTCGAGGGAGGACTTGCTGCTCAGCTGCAGGGAGCATGGTCAGCAGACAGCCTTTGATGTCAGCTCCTACAGGGTCTGCCTCAGCTGAAGAGTTGCCATGTCCAAAATCATGCCCTCACCGGGGCAGCCCCTATCTGGTGACTGAGGGAGGTGGTGTATCTAGGCTTAGCTATTTTGGCTTGATGTAAGACATCTAACAGGCAATGCTGACTCTTGGGCTCCCTGCTGGAGGGCTGAGGCTCTATCAGCATCCAACACAGTTTGATTTCCACCTCTACCAATTTCACAGGTGTTAATCCCTAACAAACAGCTTGATCTCAGAACCCCAACCCAGAGTCTGTTCCCCCCAACCCAAACTGCCACATTTTTTAAAATTTAAAGATAAATACAAATATCAATATTTTCTAAACTTCTTGTATTCAAGCCTTTCATACATTTGAGAAAAATCATCCCTACCGAAGAATACCAAGTGGTGGCTCCGGGGTGTCAGTGGAGATGATGGAGAAGCTGAAGGCCCTCCAGTCCTCCCTTTTCACCACACTGACATCTGGTAGAGTTTTCTGGTTTGGAAGCCCTGTGTGTACAGACAAACTTAGCAAGGAGTACGTCAGGGACAGGGAGCTGGGTGCCCCAGGTGGATCTAGGGGGAGAAAGGGAGCTGTAGATTTCTTCCTGGATATCAGGCACCTCCCTAATGAGATGGCCAGAAACAGTAGAAAGATTACCCACTTCTCTCTCAGGAGGGACTTCCAGAGCCTTGGGGAGCCCAGGATTGAGAGTGGACTTCCTAAGTGGAGGAAACAGAGAGCAGAGTCTGGAGCTGCTGAGGTGCCTGGAAATTGAGAGTCAGGATATCAGAGAGGAGGGAGCTGCACAGGGAAGGAGCTCCTGCAATCTGCGTATGAACCCCCTTGGGTCTTTGACCAAATACTAACCTGTAGATGCACAGAGCAAGATACCACAGGTCTGTCAGAAAGGAATTATCCATTGGGGTCCGTATAAGCGAAATGAGGATTCTGAAGGTTGCACAGTGCTGAGATATTGGTGTTCCAACTAGCCAGAATAAAGTGACATCCCAGGCATTCAGTGGAGAGCTCAGAAGGGCCATATCTTAGAAGTAGGTTTGCTCTAGCCTTAGAATAAGGGCTACTCTAGTCCCACCCTAATAAAGCCTAAAACCAAGTCCCAGTTGGATCAAACTGATGTGCCAATACATTAACTACCTAAAAGAACAAAAAAACAACACTCTTTGAGGGAAGAAAACAAATCCAGACTCTCAATAATGTAATATGCACATGGCTCAGCAAGCAATAACAATCATTAGACCTGGAAAGGAGCAACAAAATGCGACCCATAACCAGGAGTAGCAACAACAAAAACAAAATGGTCCAAAGAAACAGACACTGAGAGGACACTGGAATTAACAGCCAAGGACTTTAAAACAGCTATTATAAATATATTCAAGATTTAAAAAAAAAAAAAAAGATGGAGGTAAGGCATCTCAGCAGAGAAATGGAAACTATTAAAAAAAAAAAAAAGAACAGAATGGAAATTCTAAAACTAAAAATTATAATATTTAAAATGAAATTTTTGGATTTCCCTGGCAGTCCAGTGGTTAAGACTCTGCGCTTCCACTGCAGGGGGCGCAGGTTTGATCCGTGGTCGTGGTTGGGGAACTAAGATACCACATGCTGTGCAGCATGCCAAGAAGAAAAAACAAAAAACAAAAGAAAACAAAAATTTACTGGATGGGGCTTCCCTGGTGGCAGAGTGGTTGAGAGTCCACCTGTCAATGCAGGGGACGCAGGTTCATGCCCCGGTCCGGGAATCCCACATGCATTTACTGGATGGGGCTTCCCTGGTGGCAGAGTGGTTGAGAGTCCACCTGTCAATGCAGGGGACGCAGGTTCATGCCCCGGTCCGGGAAGATCCCACATGCCGCGGAGCAGCTGGGCCCGTGAGTCATGGCCGCTGAGCCTGCGCGTCCGGAGCCTGTGCTCCGCAACGGGAGAGGCCACAGCAGTGAGAGGCCTGCGGACTGCTAAAAAAAAAAAAAAAAAAAAAAAAATTTACCGGATGGGCTTAACAGCAAGTTGGACACTACAAAACAAAAAATCAGTATATCTGAAAACAGGTGAATAGAAACTATCCAAACTGAAACACAGAAAGAAAAAGGATTGAAAAACACAGCCTCAGTGACTTATGAGATAATCTCAAGCAGTCTAATATATGTATATATGGAGCCTCAGAGGGAAAGAAAGATCAGCACAGAAAAGATTTTGTAGAAATAATGGCCAAAATTTTCTAAATTTGATAAAAACTGTAAACCCAGAACTGATCCCAGAAGAAGCTCAATAAAACACAAGCAGCATAAACATTAAAAAAAAAATAAACTAAAAATCCATCATAGTCAAATTGCTAAAAGAAAATAAAAATAAAGCACCCAGAGGAAAAAAGGCACATTACATATGGGGGCCAATGATAAGAATAATCACTGACTGCTCATGAGAAGCAACGGAGATCAAAAGACAACAGAATGGAGACATTCAAGATGGCGGAAGAGTAACACGTGGAGATCAACTTCCTCCCCACAAATACATCAAAAATACATCTATATGTGGAACAACTCCTACAGAACACCTACTGAATGCCAGCAGAAGACCTCAGACTTCCCAAAAGGCAAGAAACTCCCCATGTACCTGGGTAGGGTAAAAGAAAAAAGAAAAAACAGAGAGAAAAGAATAGGGACAGGACCTGCACCAGTGGGAGGGAGCTGTGAAGCAGGAAAAGTTTCCACACACTAGAAAGCCCCTTCACTGGTGGAGATGGGGGCGGCGGGGTGAGGGGGAAGCTTCGGAGCCACAGAGGAGAGCGCAGCAACAGGGCTGCAGAGGGCAAAGTAGAGAGACGGCCGCACAGATTATCGGCGCCGACCAGCACTCACCAGCCCGAGAGGCTTGTCTGCTCACCCACGGGGACGGGCGGGGGCTGGGAGCTGAGGCTCTGGCTTTGGAGGTCAGATCCCAGGGAAAGGACTGGGGATGGCTGCGTTAACACAGCCTGAAGGGGGCTAGTGCACCACAGCTAGCCGGGAGGGAGTCTTGGAAAACGTCTGGTACTGCCTAAGAGGCAAGAGACCATTGTTTTGGGGTGTGTGAGGAGAGGGGATTCAGAGCACCGCCTAAACGAGCTCCAGAGATGGGTGTGAGTCTCGGCTATCAGCATGGACCCCAGAGACGGGCATGAAATGCTAAGGCTGCTGCTGCAGCCACCAAGAAGCCTGTGTGCAAGCACAGGTCACTATCCACACCTCCCCTCCCGGGAGCGTGTGCAGCCCACCACTGCCAGGGTCCTGTGATCCAGGGACAACTTCCCCAGGAGAACACACAGCACGCCTCAGGCTGTTGCAATGTCATGCCGGCCTCTGCCACCACAGGCTCACCCCTCATTCCGTACCCCTCCCTCCCCCTGGCCTGAGTGAACCAGAGCCCCCTAATCAGCTGCTACTTTAACCCCGTCCTGTTTGAGCAAAGAACAGATGCCCTCAGGCGACCTACATGCAGAGGCGGGGCCAAATCCAAAGCTGAACCCCAGGAGCTGTGGAAGGAGGGGTTGGGAGGGAGGTGGGAGCAGAGTCATTGCCGAGGGTGGGATGGGGCGACCGAGGAATGACGGCAAATTTGCCTAAAACCGGAGCAGGGAGTGTGGTCCATGTCATGCAAAGTCTCTGAATGAGGGGATTACACATATTCTTCAGGCCACCTTGCTTCTTTTCTTTTCTTTTCTCTTTTTTTGAGTGTGTATGTGTATGCTTCTGTGTGTGATTTTGTCTGTATAGCTTTGCTTTTACCATTTATCCTAGGGTTCTGTCTGTTTTTTGTTTTTGTTTTTTGTTGTTGTTGTTTTTAGTATAGTTTTTACTGCTTGTTATCACTGGTGGATTTGTTTTTTGGTTTGGTTGCTCTCTTCTTTCTTTCTATTACTTTTTAATTTTTAATAATTATTTTTTATTTTAACAACTTTATTAATTTTTTCTTTTTTTCATTCTTTTTTTCTCTCTTTTATTCTGAGCCATGTGGATGACAGGGTCTTGGTGCTCCGGCCAGCTGTCAGGCCTGTGCCTCTGAGGTGGGAGAGCCGAGTTCAGGACATTGGTCCACCAGAGACCTCCCAGCTCCACGTAATATCAAATGGTGAAAATCTCCCAGAGATCTCCATCTCAACACCAAGACCCAGCTCCACTCAACGATCAGCAAGCTACAGTGCTGGACACCCTATGGCAAACAACTAGCAAGACAGGAACACTACCCCACCCACTAGCAGAAAACCAGCCTAAAATCATACTAAGGTCACAGACACCCCAAAACACACCACTGGACAGAGACCTGCCCACCAGAAAGACACGATGCAGCCTCATCCACCAGAACACAGGCACTAGTCCCCTCCACCATGAAGCCTACCCAACCCAGTGAACCAACCTTAGCCATTGGGGGCAGACACCCAAAACAATAGGAACTATGAACCTGCAGCCTGTGAAAAGGATACCCCAAACACAGTAAGTTATGCAAAATGAGAAGACAGAGAAACACACAGCAGATGAAGGAGCAAGGTAAAAACCCACCAGACCTAACAAATGAAGAGGAAATAGGCAGTCTACCTGAAAAAGAATTCAGAGTAATGATAGTAAAGATGATCCAAAATCTTGGAAATAGTATGGAGAAAATACAAGAAACATTTAACAAGGACCTAGAAGAACTAAAGAGCAAACAAACAATGATGAATGACACAATAAATGAAATTAAAAATTCTCTAGAGGGACTCAATAGAAGAATAACTGAGGAAGAACGGATAAGTGACCTGGAAGATAAAATAGTGGATATAACTATTGCAGAGCAGAATAAAGAAAAAAAGAATTGAAGACAGTCTCAGAGACTACTATGACAACATTAAATGCACCAACATTCGATTTATAGGGGTCCCAGAAGAAGAGGAGAAAAAGAAAGGGGCTGAGAAAATATTTGAGGAGATTATAGTTGAAAATTTCCCTAATATGGAAAAGGAAATAATCAAGTCCAGGAAGCACAGAGAGTCCCATACAGGATAAATCCAAGGAGAAACACGCCAAGACACATATTAATCAAACTATCAAAAATTAAATACAAAGAAAAAATATTAAAAGCAGCAAGGGAAAAACAACAAATAACATACAAGGGAATCCCCATAAGGTTAACAGCTGATCTTTCAGCAGAAACTCTGCAAGCCAGAAGGGACTGGCAGGACATATTTAGAGTGATGAAAGAGAAAAACCTACAATCAAGATTACTCTACCTGGCAAGGATCTCACTAAGATTTGAGGGAGAAATTAAAACATTTACAGACAAGCAAAAGCTAAGAGAATTCAGCACCATCAAACCAGCTTTACAACAAATGCTAAAGGAAGTTCTCCAGGCAGGAAACACAAGAGAAGGAAAAGACCTACAGTAACAAACCCAAAACAATTTAAAAAATGGTAATAGGAACATACATATCGATAATTACCTTAAATGTAAATGGATTAAATGCTCCAACCAAAAGACACAGACTGGCTGAATGGATACAAAAATAAGACCCATATATATGCTGTCTACAAGAGACCCACTTCAGACGTAGGGACACATAGAGACTGAAAGTGAGGGAATGGAAAACGATATTCCATGCAAATGGAAATCAAAAGAGAGCTGGAGTAGCAATCCTCATATTGGACAAAATAGACTTTAAAATAAAGACTATTACAAGAGACAAAGAAGGACACTACATAATGATCAAGGGATCAATCCAAGAAGAAGGTATAACAATTGTATATATTTATGCACTCAACAAAGGAGCACCTCAATACATAAGGCAAATGCTAACAGCCATAAAAGGGGAAATCAACAGTAACACAATCATAGTAGGGGACTTTAACACCTCACTTTTACCAATGGACAGATTATCCAGAATGAAAATAAATAAGGAAACACAAGCTTTAAATGATACATTAAACAAGATGGACTTAATTGATATTTATAGGACATTCCATTCAAAAAGAACAGAATATACTTTCTTCTCAAGTGCTCATGGAACATTCTCCAGGATAGATCATATCTTGGGTCACAAATCAAGCCTTGGTAAATTTAAGAAAACTGAAATCATATCAAGTATCTTTTCCGACCACAACACTATGAAGCTAGATATCGATTACAGGAAAAAATCTGTAAAAAATACAAACACATGGAGGCTACACAATACACTACTTAATAACCAAGAGATCACTGAAGAAATCAAAGAGGAAATTTAAAAATACCTAGAAACAAATGACAATGAAAACACGATGACCCAAAACCTATGGGATGCAGCAAAAGCAATTCTACGAAGGAAGTTTATAGCAATACAATCCTACCTTAAGAAACAAGAAACATCTCAAATAAACAACCTAACCTTATACTGAAAGCAATTAGAGAAAGAAGGACAAAAATACCCCCAAAGTTAGCAGAAGGAAAGAAATCATAAAGATCAGATCACAAATAAATGAAAAAGAAATGAAGGAAACAATAGCAAAGATCAATAAAACTAAAAGCTGGTTCTTTGAGAAGCTAAACAAAATTGATAAACCATTAGCCAGAATCATCAAGAAAAAAAGGGAGAAGTCTCAAATCAAGAGAATTAGAAATGAAAAAGGAGAAGTAACAACTGACACTGCAGAAATACAAAGGATCATGAGAGATTACTACAAGCAACTCTATGCCAATAAAATGGACAACCTGGAAGAAATGGACAAATTCTTAGAAAAGCAAAACCTTCCGAGACTGAATCAGGAAGAAATAGAAAATATAAACAGACCAATCACAAGCACTGAAATTGAAACTGTGATTAAAAATCTTCCAACAAACAAAAGCCCAGGACCAGATGGCTTCACAGGCGAATTCTATCAAACATTTAGAGAAGAGCTAACACCTATCCTTCTCAAACTCTTCCAAAATATAGCAGAGGGAGGAACACTCCCAAACTCATTCTACAAGGCCACCATCACCCTGATACCAAAACCAGACAAGGATGTCACAAAGAAAGAAAACTACAGGCCAATATCACTGATGAACATAGATGCAAAAATCCTCAACAAAATACTAGCAAACAGAATCCAACAGCACATTAAAAGGATCATACACCATGATAAGGGGGGTTTATCCCAGGAATGCAAGAATTCTTCAACATATGCAAATCAATCAATGTAATACACCATATTAAAGAATTGAAGACTAAAAACAATATGATCATCTCAATAGATGCAGAAAAAGCTTTCAACAAAATTCAACACCAATTTATGATAACTTATTTATGATAATAAAGGCCATATATGACAAACCCACAGCCAACATCGTCCTCAATGGTGAAAAACTGAAACCATTTCCACTAAGATCAGGAACAAGACAAGTTTGCCTACTCTCACCACTGTTATTCAACATAGTCTTGGAAGTTTTAGCCACAGCAATCAGAGAAGAAAAAGAAATAAAAGGAATCCAAATCGGAAAAGAAGAAGTAAAGTTGTCACTGTTTGCAGATGACATTATACTATACATAGAGAATCCTAAAGTTGCTACCAGAAAACTACTAGAGCTAATCAATGAATCTGGTAAAGTAGCAGGATATAAAATTAATGCACAGAAATCTCTTGCATTCCTATACACTAATGATGAAAAATCTGAAAGAGAAATTAAGGAAACACTCCCATTTACCACTGCAACAAAAAGAATAAAATACCTAGGAATAAACATACCTAAGGAGACAAAAGACCTGTATGCAGAAGACTATAAGACACTGATGAAACAAATTAAAGATGATAGAAACAGATGGAGAGATATACCATGTTCTTGGATTGGAAGAATCAACATTGTGAAAATGCCTATACTACCCAAAGCAATCTACAGATTCAATGCAATCCTTATCAAACTACCACTGGCATTTTTCACAGAACTAGAACAAAAAATTTCACAATTTGTATGGAAACACAAAAGACCCCGAATAGCCAAAGCAATCCTGAGAAAGAAAAATGGAGCTGGAGGAATCAGGCTCCCTGACTTCAGACTATACTACAAACCTACAGTAATCAAGACAGTCTGGTACTGGCACAAAAACAGAAATATAGACCAATGGAACAGGAAAGAAAGCCCAGAGATAAACCCACACACATATGGTCACATTATTTTTGATAAAGGAGGCAAGAATATACAATGGAGAAAAGACAGCCTCTTCAATCAGTGGTGCTGGGAAAACTGGACAGCTACATGTAAAAGAATGAAATTAGAACACTCCCTAACACCATACACGAAAATAAACTCAAAATGGATTAAAGACCTAAATGTAAGGCCAGACACTATAAAACTCTTAGAGGAAAACATAGGCAGAACACCTCTATGACATAAATCACAGCAAGATCCTTTTTGATCCATCTCCTAGAGAAAGGGAAATAAAAACAAAAATAAACAAATGGGACCTAATGAAACTTAAAAGCTTTTGCACAGCAAAGGAAACCATACAGAAGGCGAAAAGACAACCCTCAGAATGGGAGAAAATATTTGCAAATGAAGCAACGGACAAAGGATTAATCTCCAAAATTTACAAGCAGCTCAAGCAGCTCAATATCAAAAAAACAAACAACCCAATCCAAAAATGGGCAGAAGACTTAAATAGACATTTCTCCAAAGAAGATATACAGATTGCCAACAAACACATAAAAGAATGCTCAACATCATTAATCATTAGAGAAATGCAAATCAAACTGCAATGAGGTATCACCTCACAGCAGTCAGAATGGCCATCATCAAACAATCTACAAACAATAAATGCTGGAGAGGGTGTGGAGAAGAGGGAACCCTCTTGCACCCCTGGTGGGAATGTGAATTGGTACAGCCACTATGGAGAACAGTATGGAGGTTTCTTAAAAAACTACAAATAGAACTACCCTACGACCCAGCAATCCCACTACTGGGCATATACCCTGAGAAAACCACAATTCAAAAAGAGTCATGTACCACAATGTTCATTGCAGCTCTATTTACAATAGCCAGGACATGGAAGCAACCTAAGTGTCCATCAACAGATGAATGGATAAAGAAGATGTGGCACATATATACAATGGAATATTACTCAGCCATAAAGAGAAATGAAATTGAGTTATTTGTAGTGAGGTCGATGGACCTAGAGTCTGCCATACAGAGTGAAGTAAGTCAGAAAGAGAAAAACAAATACCGTAAGCTAACACATATATACGGAATCTAAAAAAAAAAAGAATGGTTATGAAGAATCTAGGGAGAGGACGGGAATCAAGACGCAGACCTACTAGAGAATGGACTTGAGGACACAGGGAGGGGGAAGGGTAAGCTGGGACGAAGTGAGAGAGTGGCATGGACTTATATATACTACCAAATGTAAAATAGCTAGCTAGTGGGAAGCAGCCGCATAGCACAGGGAGATCAGCTTGGTGCTTTGTGACCACCTAGAGGGGTGGGATAGGCAGGGTGGGAGGGAGGCACAAGAGGGAGGAGATATGGAGATATATGTACAGCTGACTCACTGTGTTATAAAGCAGAAACTAACACACCACTGTAAAGCAATTATATGCCAATAAAGATGTTAAAAAAAAAAGACAACAGAATGATATATGTAAAGTGCTAAAGAAAAAAACTGTCAACCTAGAATTCTTTTTCCAGAGACAATATCCTATAAAATGAAGATGAAATATAGACATTTCCAGACAAAGGCAAAAGAATTCATCACCAGCAGACCTACACAACAAGATATGTTAATGCTTTCAGGCCAAAGGGAAATGGCACCAGATGGAAATATGATTCTACATGAAGAAATGAAGAACTCCAGAAATGTTAAATACTTTTTCTTAAAAGTACTTTAGAAAATACAAAGTCTTGTTTTCATTACAAGAAAAACAGCTGACTGTTTAAAGCAAAAGTATTAACAATTTATTACGGTTTACAACATTTGGAAAAGCAAAAAAAAAAAAAAGAAAGAAAAAGAAAAGCGTTTGGTAACAGTATCATGAAGAATGGGAAGGGGGTAATTGGAAATATACTGTTGTAAGGTTCTTATATGCTAAGTGGTGTAACATTAATTCCACGTAGACTGTGATAAGTAGAGATATTAGCAAGCCATACTCAGCAGTGTATACAAAAGACACTATACCAAAACTAAGTTGGGTTTAATCCTAGAAAAGTGAGGTTGTTTTATAATTTAAAGTGGAATAATTCACTCTATGCAAATTAAAGGAGAAAAAAATAATCATGTTTTTCCTAGTCTAGAATTGTCCTTTTCCATCCTGACAAGCTAACTGTGCAACTTCTAACCAGGCCACATAGAGATGCTTAAGTTTGACAAAAGATGGCAGATATATTGCACACATCCCATGTTTCTGTGTTTTGCACCCATGGCAGACATCAATAAACGATCATGCCTCCTCATTCTCTTCTGCTGAGCCTCTCTTGGGTCTCAAGTTTTTTCTCAATACGGATATTAGTTATCAACTGACTGGCAATAATACCTAAGATAAAGTACGTTTCCAATACCTGGTTTGGACCAGAAGAATGAGATGTGGAATGGAGTTTTATCAGAAGTCTGGGATCACTTAAGAATGATGGTTAGAAGACTAATCTTATTATTATAAATAATAACAGTAATGATTATGATGACAGTAATAATGAATCAATGTTATCAACTGCCTATCTCCAGATTTCTTATATAAGAAAAATTAGTAGCAATCTGTTTTTGGATATTTGCCGTTGAAAGCATTCTTGATACAGACTTGATGCCTAAATTGAAATGTGAAAGATGGGTGAGAGCTGACAAAAGTTTGCAGGTAGAGGCATGTCGTGATCAAGACAAGACAGAGATTAGAACTTCGGTAGAAGAGCAAGTGGCTGAGGCATGAGGAACAGGAAAAAATGTAGGAGATGAGAATGTTCAGATCGTAATGAGCTTTAGAAATCTGTGTTATGAAGTACAAACTTTATCCTGGGTACAGTGTACAAATGGGAAGTCACTTAGGGGTTTTAAGTTTGGAAACCAACATATCAGAATTGTGATTTAGAAAGATCATTCAGTTGTTGAAGAGAGCATGCTTTGGAGAGGAACCAGACTAGAGGCATGGAAATCAGTTAGGAAAATGTCATCACGATCCAGGTAAGAGAAATGTTGGTCTCTGGACCACAGCGGTAGCAATGAAGATGGAAGGAAGTTAACATATCCCCAATGTTAAGGGAATAGAATGGCAAAGCTCTGGTGACTAATGCAAAAATTAGTATAAAGAGAGGGAAGAGCAAAGAATGATTCCCATTTCTAGTTTCCTGGGTGGATGATGGGGTCCATGTGATGGGACAGAGGAGGAGAATTTGGGGGACAGGGAGAAAAATATGAGATAATTTCCATTTTTGGACAACCTTGAACAGTCACTTCCAGAGCTGAGTTCATCTTAAGGAACGGATGAAGGGCTCTTTACTGAGGTACTACAACCGTGACTCCACTGACAACAAAACAGTGTGTGTGTGTGTGTGTGTGTGTGTGTGTGTGTGTGTGTGTGTGTGTGTGTGTGTGTGTGTGTGTGTGCGCGTGCGCACGCCTTTTTGGGAATGGAACGTATAGATGGGGAAGACAGACTAGGTAGAAAGAGTGGGGGTTTTTTTGTTTTTTGTTTTCAGGCAAAGAATTTGCCTTCTAGATGTTGGTGGGTGGACCAAATCTGTGAATTAGCAATCGGTTCCACAGTGATATAATACATATGGAAGAGCAAGGATGATTCCCATGTAATGATGGTGTGCCCATATCAGGTACTGACAAAGAAAGTAGTAGCCAACTTGAAAAAGTGAGAAAGGCAGTGAATATTTTTTCAGGACCAATCAGTAGGCTTTATTCCACCACATTTGGGGTCCTGAACTGTGTTAGTGGAAGGTACCAGCATTGCTAAGATGTAGATGAGGAGCTGTATCCAAACTGGACAGGAAACAGATGGCACACTGAGAAAAGTTAATAGAGGTCAAGGAAGGGACTACAAAAGTATGAGCAGGGTTAAAGCAACGACGAGGAACGGTGAAGCCCAGGGACTATCAACAGTGGGGAGCTGCAGGCAAGGGGAGGAGACGATGATTGGAACTCTGAGAAATGCGGAGCTGTAGGAGGGAGGCCACCCTGCAGCAGCAACGGCATTTGGTAGAGGAATGCAACCACTGCCAAACCAGAGCTCAGAGGGAATGACTGAGGAGCAAACAGCCCTGTCCTTTCTCTCCTCTTGTCCTCTACTCCTGCCAGTGCCTCTCACGGGCTGAATCCAACTGGAAGCCAGAAGGCAAAGGAACCCAAATGTGTCATCCACAGAGGTCAGCTTGATGTGACAAAGAGCAGCGTGGAGAATACAGTGGGTCTGCAGGGGCAAAGAAGAACATTCAGCAGAGGAACTTTCCTCTGGAGGGAAAAGGGTGAGGGCGGGTACCTCTAAAGTGAGGACTGTGAATCAGAATTAGAAACTCAAATGAAATAACCAGCCAGTTCTAACCAAGGAAAAAAGGTAAAAAGTAACTAGACTTACCTTGGAAAAAAGATAATTGAAGCCCAGGGTGGGGGTGGGAAGGGGAAGAGGGGAACCTGACAACTGATGTGGAAACACTGTACATTCTACTTTGAAAATGAGAAAGACTGAGAAAGCTGTACAGAATGCCTGGCAAAGCAAAGAACCAAATCTAGAGCTAAGAATCTGTGATTTAACAGTATACAAATACACGTACCCTGCAATTTCTAGTTGTAAGTGAAAACTTCCTGAAGATTTTTGATTCTGAGGAATAAGCCTTGTTCAAAAACGAAGATTTTAAATGTGTATGTGTGAGGGGGGGGGATGATTTCCAGAATTTGCTTCTGGATAGTTCAAGCCTTTTCCTAATTACAGGCCACTGATCAGGATTGAGGACTACAGAGGTAATGGAATGTGAAATGCTCCAGCAGCCAAGTTATATAAACAATTAGAAAAAATTGACAGTTTGCAGTTCAAGTTTGTTTTCTCTTTTAAATAAAAGCAAGAGGAGGGATACTCCCCAAAGAATTCTTGGAACACAAATGAGGCCCAGGTCATGTGCTATAATCTCTCTACCTCAGCAAGAAGACAAACTATTGGGTTGACTACAGATCATTAGGGCAGATTAAGAGGGCCAGTTGTCTCAACGTGCTCGCGGGTGAAATGACTAAGTGGGACTTCTGTTCCCGTATGAGGAAATTTTGAAGGATCCTCATTTTATCCAGTGGGCAAGTCCTGTTGATTGCAGAAAAGCCACAGTGGAGAAGGGTGCTCAATTAAAGTGATAATAATATTAACACTGCAAGGTGTAAAGAGAACTGATTTCTTATACTTTTATTCAAAATGTTCAAAATTTGTATTCCCTAATGATTAAAAAAAGTGGTATCAGGGACTTTCCTGGCGGTCCAGTGGTTGAGACTTTGCCATCCAATGCAGGGGGTGCGGGTTTGATTCCTGGTCAGGGGACTAGGATCCCACATGCCTCGGGGCCAAGAAACCAAAAACATAAAAGCAAGGGCAATATTGTGTCAGATTCATATTGTGTGTGCAATATTGTGTCAAATAAAAAATGAGGACTTCCCTGGTGGCACTGTGGTTAAGAATCCGCCTGCCAATGCAGGGGACACAGGTTTGATCCCTGGTCAGGGACAATCCCACATGCCGTGGGGCAACTAAGCCCATGTGCCACATCTACTGAGCCTGCGCTCTAGAGCCCATGAGCCACAAATTCTGAGCCCACGTGCCACAACTACTGAACCCGCACGCCTAGAGCCTGTGCTCTGCAACGAGAAGCCACTGCAATGAGAAGCCCGTGTGCCACAACGAAGAGTAGCCCCCGCTCACCGCAACTAGAGAAAGCCCGTGCACAGCAACAAAGACCCAACGCAGCCAAAAATAAATAAATTTAGATTTTAAAAAAAGACTTTAAAAAAATGGCCCACATTAAAAAAATCTTAAAATTGATATCAGAAATGGGGAAATCATAGTATAAAATTGGAGAATATAAATTGCATTGCATTAGTATAACTAATTCCATAATTATTCCATAGCTTTATTCCTTAGGCATTTTTGGTGATTTTGAAGAAATAGTTACTGAACACTATGTAACACACACTTTATATTCATTATATCATTTAATCCTTACAATCACGTTCCTGGGCAGGTATTTTACAAAAGTGGAAACTGAGTCTGAGAGGTTAAATGACTCATTCATAGTCACACAGCTCATAAGTGGCAGTTGATTCATGCCTAGTCTTACAGCAAAACTAATGCTTTTTTTTACTATACAATTCTGCTTCTCTGTCCTTACGGAAGTTTTGTTGTATTTTTTTTTAATTTTAGAAGTGACTATGTACTTGTGCTCCAGTTACCATGGAACAGTATGTTAGAAAAGTAGACATGGAGTATTCATTCACAAGAACAATTAGAATATCTGTGAGAATCCCTTTCGACACTAGTCTGTAACTGCTTAGTTATTTTTATTATTATTATTATTATTATTATTATTATTAACATGGCTGTGCCACGCGGCTTGTGGGATCCTACTTCCCTGACCAGGGATCGAACCCAGGCCACGGTAGTGAAAGCACTGAGTCTTAACCACTGGGCCGCCAGGGAACTCTGCTTAGTTATTTTTTAAAACAGCAAATCCTTCATGTGTGCAGACCTTATAGGAATTAAGCCTCCTAGAAGGAATATTAGTCCAATTCCCTGCAAGAAGAATGTCAGTAATCCTGGAAGACTCACTGCAGCTGGAAAGAGAGTTTTCAAATGGGAAATGCCGAAGACGAGAGCAGAGAGAGAACTGTCAAGAACTATGTGACAAAAGGCAGAGTAGCAGTGGCACCAGAGTGAGCAAACAAGCAGTAGTGACTCTCAAACACATGAGGCTAGGTTTTAGTACATTACCTGGGCTTTGTGAAGAAGTCCCAGAGCTGGAGGTTTTAAATGCCTCAAAGTCAACGTTTTCCCCTTGCATTTTTTCTGTGTTAAGAAAAAAAAGGTTTCTTTTCAGACAAAAGGGATTCCTCCTAGGATGCCCAACCTAGGGGATGGTTCTGTGTGTCTTTTTGAGATTATGCTAATACGTGTGCCTAGTGCCCAGGAGGATCTCGGGATACTCCAGGATCCCAGTACTGACATTTCTTGAAGAATTTGTCCTTATGCTCTGTGATGACCTACAATTTTATGGTCTGTTAAGCAGAGTATTGGTGTATATGGATACAATATGCTTGCAGGTAAAGTGCATCTGACAATTCGAGAAGTAGGAGGGTGCTCATAACACGGTATAAGTTTGAACAATACTGGAATTATACAATGAGGAAATTGAGGGTTGAAGTGATGTCAGAGCAGGGCGGGCATTTCATATAGTGTACCGAACATTACCTCTTGTGTCAAAGGGAAAAAATTCAAAAATTGGCCTAGGCCTGCAAGATCATTCTGGTATACTGGGGAAGAAGGCAGATGATATAGCCAGGTCAAAAATGTGCCATCAGGCCATTCTACTGTGCTGCCAGGTGTTACATGCACAGTCAACCCTCCCAGTTGCTTTCGCACCACTGAGCTAAGCAGATTCATAAAGCTAATCCAGAGATTTTCTAATCTAAAGCACACACCACCAGGAATCACCACACACCAGGAATCAAGTTGCCCTTCAATCTAGACAACTAAATTTCTTTGGATAAGTGTCTTCATAAAGAAAAACTCTAGTAGTACAGACAGCAGAACTAGTAATTAATGATCTACTAAGAATTCAGAAGATTGTGTTTAGCATGACTTTACATTAGTGGATAGCAAAGAGCCAATCAATGCTCATCGAATACAAGACTTACTAAAGTTTGTCAATTGTGGAGTTTCTAACTTGGAGCATTTGCATTGTCTTTTGTTAGCATCTCTAGGTGAGGAAAAAAAATGAAATTATTGGTGTCAACTTTTATATTCCTTTTGGCAAATTTTTTTTTTAAAGCTGTGGGTTTTTTTTTTTGAAGATGTTGGGGGTAGGAGTTTATTAATTAATTAATTAATTTTTGCTGTGTTGGGTCTTCGTTTCTGTGCGAGGGCTTTCTCTAGTTGTGGCAAGTGGGGGCCACTCTTCATCGCAGTGCGCGGGCCTCTCACTATCGCGGCCTCTCTTGTTGCAGAGCACAGGCTCCAGACGCGCAGGCTCAGTAGTTGTGGCTCACGGGCCCAGTTGCTCCGCGGCATGTGGGATCCTCCCAGACCAGGGCTCGAACCCGTGTCCCCTGCATTAGCAGGCAGATTCTCAACCACTGCGCCACCAGGGAAGCCCTTGGCAAATTCTTGATTGTAATTTTGTATTATATAGGAAAAGGAAGCTTAACAATTCTGGGGCTGGCTGATAGAAGGAAGGACAAACTTCATATTATCAGTTAAGCTGAGACATTTACTGAGTAACTTCTATGTGCCAGGTTCCTTAAAGAAATAGGCCCTGCCTTATGGGAGAGCTCACAAGTGTATGAAGGAAACAAAGTAAACAGGTATTTTCAATCTAATGGGGTTAGATCCTGTTTTCATATAGCTTAAGGCAAACCCCCTAATCATTTCAGATTTTCTCAAGTAAAACATTCTAAAATTAGCAATACTTTCAACTGCCTGCATGCTTTGGTAATTATGCGAGGTTCCCATGGCACAGGCTCTAGAACCCAGTTTTAAGGACAGAAACACCTTCTCAACCTACGAAGAGCTGAGCACTCTCTGTGACAGCTGACTCTCCATAAACTCACAATTAATTGATATATAAAATGAGCATTATAATGGGAATTACAATGGGAAAGTAAGCTAGTTGGAGGACTGTGGTAACTTGGCTGCACAGAAAGGACATACACTTATGGTTAGTACCAGATAAAGACCGAGTAAGAAACTAGTAAGCACAGAAGTGAATATACTTACCGAGTTTACCAAAAACATAACAAAGACCTGGACAATTTCAAAGGCTATCATAGCATAGTAAGTTGTTGTTCTCTAACCATGAGACAAAAATGCCATCTCAAGATCTGGAGTTAAAAACCCAGAATGAATGGATTTTTTTTTTTTTTTAAGGCTTTTCTTATTTTTCCAGATTCCATACACCCTCATTTATGTTGATGTAAAATTAAAAACTTTTGCTTTAGTTTACAAAAAACTCAGGCTCATTGCAGAAAATGTAGAAAATATGAAAGTATAAGGGTCAAAAAGCTAGACCACCCATAATTATCACATAAGGCTAACTTCTTGAACATTTTGGCATTATTCCTGTGAGGCCAGACCATTTCCTATGTATTACTATGTGTTTTGTGTCATGTTTTATATATTGATTTTTAGTTTCAAGTGGGACTTTCCAGACCTTGTCCCAGGTCCTAGGAATGTACTCTACTTGGACCTTGCTGGTATCTCAGGAAGACTGACTACTCAGACCAGCAGTTCTCCAGCTTTAGTGTGCATAACAATCACTTGGAGGCCACCTCAGAACAGGCAGCTGGGCCCCACCCAGTCTCTGATTCAGTAAGTGTGGATGGGATCTGAAAGTTGCATCTCTATTGAGTTCCCAGGTGATGCAGATGCTGATGCTGCTGGTCTGGGATCATACTCTGAGAATCACAGAAAACTGAAAAACAGACCAGCTGTTTAAACACTGGTGTGGCTTGTATTTTCAAAAATACTTAGTGTCACTATTTAAGGAGAATTTTTTCTCTTGATTTCATTCATGAAATAAGTGTAATAGGTCAGTTCACTGAAGCCCAAAATCTATTCATATTTAATAGGAATTGGTGTGCTTTGGCTAGGAGGACCTTCTGAGTGTTTTTGAATTCTGAGCATATTCCATAGTGAATTCTGAGCCCTCGGTTGGCCCCCAATTGCCTCCCCAGCCTCATCTTCCCTTAGTCATCCTCCCCTTTGGCACCAAGATATTTCCTCATGGCTCCCCACACTTCCCTTTACACATGCCCTTCTCTGTACCTGGAATGCTTCCCTTTCCCACCATTCTTCCAATCAGACTTAAAGCCACAATTCAACTGTTGTATGTCTGTATGAGCTCCTCCCTGAAACACTAGGCAGTAAATCACTCCTTTGTGCTTTTAGTATCTTGTTCTTTTCTTTATATGTTATATTAAAACTATGTTTACTTACCTATGTTAAGTCATACAACCCTAAAGGGTAGGTAGTGTGTCATACTCCGATCTGAACCACTGACAAGTTTAGAGTGTGTTGAGTGGTACAGACAAACAGATAACTGCAATATATAAAACACAGTGCCTAACCCAATAGCATATAAGAGAACCTCTCTAAATGGTCCAGAAGCATGTACTCCTATAGTGAAAGACAGTATAGTGTGATGGACAAGTGTAGCAGGCTTTTGAGCTAGACTTACCTGAGTTCAAACCTTGGCTCTGCCACTAGCAGTGTAACATGGATAAATTACTAATGTTACACACCTTAGTTACCACACCTATAAAACATGGGTAATAGAGGTGCCCTTCTCAAAGGGTTGCTGTAAGTCACAAATGGGTTAATACATGTAAAATGCTTAGAGTAGTGTCTGGCACATAGTGAGTGCTCAACAAGTGTTCACTAATGTTATTTCTACAGTGTAAAAGGTACGAGCTGGTTTTCCTCTCAACAACTAGAAATCAACAACCCAGTTCGGGAAAATGACAAACCTGTGAAAGATGTAACATAAAGCAGAGAAGTAGGTATTATATGTCAAAAAATTAAGTACTGATGAAATAAATATATATTCTCCTCGGATGATTATTTTAAATAAAATCCATTCATCTGTATGTTTAGGTTCAGGTGTGTTTGTTAAAAAATAAAACAAAAAAAAACAGCTCTAATACTAGGGTAGAGTCATATGAGATTATCTTTGTAGTTCAAAGACCATCAAGTATTAGCATTTTTACGTGTTTCAACCTAACACTTTCTAGTTACACTTTGCTCTCAAAAACTGAAGATAAGCTTTCCACAGATATATGTGAGAGAGAGAGAAAGAGAGAAAGAGAATTAGGTTTTCTGCATAACAGCAGAAAATAAAGGAATTCTGCCTCCAAAGCATCTTTGGAGGACACCTAATTCAACCCCATAAAAAAACAAAGTCAAATGTCTAGGAGAGAATCTCAAAGTAAATATTTTGAAGAGAATAATGAGGTATGCTTATATATTTTAATGAATTCAGAAAAATCTCCACTGCCTCTCTACATCTTTTTTTTAAAATTTCTTGGCTGCACCACGCAGCATGTGGGATCTTAGTTCCCTGACCAGGGATCGAACCCACACCCCCTGCATCCCTGCATTGGAAGTGCAGAGTCTTAACCACTGGACTGCCAGGGAAGTCCCTGCCTCTCCTCATCTTGTATAAAAGTATAGGTATTGTATGTGAACTGTGACAAAGGAAAGGAGGGAGGGAGGGAGGGAGGGAAAGAAAGGGAGAAAGAAAAGAAAGAAAATGACAATTATAGCCTTATTTGCCCACCATAAAGATATTTAACTTGTATTTACCACTTTACATTTTTCTACATAAATGTATTCTTACAGCCATCAACTTGCAAAGGAGCACGTCAAACTTAATGTTACTCAAATTTTTCTTTAATAAAGAAAAATCAAAGGAATAATTTAACAAATATGCTCAAATGACAAAGATGATTTGTTTAGGAATCTTAAGGGTAGCAGAGATGTATGCTAAGAGAGTACCATCATTAAAAAGAAGGCATTCATTCATTCTATGACTTGAAAATGTCTCAAGATAAAAATACTAATTCAATAAGAAAATATTTCATATTTCTTTTATCACAGAGACTGTAAATTTAATTAACTCATTTCTATATCAAGTTATGCAGTATACCTTCCTTTCTCTAGCTTCTCATGCAAAAGATTAGGGAGTTTTTGTCAAAATAGAGCAAGTCAGTGTTAATATTTTCAAGTCACAGCTTGGAATCAGCCTAGAAGAGCTTGGCTAGGAAGGACATTTATATTCACCTGTACCCCAGCCTGATATCAGCTCTCTCCTTTTTTGGTTACCCTCTATTACTAACGAATGATTCCTTATACTTACTCAATAGACAAATTACAACAAATGTATTTATAAATTAATGAAATATCATTCAATGTGGAGGAGAGGAGCTGGAGCCTAATGACACCCTGGCACTGTTTTTAGAAAAACCACCTCATTCCAGCTAATAAATAAAAATAATACTTTAACAAAAAGTATTCATCCTGCCTATATGCTTCCCCTAAAATGCTGTGTAAGAGATTCAGAATTCAATAAAATTAGGATATAAAAAGTAATGAGTACACCTTTAAAAAGGTAAGAAGTATAAAAGAGAACTGTTTCCCGTAATCCTAACCACATTACCTCATGAGTAGTTTTCAGGACAATTATTGTAAAAATACAATAAATACTATAATGGAAATATAGGGATTCATTTATTACTTTTTGGTTTACAAACAAAGGCACCCAATAATGCTTCTATTTATTTCTTATAAAAGATTATCGATTTACATTTAAAACAAAAAGCAAAAAACCCTGAAACAGTTCCTACAGACAAGCACAAAAAAGGGAGAGAAGATTTTTTTCCTCCCTGCTTCCAAGCTTTATTACACAGATTCAGAAAATATTTATTTTATACCATCCTTAAGTCAAAGAATGTATTACCATGCTTCTCTGTGTTGAGTTTTTGAACATATTAATGTTGCCAAGTCAAGTTTAAATATAGTTATAATGACTTCATGACTGACAAATGCATATGTCAGAATTATAAGAATCAAGGGTGAATAGGGGAAAAAAAACCCAATGTTTAAAAAACAGCTTTATCAAATGAATTAAATGAAATATTAGATTTATTTAACAGGCTATCCTGTTAAAATTTGAGTTTGTGTGTAAAACACAATCAGAAAGAACTAAAAACCATATCTAACAATGACATAAATACAAATGATTTCCAAAACCTTTGTTTGAGTTAAGCTTAAAGTCAAGTTGGTGAGGATTAACAACCTATATACTTTTTATACTAATTTTAGAACTTTAAGTTCCAGAATGACATATTAACTTATTAATTAGCTTTCTTTTGACAAAAGAATTCTAAACACACAAAATTAATGCAGTGGCCTCAGCACCCTCCCAGTTATCATTTCTTTAAGTTAGATGACAAGAACAATTACAAGAACTGACAGAGTTCAGAGACACACACCTTCCAAGTACTTCACACACCTGCCGAAGTTGTACCTGATTCTTTTGCAAGACACAAAGACAATTCATCTGATTCTAAGTATATTCAGCAGATGTGTAAAAATCATACAAATGTTAGCATGTTTTCAACACATTATGGAAATGTATTTGGAGAGATGGAGTACTCAATGTATAGAGCATCTACAGTTAACTTTGTGGGCCACTTCAAATCAAAGGCATCATCATTTATTCCATTTTTAGACACTGCCATGGTCTCTCACACCTTACACAAGGTATGGTCCTAAACCAGAGACTTTAGTATCATTGCAAAGAATACATATGTATTTATATTTATATACATATTTCTTTTAAAATAATGTTTTAAAAGGTTTACTACAGAAAATCTGGCTTCAACATGGAAGCATTTTCCTTTTCAAGATTATACACCTGCATGGAAGAAGGTGGTTTCCTTTACATTTAGTTTTTGCACAATAACAAAATAAATTTCTTATACACTGCATTTAAATTGATGAAGAAAATTAAGATGTAAAGTTCTATGTAACTTTTTGTATTGTGAATTGACTTCATTAAACATTTTCAAGATACATTGTTAATGATTTAAATATAGTACAACTTGATCAGTTAAATTAGAACATGTTATGCTGATATGTTAAAGCAAATGTGTTATAACAGTAAGGAGAGTTACCTACTATTAAGATTTAAAGGGAATTATAATGTATCATTAAAATATACATTGATTTTCTTGCTATTACTTGTTTCTATAATGAATTCCTTTCTAAAAGCTAAAACCACATGCAGAAAAAAATAAATGATATCTTTAAACTCATTCAACAGTTTGCTACTTTATGTGGTATGTAAATAAAGTTCTTTAATTTTATACACATTATTTTATGTATTATTTTGTTTTTCTGGAAGAAATTCAGCTCTCAAGGTCAAAAATTAGTATGTGTTTACACACATGAGAACATTTTCTTAATGCTATGACTACCTGCAAATACATTCTTCCATAGTAATGTACTTTTCACTGGAAAGACAGTATAAGCCTTTTAAAGTCTTATTAATAAAATTTATAAAGGGCAGAGAGCACAAGTACGGTGAATTCCTCCCTGCACCCACACCTGCTTGTCAAAGTCTCAAGTAATCATCCAGCTTCAAAATATGAACAAAATGTCACAGAACTGATTTTCACTTGGTCATAATGTGGTCAAGAAAAATGTATTCCTATTCTTTTTGATACTAACCGTCTTACTGAATTTTCATTTCCTTCTAAAAACACATAGCATATGTTGACATGATTCTCAAACTCATTTAGATCCAGTAGGGCCTCTATAATAATATATAGCCTTCTGATTATGAAAGCAACTGACTGCTTATAGAAAAATGATATGTATCAGACCTCTAATCAAAGAAAGAAAAATGAGAACGTGTCTCTCATGTCTGAGACCACTCAATAACTTACAGGATGAGGTGAAAATAGTTTGGTTGTAATTTTAACAAAACTAAAACCCACTTGAACTGATGAAAAAAATCAAACACTGAAGAATCAAATATCTACCACTTAGCTAGTACTCCTGTCCAAATAAATGCTTTCCACTGCACTAAATATTATAATTAGAAAATCACTGTATGTTAAGGCATATTTTAATTAATATGTTCCAGAATTGCACAGTTATACTGGTCAGTGTTCCTATTTCCCCACTCCTATCCTCACCCAACCCCTTTTCCCCAGGGATCAAAATGTTAAGTCATGGTTTTGGTGGCTATTATAGATTTCAGTTGGCATACCACAGTGTATTCACTAGGTTTTTATGAGCATATGTTACATAAAATGTTCCATAATTTACTCCACACTCTGAGTTAAGATGGTTTAATGTCTTGACAAAAGGTGAAATGACTTAAGTACATTTTACATTTTGTGCATTTAGACCACCATATGCACAGATGTTCTAATGCTAAATTCTTGTCTTCAGTATCTCATAGTGCTGGATGCTCGGAAGTAAGACAGAAACTTGTAGCACAGACTAACCACAAAGTACCAGATGTTTCTTGCCATTTGTGATCTTGCGATAAAAATGCGCCAAATCAGGATCACGAGGATAGTATTGAAACCGTAACGTATGTTCCTCAACCTGAAAAGCAAATCAAGAAATGTACTGGATACTATTTTCTAGAATAGAATATTGTTGGACAGCAGATAATTCATGCTCATTTTTAATCTAATCAAAGTTCAAATCCATATTAAGCTGCAACTTATTTAAAAACTAACTAGAAGGGACTTCCCTGGTGGTACAGTGGTTAAGAATCCACCTGCTGATGCAGGGGACATGGGTTTGAGCCCTGGTCCGGGAAGATCCCACATGCCGCAGAGCAACTAAGCCCATGTGCCACAACTACTGAAGCCCGTGTGCCTAGAACCAGTGCTCTGCAGCAAGAGAAGCCACCGCAATGAGAAGCCTGCACACCGCAATGAAGAGTAGCCCCCGCTCTCCACAACTAGAGAAAGCCTGCTCGCAGCAACTAAGAACCAACGCAGCCAAAAGTAAATAAATAAATCTATTAAAAAAAAAAACTAACTAGAAGTCCTTAAATTAGAAAGTTAGCAAACATCAAACAAACCTGACTGTGCACATTCTGGACAACAGTCCATCAAACAATGCATTACCTCTATTAATAATGAATAACGCAAAGTTTTTTTATAACAGTACATTTGGGATGCAAATTTATTTATTTAACAAGTATTATTTAGCATCCTTCTGTATGCACTATACTGTGCTAGTCAGCAAGTACATTAGTAGGTACAATAGACATATCTCTTGCACTTCGGAGCTTCCTATCTAATCTAAAAAGGTAGATTCATCATATACATCATCCTTCAGACAAAATAAACATTTTTTGGACATCTTTAGCTGCTTACAAGTTGTCAGACAAGTGAATTTACTCCTTCAGTCACAGGATCAAAAGCCAACTGGACAAGTCCTCATTCATGAAAGAAACATGGCACTTGCTCTAAATAGGAAGACCCTCCTATTCTCAAAGAGCAACATGCACATTACCTTGCTCATGTTTCAAAACATTTTTGATGTTTTTCAATGGTGTTAGAAAGGAATATAAATCCTTTAGATATGCAATACTGTTACATAAATTCCATTAACTTCAACAGGCAGTGAAAGATATAGGACTAGAGTTGATCCTTGAACAACGTGGGGGTTAGGGCATCGACCCTCCAACAATCCAAGTATAACTTCACAGTCAGCCCTTCTTAACCGTGTTTCTACATCAGTGAATTCAACCAACTTGACACTGTGTAGTAATATAGTATGTATTTGTAGGAAAAAACCTACACGTATCAATAAATGGACCCACGCAGTTCAAACCCATGTTGTTCAAGGGTTAACCGAACAACAAACGATCAATGGGTGTAGACAAAAGAGCTCTGAATTAGGAGTCAAAGATCAGTATTCTAGTTTGCCCTACCACCACTTAATACAATACGACTCTGTCAAACACAACTTTCTTAAGTCTCCATTTCCTCATCTATACAGCTAGCTGCCCTATAAATTCTCAAAGAGTTGAAAGCACAAGAGTAATAATGTGAAACTTTTGAAAACTGTTATAAAACTTGTATTAAAAAATTACTATGGGGGCTTCTCTGGTGGCACAGTGGTTGAGAGTCCACCTGCCGATGCAGGGGACACGGGTTCGTGCCCCAGTCTGGGAAGATCCCACATGCCGCGGAGCAGCTGGGCCCGTGAGCCATGGCCGCTGAGCCTGCGCGTCCGGAGCCTGTGCTCCGCCACGGGAGAGGCCACAACAGTGAGAGGCCCGCGTACCGCAAAAAAAAAAAAAAAAAAAAAATTACTATGAATAAAAGAGATTACTATTAAAACTAACTGCATCTCTGAATAATGGATTAATAGTAATTTTTCCTTTTGTATTTTCTGAGTTTTTTTTTTTAACAATTAGTATGTATTACTTTTATAAGAGACTAAGGGAATAATTACAACTATTTTATAAACAAGGAAAAAAGTTCTATAGTGAATAATGTATTATTATACCTCTTTTCCTCTTCTAAAGATGTATTTAAATAGGGTAAAAGAAACTTTACATTACCTCCAGTTTAAAATATATTTTTATTTTCTCCTAATATCTTTACTTCTTTACTAGCAATAAGGGAAGATAAAAGTGATATTTAAAACTAAATTCCACCTGACTTTATTACTAATGGACAGTATAAGCTGATGAAAACAGTAAGGTTCAACAATCATAGGCTAAATTAATACTACCATAGTTACAGCTCAAAGGCAACCACTTTTCTTAAATATGGATACAATGTTATTAGCAGTATCTCAATTTATCAGCTTAGAAAAAATTGTAGTATTTCATAAGGAAGACAAGATGAAATCAAACCCATATAAAAACGTACTTGTTCAGATGTTTCCTAGCTGCAGGGAGGCCAGACATTTCTTCATTCAATACATATTTCTTAGTTCCCATACAGTAGTTCTCTATATATTCTGCCCAATGTAACTGTCGTACATCAATATTAAAAGTCTACACAAACAAAAAATTATTGGTTACTTTCTTGGATAATTTTTCCCACAACCAGTCAAAAATCCACACTTTTTCTAAAGGCTAATTCCACATGACATGATTACAAAACATTTACTGTATTAATTTTTTAAATGTTACTGCTATTCACAAAAGTTATTTCATATCGTCCATTAAACAAAGAAACATTTGAGAAGATAATCTGAAAACTCATGTCAGCTTTTAAAGAGGAGTACATGAAGAAGAAAGAAGCCTGCACCATTAAAAATAAATAAATAAACCGACAAAATCCCATTGTCCAAATAGACCTAAGTATTCCTTTTATACATGTATCAATACACCTGTCTCCAGTTTCCTTCTGTCTACACTATCTCTTCTTTTTGAACATCCTGCATACCACACAGATTAATTTTCCTAGAGAAATAGTATTGACATCAAGAGACAGAATATGTTATGAAAGCTGGCTTAGGAATTCAGATAACTTTAAGTAGGCCATTTGATGAAAAGGGTAGATAAATCTGGAGAAGAAAGCCTTACAAAAATGCTATTTCGTGACAAAATAAGAGGGCTATACACCACTGCTCAGTGCTCCTCCACACACAATCAGGTAATTTTTTTGGTGTAATAAATTATTCACAATTTAATTTACCATTATTTCTGAAAATAGCAAGTTCTAGAACAAACATAAAAAAGCTACCATAAATAAATCATTAAAGTACCAGTGCACTGAAATGGAGACTTAAGATATGAGATATTAGGCGAAGGTCACACATATATGCAACTGGATTCCCATAGGAAGAATGAAAAAGAATAGAACAGAAGCAGTATCTGAAAAGACAATGGCTGGAAATTTTCCAAAAATGGTGAGAGACCAAGCCAAAGATTCAAAACACACATATACCACATATACACACATATATCTACACATATTAGAGTAAAACTGCTGAAAGTCAAAGAAAAAATTTTTGTAAAAACCAGAGAAGGTCCCGTGGATTACCTCCAAAGAAACATTAGTCTGACCAACTGACTTCTGAAAAGAAGCAGGAGAAGCCGAAAGACTATGAGGAGATATCTTCCAAGTGCTCAAAAAAAGCTGCTAACATAGAATTCTATACCAGTATAAATATCTTTGAAAAATAAAAATATTCCCAGAAGAATAAAAACTGATACAAACTGACATCAATAGAAGACACACACTAGAAGAAGTATACTAATGGGAACTCTTTAGGCAGAATGAAAATGATTCCAGATTGAAGTCTGGAATCATTAGAGGAGGATGGAGGATGGAGGAAGAAATAAGAGCAGTAAAAGGACAATTATGCCAGTAAATCTATATGAATACTAATTGACTAGACTACAATAGGAATGATTGTAAGGCACATAACATAAATACAGAATTAAAAAACATAACAACATAGCAGATAGGTGTTACCCTTTGCATTATCCAAGAAAAGGTAGAAGTATCAATATTATATTAGACCTTTGCTAAATTAAGAAAGGATACTGTAAAGCAGCCGCAAATTAGACTGGCTTTTCAACACCAAGAAAGACAAATATAAAAAGAAAGTTGTCTTTAATGTGCTGCAATCATGTAACATAATCACAAACTGAGAATTCACTACCAACATACCTACAACTCAAACATATTCTTGTATTCTGGATATATTTCAAGCAGAAAAAAAATGACCCTAAAGAGAAGACCTTATAGCAAAGACTCTAGTAAATATATAGTTAAATCTAAGTAAAACTGAACAAAATAATCATTTCTAATTATGAGGTTTAAGTAGAGAACTAAAGTAACATATAACCATATAAGTTAATGAGGATGGTAATCAGAGCTAAAACGTTTTATGGTCCTAAATATCAATAAGGAAGAGGCTATAGAAATTGCTCAATTTAGACTTTAAGTATGCATGTTCAAATATCTAAGGTAACCTTAAAAAGAAAATACAGAGTTTAGTTTCAAACTAACAGAGAGCAAAATGTGGAATGGCAAAAAGTAAAAGAGTATACAAAAGCAATTTCTGAGAGAAGGTTTTCCTTAAAACTTAAAGAAAACAGAGTGTTTGGGGGGAAAATGCATAAAGAAGTCAAAATTCTCTTTGAATCTGACATTAAAGAGAAAAAGAGAATCAACGTGTCAATCACGCTTTGAAAAACCTCTGCTACTCTCATACTTACATTATAAATTCTAGGATAAAGCAACTTTATCACCACCAATTATGACTGAAGCTTTAATGGGAGACTATAAATAGATCAACTTTCTTATGGTATAATGGCTGGGGAAAATACTCAATTATTTCTTGGGTTGCTAATTAGCATACTCTAATTAGTATGCTACTTGTTTTCTAATAAAAAACAGAGAATACTTGCCTTTTTATCTTCCAGGTTTAGTTGATTCATTAACATATTGACATTGTCAGTATTCCAAACCCAAGAATTACTTGTGAAATATTCAAGAAACACCATAGCTTTGTGAAGGCGAGTTATTGTCTTCATCATCCTGTATTATAAGAAAAATTGAGATTCATAATTTGCATAGATAGGGAAAAATCTCATCACCACCCAGGGTACCAGTTTCTATTTTGAGACATTAACAATAAAATTGTAACACGTAATTCAATAAGTGTACCATACCACCAGGAAATAAGAATATTTCTGCATCTTA
This sequence comes from Lipotes vexillifer, assembly GCF_000442215.2. NCBI lineage: Eukaryota > Metazoa > Chordata > Mammalia > Artiodactyla > Lipotidae > Lipotes > Lipotes vexillifer. The sequence goes on along the minus strand of NW_006799037.1, from coordinate 4,141,306 downwards.
GAAGAACATTCTATAAATCCAAAATGAATTTAATACAGCAGCAGTAAGTTTAAGCAGCAGTAATTGAATTTAAGCAGCAGTAAATGCCTAAAGAGAGTTCTGCTGATATATGAAATTAATTTTCAAAGGAAATGCAATACTTCAAGGTCATATTTTCTACCTACAATACTAAGCAAATAAATGGATTCATTTAGTATTCCTTTCCTTTTTGTTCCTTAAGCCACATTTTAGTTCAGCTGCATTTTACTAAGATTATCTGTGAATTCATAACATACTGTTCCATTATAATCTCAACTCTTCAGCATCATGGAAGCAAAGTATACAGAAATATTCATTTGCCATTTAGTCAACTCTCTCTACATATTTTAAATAACTTTCTCTTGAACACTAATGGGTACCGTGATTGTCTGGACGTGCCATGAAATCAATGACTCATGTTGACAGCTTTCTGAAAAAAATATTCAAGATATTCAAGATATTCACTCACCTTCCCAAGTCCCCAATATCCATCCTTATGGAAACAAGGGAGTTCGATACTTTTTTTGTTTCTTTTTAGAAGGGTGAAGGGCTTTAATCTTTAAATTTGTCATTTTATATATCATGGCTCACTGTAAGTCATTGATATCGCAACACTAACCAGAAAAGCAACATCTATACAATAATAATTACCTATGATAAGTAGAGAAACGGAAGAAAGAACTTTTTGAAACAAAACACACACCAAAATTCCTAACCTCTGGTAAACAGAAAAATTATGTGTGAAGTAATACTTAAAAAGAATTCTATTTATAGTCCCACAATAAGGATTAGCATTATATGCAGTTTAGAAGTCCCAAAATTAGGGGCTTCAGAAACGGGGGAAATTAGAACATTAGAAATGGGGGGAAAATCAAAACAGTAACATTAGCTAAGAAATTCTGATGACATATACAATACCTTTAGAAAGAAACCCTAAATCCAGATACTGAAAGAAAATGAGGCAACATGGACTCTACGTAAAGAAAAACTGTACTTCACGCAAGGAAGCAATTCCAAAGTAAAACCTCCATTAAACACAAAAAGAATTACTGAGCATCAAAGGCTAAATGTGGACAGGAAGAGTTCAAATAGAAAGTACTTGAAGGGAAAAAAAAAACAAGACATGCTGCTTTTAGAAAAGAGATTAGGCAATTTTTTTCTAAAAAACAACAAAAAGATTTAACAGATTTGTAATTAACATCCACTATCACAGCCAGTATAGTACACTTGAATCACACATATACACATATTTAGTTAATGTGATTTTCCAACATACATCTTACTAAAAAGTTTTTCTTCCTAACAACTCCTTTTTCACTCACAATTCTCACCTAGTCTTATTTTCAGATTCATTCAAGTGACAGAATTACCCTAAAACCAATCACTGATTCAGCCATAATGACAATAAAAAATTGGAGGGGGAGAAGGAAATTTGAAAGGTCATATATGTGTGAAGTTCACAGAATACTTATCAAGCAATAAAACTCTGGATTGAATACTACGGGGGATAAAAAGAAACTTAAAACTTTGCACCATCAACCTTTGGTTAAACATGCTGCAAGAGCAGATGCCTGGGACTACACTGCCATGTATGTTCTGAGTATTTATTCTTTATTACAGCAACCTGTAAAAAATAATCACAATCTTTTAGAGGTGGGCAAGATCGTAATGGTCATCTAGTCCAGGGTTTCTCAGCCTCAGCACTATAGACATTTTAGGGCAGATAATTATTTGTGGTAGGGGGCTGTCCTGTGCACTCTAAGATGCTCGGCAGCATCCCTGGTCTCTACCCACTAGATGCTAGTAGCACCCATCCCCCAGTTGTGATAACTAAAAATATCTCCAAAAATTGTCCAATGTCCCTTGAGGGAGGAAAATTGTCCTCCACTGAGAATCACAAAGATAAAAAAATATCAGATTCAGAGAAGTTAAGGTGGAGAAAGTTAAGCTAAATAATCAAAAAAAACAAGACAATGGAAACATTTTTTTTAAATACCATTTTAAGAGTGATGAAATATCTACTACATTTCAAGAGCTAGAGTAAATAATTTATACTGCTTCTACATGTGATAATATCATGCATCCTAGTCCCCAGTGACTATTAACCAGGAATCCATATGATGTGTATACTTTTTAAATTATGCCAAGATATACAGTAAGTCAGATTTTTATCTAACTGGTACTCAGAATAATGTAAATGAGTAAACTGGACACCACGAATGACATGACTGACATTAGTTTAATGCAGAAGTAGGCATTATATTAAGGCCCCAGTATAAGGTATAGAGGCCAGTACCTTGTTCAGTAAATATCTGAACAAATTAAATAATATAAATTACATATTTATATTTGTAAATATATAATTTATATTACATATAAATTAACATAAATTTACTATATTTATATTTAACATTTATAATATTGCCTAAATAAAAAACCTTTATGTCTCTTGTTGCTTTTACAGTATAGGCTCCCAAAGCATT
>NW_006799037.1:4068245-4138759 GCF_000442215.2 Lipotes vexillifer | reverse complement strand
TTGATACTTAGGAAGCCTTGTACAGGACAAACCTCAGGTAAGAAGATTCTTTATTTGATGTTTCCTATTTGTAGCAAATTTTAATTTCCAAAGGTGGCTGCAAATATTATCTCCCATCTTACATGTTCACCTATAATATCACCTTAATTATCGCCCCATTAAGAGGTGAAGGTAACTTATACAAAAAGAATGAGGTGGAAGTGACACTGTGTGACTTTCGTGGGGAGGTGAGAAAAAGTGACGTAGCTTTCTGCCTTGCTCACTGGAATACTCACCCTTGAAGCCTTCAGAGGTCATGTATGCTGTCCAACTCCCCCTGAGGCTGCCAGGCTGTGAGGAGGCCCAAATTAGTCCACGTGTAGAGACCACAATGAGAGGCTCTGAGACTATATGAAGAGAGAAAGATGCCTGGCCACCCAGCTGCTCTGTACCCTTTCTCTCTACCATTCCTACAGTGTACCTGCTCCAGCCCCTATGACTGTAACCACTTGAAAGATCCTGAGAAAAAACCACCCCATCGAAGGCTTCTAGAATTTCTGACCCACAGAAATCATGAGCAGTAAATGAACTGATTACTGTTTTAAGATACTAAGTTTGATGTCAATTAGATCTCAATTTTTTAAAAAAAGGAAGATAATAAATTTGAAAGATTTGCTATGCAGCACAAACAATGGGAACTGAAAGATTTGTTATGCAGCACAAGTAATAGGAACAGATATCAGTACTGGGAGTGAGGGACTCTGCTATAATAAAAATCTAAACATGCAGTACTGACTTTAGGATTAGGGGGCAGACAGAAACTGGAAGGCCCTTGAAACCACTGCTAAAACCTGGAAGGACCAAGAGTGTTAGTGGAAAAAATAAAAGGGCTCTAAGGAAACTGTTGGTGAGAGTTTCAAGGTAAGTGAGGAAAATAATGTTGGAAGTTAAAAGAACAAAACTGTCACCTGTGGTCACATGGAATATGTATCTAATAAACTCGATGATCTAGCTAAGATTTCCTCAAAGAGGAAAAGATGATCTTAAACAATGAACTATCTGTTTGGGTGCAATTTGGAAGGAATGTAAATTTCCAGCCAGGAATTCTTTAAGAAACATCTTCTGGGGATAGATCAAATCCAGAATGTAAATATAAGATTCTTTGTTAGGACCGCAGAAAGATTTAAGGTAGTATACTTCATAGAATCTTTCAGACAAACAAAAGTTTCACTCTAGATGTTAAAGACATGTCTTACATAAGCTCTATTGTTTAAGAGGCAGGATGTAAGAGTCTAAGGATCTAAGATCCAAGGGTGTTATCCCACAGCAACCTCATAAGGAACCCAAGATAGAGAAGGGTATGTCTCAAAAAGATATGTGGGCTTTGGTCTAATGGAGTGGATTGTTTTAAAATAGATACATGGGAAACCCACACAGTTTTAAAAGGAATCCTATGAGTTTACACTTAAAAGGACAGAGACAGTACCAAATGAAAAGAGGCCTCTGGATCAAGGGCCAGCAAACCAGAGCTTAGGGGCCAAATCCACCTGTTTTTGTAAATAAAGTCTGATTGGAACACAGTCATGCTTATTCATTTACATATTGCCTAAGGCTGCAGAATTGAGTAGTTACAAGGTGGAAGCTACACTTAACAGTAGAGTTAAGTAGTTACAACAGAATCCATGGCTCACAAAGGCTAAAATATTTATTATATGGCCCTTTACAGAAAGTTTGCCAATCCCTGCCCTGAAGATTCCCAAGTTTTTACAGGCAGGAAGTAGGGTACGAAGGCTATTCAGTTGCAAACACAGGCCATTTTTTTATAGGAAAAGAAGGATGACTCAGAGGGGAGAGCCAAAAGCCTCAGAAAACAACCAGGGAGTGGGAATGAGCCCTAACTAAGAAACCATCAAACGGGACCCTGCTGGAATGCAGAACTGTTATGGACCAGTAATTGCTGCGTGCCTCTCTTTTTCTCTCTTTGGAACAAGACTGTCTAAAGTATTTCCTGTGCTTGTCTCATTATTATATGTTGGGTGGACGGGCAGCAGGTAACCTGTCACTTTAGTTCACAGGTTTTCAGATTAACACTTGAGGAACTATACCTGAAAAAACACTCCTAAAGAGCTTCATCCACAATTTACCAGATTTCGCTGACCACACTGGCTTCAAGCTGATGTCAGAGAGGTTTTGGGGGGAAAAGGCAAGAGTATTTTCCATGTAGGAGGAATATGAATTGTTTGCACCAGAGGCCTGACTATAGCAGACTGCACTTTCCAAAAATGGCTGCAGCAATACCTTTCATCTCACCCGTTCATTTACAAGATGATCTTGACTATTCTCTATATCCCTTCTTCTTCAATCTTGGAGGATCTGTGACTCGCCTGTGGCTAAAAGAATGAGGTGGAAGTAGTGCTGCATGATTTCCTTAGGTAGGTCAGAAAATGCACATAGCTTCCACCTTGCCTGCTGAAGCACTTTTCCTTGAAGCCTTCAGTTGCCATGTAAGTAGTCCAATTCCCCTAAGGCTACCACTGGTCCTTGCAAAGAGACTCTATGAAGAGATCCTGACACAGTATGAAGAGACAGTGATACCAGCTGTTCCACTGCACGCCCCCCTTTCAGCTCCATCTGACCACAATCACATGAAAGACCTCTAAGACAAAGTTGCCCAGTGGATTCCTTCCTGAATTCCAGATCCTGAAAGAAATAAAATGACTACTGCTGTTTTAAGCCACTAAGTTTGAGATGATTTGTTATGTAGCAACATCTACTATAAATTATTTAATAAACTTTGGCTTTTCATTCATTTTTTAAGTTTACTAAGCCCCATTTTCTGTGTAAAGCACTGTGATATATTTAACTTATTTTACTTTTTTGACCTAGTTTTGATTGTTCTGCTCTAATTTGCAACAACTTTATTAATATCAAGACAGCATCACTGCCATCACTCATAAATTTACATCTGCTTTTTAGCCACGAAAGAATGTTGCCAATGACAAATACTGTACTTTGCAGATCATTCTAGGAAGACTTGAAGATAGTTTTAATGTATTTTGGATCTTCTTTCCACTGAGTATTTCTTTACCTACTCTAAAGTTGTTCAATTCAACACCCCTCTTGTATTTCAATATTTAATATACAGGGTTAGAAACATAATGGACAACTGAATCCACAGAAAATTCCCTACATGTAACTCAGATCCTGATACACTATAACTGGAAGATACCTCACTTTTATTTTTTTGAGCAGTTGATGAAAGTTCTGGAATCAGCATCTTCTTTATATATAAATACTCAAATCCTGAACTCTCTAATCAAAGGCTCCACTATAATGCCAATGTAGTTAAAAAAAAAAAAATTTTTATAGTATACTTCACTATAATTGTGGTAAAGACAGTAGGATTACTTTATTTAAGTTTGTGGGGTTTCAATAAAAAAGAAAAGAAAGAAAGGCCATAACAACTATAATAGAAAGTTTTCCATTTGTTAACTTTTGTTTTAAATTCTCAACCTTAAAAATTAGTCAAAAACGGTAATTACCATATTATAAGCTGAATAGGAAGCTGAGATAGCTCAAGCAGTTAATTTTCTAGAAGCATCCTAGGTTTTTTCATATAAAACTGCACAATCCACTTAAAGCAAAACATTTAACCCTTAATCCCCTATAAAACTCACCTCCAAGTTTTTAACGGGGAGAGAAGGGCTCAATTTCAGCTTATAATAACAATGACAACCTTGACGCTGGACATTTCCTATATTATGGGATTCTGGAGGATCAATGGCCCAATAAGATGAGATCCACAGTTAGTCTCCCCAAATATGCTTAATTTCTAAGAAATGTCCTAGCATCCTGACTGTGATTGTGATTAATCAGGTTAGTAATTCTAAAGGTAAAGCTCATGCTAGCGACTTTTTGTCTCTCCAGCAAGCTTCCACCACCTTACCAATACATAGTGTATTTACTGCTATTCTTCTTACCACGGTTTCTGACCTGTCAACCTGAGTGCAAGATCGAGCAATAATGCAGGTACTGTATGTCTGACACCCTTCCAATAATGAAGCAATAAGTTGTTGGAATACAACTTAATATTGGGGCGCCTGAATACTTGGTTTAAAGGATTCATCTTGAAGGAATGATTTAGATAATATCCTGTAGGAAAAATAAGCGTCAAAGCATTTTGAATGTTATTTGTTATTCAGAAAAAATACCTGAAGTTAAACCTAGAATTCAGCACATGACAATAATTTATCATCCAAACTTTAGAACAGAATGAATTATAATACTACCTTCACTTTTCTGACAAATTCTTAAATTCAAGACTCTTCTCATTCACAAAAGGCCATTAAGCCTTATCACAAGCATAAACAAATACAGAGTTAATATGCATTTTAGCATAAGCATGGGTTGCTTAACAGTCAGAGGAACAGATAAGACAGAGCTAGTCACCATTACCTTGGGCTTCTTCCAGTCATCCTGAGGTAGATATCATACAGGAATGCTGGGGCCTTATGGCTTACAGCAATCCAGTAATGATATAAAAGGTGATTGGAGGTTAGATTTACATTGGGCCGTCTGAAGGCCTGTTCGAGAGGATTCCTCTTGAAAGTGGAAATTACATGGTATTCTGAGGAAGAAAAGTTGTGTAACAGCTTTGATAATAACCATGTAATGAAGTTTTGAAAAAAAAAAAACAAAAACACATGTTTTTACAAAGCAAAATATTTTACCAAAGATGTAAGAGTTTGCTCATTTAAAAAACAAACTTTTCTATTTTCTATAGTAGCTAAGAGAATATGGGTATTAGACTGCTGAACTCAAATGGTTTTAGAACTGCCACTATTTATGAATTTTAATTAGATGAATGAATTTTTGCTAAAATTCACTCTTAAAAATCCTTTTAATGTTTTACCTACATCAGTTTACAATGTCAGTTTCTATATTTCACCTCTCATGATAGCTTCTTTCTTTCTGTTCCTCTTTCCAAATTCTTATTACTGTACTTACTTAAAAAAGAAAAGGGAAACCATCATCCTTCGCTTGTGAATAATTAAGTTGCTCAAATTAATATATATCAACAAGCTTAAAACAACCCCAAATTAACATCTGTTGTAATTTATTTAGGTTATGCAATATCAAAATAATCAAATCTATTATCATGTATGTTAATACTTCAATGGAAATGTATACTGGAATATTCACTAAAATAAAGTTCAACTTGATTTTTGCTAAACTTCATAACACAATGAAAGACTACAAAAAACCTAACTCATTAAAGTGTTTTAAAATTCTTAAAAGAATACAAATTATCATAAAATTAAAAGCATCCTAGATTTTCTTTTTCTTATATGCTCTAACAGTCAATCTTTCAATTGAAATAAAAATGCCATAAAAAACCCTAGGATGAAAGACAAAGATCTACTTTAAAATCAAATCACTCCTCAAGGGTAACAAAAATTGTTCAATTAGAGGTAAAATAAGACCTAGTACTAAATCAACACTGTAAATACATTTCACCTTAAATTTGAAAACATAAACCAACAACTTAAAAATGATTCAATTTAAGTAGGCCTTTAAGTTATACTATTCCTATTCTAAAACAAGTAACATAGCATATACACTACCTGCTGTGAATCTGTGAACTTAAACAGATTAATAAATGTAATAGAAAATATTCTGGCAACACGTATTCTACTTGCTAATTCCTTCAATTATTACTCTTAGGACAACTAGCTATCTCCTACAATATACCAACTCTTGTAGTTGGAAGTGATACTGCCTGTGAACAGGGAACATCAGGATTGAGAGTACCCACAAGGGAGGAAAATAGCATTATTTCCATACCACGAGTATCTATAGGCGTTGCTGCAGATGGCAGCAGAGAAATAGTAAGGGTCAGACAAGGGTGGGATGAGGAAGGAATATACAGCAGGATATTTTAAAATTTATGAAACATTATTAAGGACCAAAAGGCAGTACTAGTAGATATTCTAACATGGCAATTAAAATAAGAATAAATTGGTAACTGGTGGCTTTAATGCCTCATGGGTTATTCTTACGTAAAAACTCAGTGAACATTTTAAGTTCTTTAAAATTTATTCTAACATTCAAAAACACAGGTAAAATCATACCAACTTCACCCCAGTGGAAAGGATTAGTGCTGCCTGTTGTACAATTATACACCATGATGTTTCTTGGCCTGCAAAGACAAAGATCAAAGCAATGAAACATAAAAAGAGGCTAAACTTAACCAATCTAAATCTTACATGATACTTAAGTAGGAAGAAATGAGGATGATGGGTACCTCTTCTACAGTGAATATTTAAAATATTACCTTTAAAGGATTAATTTTTGTGTCTGAACGACTATTTACACTACCCTTTTTCCCTATTCTACCAAAAAATTATTCATAAAAAATAATATAGACTTCATATTTTCTTCTTTGTATTAGCAGGAGTATCTGTTTTTCATGCAAGGAAAAAGAACAACAAACAACCTCAGCTCTTCCTATCTCCTTCCTATTTTCATAGGCTCTAGCTGAAACAATTATGAATTGAGTTCCCTTTCACCAGAAACAATATATTCATATAATCATATCCCTCCTTTTAAAGATAAAAAATACTGACTTCAAAAATAAGGGCAGTTTATTATTTAGGAAAAAAGTTATTGAGAAGCTTAGGTGTTTAGGCTTACGTGTTACCTGTAAATGCTACTACTCCCTTTTAAAAGGAGGCCCATGAGTTGATTAAAGTGTTCTAGTGTGCATGTTTGATATATGTAAGCCATTCTCTGCGAATTTTAGCTCTTTATATATGACAAGTTTATACCAAGTTCTAGTTTGGATTTTTTAAAAAATCATGTTTTGTGTTTTGTTTTTTTTTTAATTTCTAATGACCTTGTCCATCCTGTGGGCAGTACACAAGTATTTATGTTAATTCTTACTAATTGCTGATGGAACCACTTCATCGCCTATTTAAACCAACTCTTGCAGTTTAAAGTGATAATGCCTATATAATATTGGTATAGGTTAATAAAACTGATACATATCAGTTATGAGGGATTATTTAACATTAGTATTCCCATCTCAGTTACCATATATTTAACAAGTGACACTGTCATCTCATATACCTATTAACTCCGGAATACCAGGCTGCCGCAAGACTCATGTTGACAACTACATCTACAGGAACAAGATCTGCAAGGGCATTGTTGGAGGCACGCATTGTTCGAAGAATTCCTTTCCCTGCCTTTGTTGAAATTAAAAACAACACCTTAAGATATATAAGCCAAAGCACATATACACAATATACAGATACACAGAAAACAGAAAAAAAGTACAGAATATTCAATAAAACAAAAGGCTTACTTACCGCAATAAAGAGACCACTTGGTCCATTAAAGTTATCAATCCATCCCTAATACCAAAAATTAAAAAAAGGGAGGGAGCTTAGAAATATTATGAAACTAGAGATTTATCATTTGAAATCTATAACTCCACATATATACTTGGTAGTTTTCTTCTAAAAACTAAAAAACAGACTAGATTCAGGCCAGAATATTTCTCCCCATGTTAAATAGAAGCAGTCTTCCTCTGAGATTGAAAATGACTAAGTAAAATCGTTTTCAAAGGGCTACCTACTCTTCCATTAACTCTCTGCAAAGAGAATTTTTTAAAAAGTTTATATCTGTCAAATATTTTAGCTAAATGATGGCTGTTTAAGTTTGATTTTGTGCTATTTACTAAGGCAGTAGCCTGAGATTGAGGGAAATGGTAAATCCTCCTCAAAATTACTGAATAAAACAGAAGAAAACAGAATAATGCCAAAGCAACAGAAGAGATACTATCATTTACTACCATTACAGAGACCTAAGTTTTTCCTAAATCAATTTATCTCTTATGCTTTCTCTTATTTCAGGGATTCACAAATACCATAATGCCTTGCTTTTCTACAGCAGATCACAGAAATCTCTTATCTTTCTTAGCTTGTAATGTATACAGGGAGGAGTCAACCACTTGAAAGGCCTGCCTCTTTTTGGTACTAAAAAGCAAATGAAATAAAATAAGATATGAATATTCTCATCTCTATTTCCTTCACCTCTGCAAGGGAAACTAATCTGCAAATAATTTTAAACTCCAACAAACGTTGATGTGTCAGAGTCCAATCCCTCATCAATCATGAAGAAAACTCATGGTCTCCTTTGACTCCAGACAACACCATAGCCTTCGATTTAATTTTCAATTAACATTTTAAAAATTGATCTGCATATCTATACATACAGTATTACATTAGAAATAAAAGTACCAATAAGAGTGTCTCTTTCTACAAATGGAAGCAACTTTGCCATAGTAAGCCATGTTCAGTAAACAAAACCTGCTCATAAAAAATTGCCAACTCTTTTTGTATAGAATTATGCCTTAAAATTCCCAATTCCAATTATTTACAAAGATTTCTAACAACTTACTGGAAAAGGTTCTTTCCAACTGGCACCAACAATTGATGGCCTTACAATCGCCACATTTAGCTTTGCTCCTTCTTGTTGTACAACATATTCTGCCAATGCTTTTGTGTATATGTATGTATTAGGTCTGTCTCCTATCAATTTTGGTGTGATATCATTTACTAGGCCATCATCCATCCACCTGGTAAACAAAGAAATTGCATGCAAAAATATTTTCGGATGTTTTACTATAAAATGAAAAAACACCTTGCATATTTCAAACATATCTGTTGCTCTGACTCAAGTGATTTGACAACAACTTTTACTAAAAAAATGGAAATTAGGTTTACTTTCATTAAATATCAACCAGAACTCCATTATCTCTTATATCCAGTTTCTATACCCACAAAGGTCTGAAAACCAAGAGTTCTTTCATAAATCATATGGTAGGTAGCAAAAGTGAATCAGAACTGATTTATGGTCTTTTTTTTTTTTTAAAAAAAACATCATTTAGTTGTAAGTATTCATATACTTCATATACTGCGTTTGATGAGGGGTGCTACCCCGAATCCAGCTGAAGCTATTTCATATTACACAATACAGAGATTATATTTCCTTTCTAAAGTCTAAATAAATTCCAAAATACATCTGGCCCCAAGGGTTTCAGATTAGGAATTATAGATTTGTATATAATCACCATAACAGCATAACATGTAAATTATATACATTTTAAATGAACATACATTTACAATCAACATAAAAGGTCTAGTAATTTAAATATTTAAGGTGAAGCACTAAAACTTGTTATGCTCTCACTAGCAACACTAGCAAATACTGGGGTAAATGATAAAAATAAATTGAACCATGCTATAAAAATTCAATTAGCAACCTACTGTGAAGTCACAAAATTCCTCCAATTCTCTCAGTGTCTCTGAAGAAAAGTTCTACTATGATAATCTGTAAGAGGAGGGTGATACGCTAGGTGATCTCTATAGTCTTTTCCAGTTTAAATTTCTAATTCCAAAACATTATGTACTTGTTTTCAGATAGTTTTTCTTCCTGTCTATAATATAATGCATACAAGTATGCATACTAAGTATTCTATCAGGGCACAAATGATACCCATACTAACTGATAAGGATGTATAAAATGGAGACCATCAAGATAAACTTTCTTCTGTACGTGGAAGTACTTTTTGCATGTAGAAGGAAAACAACACTAACAAAATTGAAGGGAGGTTGCTCCTCAACTTAGGAAAAATTCCATAGTGGAGATGAACTTTGAAAAATGGAAGAGAGAGTTGCTATATTAAAAAAAAACAAGGGCTTCCCTGGTGGCGCAGCAGTTGAGAGTCCACCTGCCGATGCAGGGGACACGGGTTTGTGCCCCAGTCCAGGAAGATCCCACATGCCGCGAAGCGGCTGAGCCCGTGAGCCATGGCCACTGAACCTGCGCGTCCAGAGCCTGTGCTCCGCAACGGGAGAGGCCACAACAGTGAGAGGCCCGCGTACCGCAAAAAAAAAAAAAAACTGGCTAAACCGAGGAAAGACTTTTAGAGTCAGTAAGCCTCATCACTGGAGTGAGTTTACAGAGCCAATCTATGAGTTATCCTAAAATTATCTGTTGGCCAGTTGGTCAGATTTCTTTGTAAGCAAAGAAAGGAAATAATAGAATTAGAAGGTTATAGGCTCTTTCTCAGCAACTTCGATGTCTGGCTATACAAACTGCTAATAAGAGAAAAGTAAAAAGATTTATTAACTTCCACACCCAGCTTTTCCCAGAGATATTAAACACTTCTGCCTACTGACCTGAGGAAAATGAGGTAGACATTTGGGACCATCTAAGAAACGAATTAGAAAACAGAAACCAGGGAATTGCCATAAGAATGTCTCAGTAAGCTCCCATACTTATTAGTTTCTTTACAAATCTGTCCACTTCCTCACATTTCCAGGAAAGCCTTAAAGAAATGGACTTATGTGTTTATTTTAGAAGAAAACTTGGAGAAGGAGCTACCAACATTCTGTAGCACCCTTGGGAAGAAAAGAATTCGACTGAGAAAACAGGTGATGGTAACTGAAGAGCTGAATGTGAATAGGATTCCTTGGAAGAAAAGAGACCGAAGAGCAAACAGAATAAAGGAGGAAAAAGCTCACAGGAATATTATATGAGGATTAACAAATATGTGAAGATACGGATACTGGAATTTTCTATAATTATCGTCTATAAAAGACCCTTTATTTATTCTTGCTCTGATCCTGTTTGTTTGTTTCACTCGATGAGAAAGTAAAGGCTGAAGCAAATGAAATCTTGGCCATGCCTATTTGTATCCATCAAATGCAAACATTTCTCAAGTAATAATTGATGACAGGATCCTTAGTCCTCAGAAAGATGACAAACAACAACACTAGGAGTATCAATTAAAGGACCATGACTCCTCCAATTCCCTAATAATTCAAGGCCTCTCTGTAGATATACAGTTGACACTTGAAAAACATGGGGTCGGGGCGTTGACACCTGCTCAGTCAAAAATCCACATATAACTCTACAGTCAGCCCTCTGTATCATGGTTCTGCATCAAAAGATTCAACCAACTGCAGACTGTGTAGTACTAATTTATTGAAAAAAATCTGCATATAAGTGAACCCACATAGTTCAAACCCGTGTTGTTCAAGGGTCAACTGTACTCCATTGGGCAAAAGAAAAGGATAATCTTTTAATAAATTAGACCTTGCTATTGAATAGGCAGTCATTAGTCTCCATGGATATCAGGCACTTCTTAGCAGCTAAGATTGATTCCTTGGAAAAACTGAGACTCTAATACCATGGATGAGTTGTTCAGAGGCTTTCCTCCAACCATCACACCTGGTCAAAAGTGAAAGCTCTACACTGACTTTACACATTGACTTTATGGAGAGTCATTTAGGTACAAATCTATACAATAAAAAGAACATAGTAGATACATAATAATTTGCTGAATAAGGAAGAGATAAATGTATACATAAGTGTGGGTGGAGATTTAGAGAGAAAGAGAGAGAAACTGAAACAGACCAAGAGATACATGTAAATAGATAAACTCAAATCCAAAGTTTGGGGTCAAAGCAAATGTATATAAATTTCAAACAAACGTACTCTAAAGAATCAATCAGCTTCTTGGGATCCACAGGGGGTGGATAGACTACTTCATCAATATGCTTTCGATTGCAGTAGGCATATGCCGTTGATACATGCATGAACACTTCCAGATTCTTCATCTGTTGTGCAAGCAGAATAAGCTGTCGTGTAGCAATCACATTTAACTGAACAGCATCTCTGTAAAAGAAAAAGTGACAATAAAAAATTGGGAAGCTGTGTCATTTTTTCACCTGTTAAAAAAATCTTATTTCCATTTTAGAGCATCAGAGACAGAAAGGGACAAAGAGGTTTTTGTTTCTTTACAACTGATCCCTTAGCTCAGATTTTGTGTGTTATTTCAACATGAAGTACAACCATTCTACCAGTTGTGTTCAAAATTTTTCTGATTATAAAATAAACTTCATATAGGATTGTAAAAATAAAAGCACAAATTAAAAATTTTAAATTACCCAGAAATAGACACAGATAATTTCAGTCTTTGGCTTTTATGCATACATTTTTGAAGTCATTTTAGACTTCTTTTGCCTCTTGATTTTTGAAAGCATACTGTTTTATGAATGGCTATACCACCAGGAGAAGTAAGAATCATTAAGTAATTTTAAAGTGCTATGGTAGAGTCATCAATAAGGGTAAAACAGTCAAAGAAAACTCAAAAACATTAAATTATATTAATATATAATCAAGTAAAAGTATGTTTACTTCTCTCTTTGTAGCAATTAACCCAAACACCTTTTTAAGACTACCTTACAAAATTCAAAGGGGTGTTATAATACATTTGTTACAAGAGGCAAATGCAAGACCCCAAGATGATCTATATATTCCCTTCTTGAAATTTATTTGAGGTAAATAATTTCACAAATGCAAAAGTATATATGCAGAAAAATAATCGATGAAGCATCATCTAGTAATAGCAAAAGCCTAGAGAGCTCAAATATTCACTATGAAATGGTATAATAAAGTAGGTATCTTATCACAATGAAAAAATTCAGCCATTAAATAACTGACAACTATAAAAACATGGAAAATCTGTGTAAATAATATTTTTTAAATATATAGATTATGAAGTGAAACAGGATTAAAAACAAGACTCTGGAATAAGACCTGGGTTCAAACCCTGGTTTAGTCTGCCTATCAGCTAGGATTAGGTGACCTTGTAAAGTCATTCAAGCACTCAGGCCTCAATTTCTTCATCTGTAAAGGAGAATACGTAATGGAGCCTAACTACTAAGATTTGTATAAAGTTAAATTAAACAAAACAGCTTGCAAGTATTCATCATTATTCTTAACATAGTCCCAAAATAGGCATTCAATAAATATTACTTAAGGGGTAGATAGTTTTTGCTTTCTATTATACTTTTGTTTATAACTTACTTGAGGGAAAAAAAGTTGAAATACCCAAAACCAGTAATACTGTGAAAAAACTGGCAAAGTAATACAGTGTTGGTGACACTATAAACTGATACAACTGATCCGAAAGAGACTAGGACAAAGTACCAGGAATTACAGAAATGACAGAGTTATTAATCTAGTTAACCCACTGAAATTAACTGAGAGGAAAAACTTGTTCTAACCGTAATTTTTCAAACAGAAAGAAATTAAGTTCCCTAAATTTGTTTTTTGGGTTTTTTGGTTGTGTTTTTGCTTTTGTGTTTTAATTGAAGCATACTTGATTTACAACGTTGTGTTAGCTTCTGGTGTACAGCAAAGTGATTCAGTTATACATATATATTCTTCATATTCTTTTCCATTATGGTTTATTACAGGATATTAAATAGAGTTCCCAGTGTATACATTAGGACCTTGTTGTTTATCCATTCTATCTATAATAATTTGCATCTTCTAGTCCCTAACCCCCAATCCAACCCTCCCCCACCCCTACCCCTTGGCAACCGCAAGTCTGTTCTCTATGTCTGTGAGTCAGTTTGTTTTGTAGATAAGTTCATTTGTGTCATATTTTAGATTCTGCATATAAGTGCTATCATATGGTATTGGTCTTTCTCTTTCTGACTTACTTCATGTAATATCATAATCTCTAGGTCCATCCATGTAATTGCAAATGGCGTTATTTCATTCTTTTTCGTGGTTGAGTAACATTTCTGTGTGTGTGTGTGTGTACACACACACACACACACACACACACACCACATCTTCTCTATCCATTCATCTGCTGATGGACATTTAGGTTGTTTCCATGTCTTGGCTATTGTAAATAGTGCTGCTATGAACACAGGGTTGCATATATCTTTTTGAATTATAGTTTTGTCCAGATATATGTGCCCAGGAGTGGGATTGCTGGACCATATGGCAACTCTATTTTTAGTTTTTGAGGAACCTGCATACTGCTCTCCATAGAAATTGGCTGCACCAATTTACATTCCCACCAACAGTGTAGGAGGGTTCCCTTTTCTCCACACCCTCAGAAAAATTCCCTATATTTGCTATACTAAGTGAACATGACATAAATTACAGTATAGTAACATGATGAAATATCATCACATCATGAAAATTATAACTATGAAAAAGTTAGAAATATGGAAATTGTTTCAATAAGTAAAATTACAAATTCTATGTTTACTTTTTATGGAAAACAACATATTTTCAAAGAGAGACCACAAGAAAATTTTTTTTTAAAATTAAAAATAGTTTTGAGTACTTTCCGAAATTCTTACATTTTCAGTATTTAAGAAGAAAAAAATCCAACTGTTCTTTTAAAAGGCCAGGATATGTCACAGATAGAATCTGGTCTACTTGACTGTAAAGTAGTTCTTTGATGCGTATCACATTTGCAAAACAGTGGGAACGGGGACGGTACTGTTTTCGAAAAGGTATACAGAGAATATCCTGTTACAGGTTTCTGAGGACAGAACAACAAGTTCTGGGTCACTAGGAATAAGAAGTAATTCATGAGAGGAAAAACTCTTGGGACTTATTTTTTCTTTTAATTTAATATTATCTGAGAACCTATGAAAACATACTAAAAGGAAAAAAAAAATTTTAATGGACTAATTGGGTTGGGATCTTAAAAACATGAGTGTATCTTTCTCCTTCCTTATCTCAACTGAGGGAGGAAAATCTGTTTAAATAGATATCCAGCAAAAAAGACGTCTCACAGAGAGGATACTGTCCACTAGACTATAAGGCAATGTGCTATTTTCTTTTGCATTTGCAAAACAATAGTGGTAGGGAGAGTGATGTTTTGGGAACAGAACACAAAGGATATTTTGTTACAGGTTCCTGAGGATGGTGACAGAATTTCTGGGTCACTGAAAATAAGGAATAACTTGAGAGAGAAAGCACTCCTGAGCTTTGCCTACTCACCTCTTCCCATCCATCCGCACCTGACAGTGCAAACCTGAAGGCATTTTGTGCCCATGTAAATAACTCTTAGTATCTCTGCCAGGCTAGTATCCTCATTCTGTTTTACTACCATCCAATTTGTACACCTTGAACTTTAGGCTGAGACCCTGACATGTTAGATCTGAAAGCATTTAGCAGTACCAAACAAACATAAAGTTCTCACTATGTTTTGGTTATGGGTATTCATAAACGCATCTTATATAACACTGGCTTTTGTGGGGGGAGAGCAAAAATGAACAAATCTTTGTAATTATGGTCCATCACTAACGTAGACATAGAAACCACTTTAATAAAGGAAAAAGCTCAACTTGAACTGCCAATAAATTTTCTTATTCACCTGTCTTCTATTGACATACTGGGTTGTTCAAAATCTATGCTGATAACACTTTTAAGACCTTAAACCAGAGATCATGCTTTGCTTGACAGACACCTGTGAGCTTATTAAAATGCAGATTGCTGGACCTCATCTTCAGACACTTTTTAATGTGTCTTAAATCACATCTTTTTTTTTTTTTTTGCGGTACGCGGGCCTCTCACTGTTGTGGCCTCTCCCGTTGCGGAGCACAGGCTCTGGACACGCAGGCTCAGTGGCCATGGCTCACGGGCCTAGCCGCTCCGCGGCATGTAGGATCTTCCCGGACCGGGGCACGAACCCGTGTTCCCTGCATCGGCAGGCGGACTCTCAACCACTGCGCCAACAGGGAAGCCCTTAAATCACATCTTATATAAGCTCCCCAGGCCATTCTGATCTCTCCCTCATCACTCCCTTCCCCATCTCTGAGAAAATACTACCTACATGAGATCTCATCACTATACTGCTGCTGATTTTTTTTTTAACTTAATGAAGATATAGAAACAGATGTCTATTAAGGGGACAATTAATCAATCAGGGTAGGGGATCCAGTCATTTGTAATTTAAATCACACCCTAGGCTCTTATTAAAAATGAGGATTCCTGGGTATTATCTCAAAACTAGAGGGTCTGAATTTGGCAAATACAGTCCAAGACTATGCATTTTTAACACATTTTCCAGTAATCCTTAAGATTCATAATACATTCTAAAGTTTGAGAATCCATGCCCTTAGGCTCAACAGTTTCTTGATCTTTTCTAAATCATCTATCTTTACTTCCACTCCTTTCTGAACACCTACTCTCATATTCATACCCTGGGCCCTCTCACCCAAAATTGCTCTAGCTCTAAAATCTCATACTATGAATTTTTCCCAGACCACACTATCTGTCCTCCCATTTCTGCCCTTAAGCCTGTTTTCTGTCCTCATCATGGTCTTTAGTCTCCTGATACTTCTTTACTCTCAAGTCCAATGGCCCTGTTCTACCTTCACTTTCCTTACTATATAGATACCATACCTATGGTCAACTATTTAAGTAACTCCCTTTATTATCCTCAATATCACCCTCTCCTCAACTTTTGTCAGTATTTCTTTATAATTCCTAATCTTGATATCCATTTTTTCCCACTTCAAGATTTATAGACCACCGTATCTGAAAATAAATGAGCTCTGGCATCTCTCAACTCTCACAGCACTTTAACGTATGCTCTTCAGTAACTCCACATTTTCTATCCTATTTTATGGTTATTTAAGTATATTCCATTTCCTCTAATAGACAATATGGACTTTGCAAATAGGACCTGTGTACAATGTATTTTGATTTCTCCCAAAATACAGAGTATAATGTTGGGAGTAAAATCTGGATTTTCTTGTCCTGGCAGTAAAGGCTCTGAACCATTTTTTATTTGTGGGCTAACTTAAAAAGTGGCTATAAAGAATAATTGTTTTGTAAGTAGTTATTATATGTCAACCTACAGTATTTTAGAATGTTGTAGTATCACCACTTAGACATCAATATCCATTAAAATTGCTTCACAGAAAACAATAATTTCAATTAATGACTAGGATTAGGTCAGTAAATATGCATATGCCCTGACAAGGAAGAGAAGAACAATAAATTTTCTTGTTCACCTGTCTACCTCCTTCCACTATGGCATCTCTAGTGAAAGAAGAAAGAATAATAATAAAAAGATTTCCCTTTTGTTAATGGTAACCTTGCTTACCCTGGGGGGAAGAGAAAAAGGAGGGAACATTCCCCAAAAGTATTACACTTTGGTCCTCCTCGTTACTTGGATGAGTTTCACCCTAATGAATGTTGCCTGTTTGCAAAACAATTTCCCCTTCAAAAGCATCTGATTTTCCCTTTGAGGACTATACCATAATTATCAAGTATCTATATACCTTTTTCATTGAAAACAGTTTCATAAGGCTATGTGAACTCTTTCTTTTGGTTAAGAAAAAAAAGAAAGCTAGAACTACAGGGAAAAATACCAGTTAGACGGACTATTTCATATTAAAAGCCTACCTGTAATCGCACTATCCAAATATAATAACTGGCCAATATTAAAAGATATGTATATAAATACACATTTATGTACATACATATTTTATGAAAATGAGATTATACTATAGTTCTAATAAGATTCTTTTGTCACTTTTGAATCCTGAACACATAATTGCTGCATAAAAAGAACTAAAACATAAATAAATTATTACCACCAGATAATAAAGGATAAAGTCAAGATTAGAACTAAGGTACGTAATTCCAAAGCTCACGCCCTCTCCATTATACAGTGCTGCCTCAGCTTCCTCAAGTATAAAATGGATTTGACCATTATATTACATTGGGTAACATTAAGCATGGAATGAAATAATGAGCGAGAAAACACCCTGAAACTATAAAGCATTGTTAGAGGAATCTAAGGGACTATTATAGTGTCCTTACCTGCAATATAGGCAAAACTCACTGTAATGCTTTGGCACTGAACTGTCATGTTATAACACTGTCGATTAAGGTTTATACTTCTATACATAGACAATATGGGGGATAATCTCAAAACCCTTTACAATCAGAATTGAACTTAAAAACATTTTAAGAAGGCCTTCAAGCAATTATGAAACCTAAAGAAGTGTGCACCATTTTAATTGATATAAGACCATACAATTAGATTAACATTATAAAACTGTATATAACATCAAAAAATGCTCTGAATTAAGCACCATTATTTGAAATATGTATCTGTTAGATTTTTAAAAACATAGTGACCATTTAAAATGTTATTTTTTTCTTGAAATAGGGCATCTTGAAGGAAGTCCAAATCGTTTTTAAAGTAAACTTATATCCAATGTACCCTGCCCTTAACACTGATACCAAAGTTTTAAAACAAAAACAGGGTATGACTTCAATGTATAAGCCATTTCATCTTACTCTGCAAAACCTGAGCCTAACTTTTTAAAATTTTCAGATGAATATGTGTGAAGTAGACAAAGCTGCTGGGGTATACACTTCTGAAAGAATGGAGGGCAGAGGAAATAAACACTATTAGTTGTTAAGACTAATACTCCTACCCAAGGGAAACTTCTCTTTCTTCTATTCCACACTTCCCATTTCTTGCCTCCTCCCTGCCCCATATATAAATTTATGGCAACTTCTAATGAACATATACTAGCTATCCGATGTTTTTAAACTGATAAGAAGAGAAAGAAAATTGTTTTAATACTCTGTAGGACACGGAATGCTATAATTAACAGAGAGCAAACATTTTCAAAACACTTTCAAATGACTTGACTGAAAAGTAGAATTCAAATTAGATCTTTTAACTGTGCTGCAGTTCAAATATCATGTAATTACCTTTACTTACCTCAAATTTTCATTAAACCTTACTGTAGCTGCACAGTGGAATATAATATTGGTAGACTCTATGATGATCTCTTTATCTTCTTCACTAAGAGCCAGTTTAGGTTGGGTGAGTTCACTGTTGACTGCTATAATTTTCTCCCTAAAATCTGGATTTTCATCTCTCAATCTGTCAAAAAGCTATCAAAGGGGAAAAACATTTTAGGGCAGTATTTTTCAACTTTCTAAAACCCATCATCACCACCTTTTCCTCCCCCAAGGATCACTATTTTTTAAATTTCAACTACGTGAATCCTAAGGTTGCTTAAATTGCTATCATTCTGCATGAAAAACACTCTATGGGGTCCACATTGTTATCCCCATTTTATAGATGAGGAATCTGAGACACAGAGAGGTTAAGTAACTTGCCAAAGGACACATGGCTGGTAGCTTGCAGAGTTAAATTTTAACTGTCCATGCCTTTGTTGATTAGATATTATCTCTCAGAATAGACATTAAGCAGCACAGACATCAGAACAATGTTTAAAACGATCATTCAGGGACTTCCTGGTGGCGCAGCGGTTAAGAATCCGCCTGCCAATGCAGGGCACACGGGTTCGATCCCTGGTCCGGGAAGATCCCACATACCGCGGAGCAACTAAGCCTGTGCATCACAACCACTAAGCCTGCACTCTAGAGCCTGCGAGCCACAACTACTGAGCCTGTGTGCCACAACTACTGAAGCCTGCGCACCTAGAGCCCATGTTCTGCAACGAGAAGCCACCGCAATGAGAAGCCTGTGCACCGCAATGAAGAGTAGCCCCTGCTCTCCACAACTAGAGAAAGCCTGCATGCAGCAACAAAGACCCAACTCAGATAAAAATAAATAAATTACATTTAAAAAAAAATAAAAATAAAATGATCATTCAGATTTCTAAAATCCAAACCTTAATTTATCACTTCATTTTATTTTGCTTTTAGTCTCTTTTAGTAGATTAAAATACCATTAATCATAGTCTACCTAAAATCTTAGGAAAATTTTAAAGGGGAAAACAAAGTAAGTGTGTTAAAGGAAAAAAAAGTTGGTAAGCAAATGTGAATATGAAGCTGGATAAACTTGAGATATACATATAGGATTCTAACTTGAAAATAGAAAATTAAATATTCCTTAAGTATACTCAAAGGAATAAATTTTTAACTAGAGAATCAGATCCCAAAATGGTTACAGTATAAAGGTACATTCAATTTTGAGTCAAATTTAATTTTTTATCCCAGATTTTATAGAGGAACACTGATGTCACCTCCAGATCACTGTTCTATTACACCCTGACTCTCCACTCCATTTAAAGTCCATATTTGTAGTTTAAGCAGAGATTCTGAAATCTGGAAAAAAAAGTCTATAAAACATATATGGTACTCGCTTTCACCTTCCCAGGTGACTTTTAGTAAGTAACAGTCTTCCCCTCCAGCACTGCTAGCTAGTGACTTCAATATTACTGTTTTTTTATATTAATTAATAAAATATTTACTAAGCATTTCAGATGAACTAAGTACCTTCTAGACACTGAGAAAACAAGAATTATGACCTTTGCCTCAGGCTATTTAGAGTCTAATAGGAAAAATTAGACAAGTAAACAGTTAAAATATAATGTTATAAGTAATAAAACAGGGATAATATAAGTGTTATGAGACTGTACAGGAGCAACATCTAGCCCTGCTAGTTGGGAAGGACCTGAGATTATAAAGTAGAAGAATAGTGTTTCAGGTAGAGAAAGTAGCATGTATAACCACCTAGAAGTAACAGAGCATTAATGTTTGGGAAATTTAAAAAACTCAGTAAGACTTGGCCAATGACTGGAAGAGGGATAAGGAATATAAACTCCATGTGGACAGGGACTAGGTCTATTTTGCTCAGAACAAAGGCCCTAGATAACAGAGTGCCTGGCAAGATAGTGATATGATAAACATTTGTTAAATGAATAAATTCATTAGGTGGAAAACACTGCAAGAGAAAGAAGTACAGCTATGGAGATATGAGTTCAGTTTTGTGAATGCTGAGTGTAAAGTGCCAATGAGAACACCCCAGAAGACTGGTCTAGTAGAGATAACTGGCTCTGTGTGTCCTGAGTTCAGGGAAGAAAGAGTCAGACTACTGATATAGATTTTATTAACCACACAGGTAGCCCTGGGAGAATATCACCCAGGTAGCAGCAGTGATGAGCACCCAAGGTCTAGACTATATGAAGCTTTTTCCAAATCTAATTTAAAATACAACCTTTCACCTCACACAAAACAGAAGGTGCTGAGTAATTACCTAACTGGACCTAGTAAGAAGAGATCAAGGCCTCGCACAGAATTCTGAAGAATATTTAAGGGGCTAGCAGAGAAAAAGGAGCCTGAGGAATGACCAGAAAAGTACTTGTAACACACTGAATTCAGACTTTTTCATTCTCCCAGACTGCCAATGACCTTTAATTCCCCTTCATATCAGATATCTCCACCACTACCACCAATACATGATCATGCTGCTTCACAAGTTACATCTCAAATATGATGCTCTTCCCTTCTTTAGCTACCATCTCTTTATTCAACACGGTCTTTTTCAAAGTTTTTAACCCACTGGTACCCCAATTAGTTCCTACTTTACTAAGTCCACTAATGCCCTCTTTAATGTATTTTATTCCCTTTCCAGAATTTATTTCGTGGTCAACTATGTGCACTCCTTGCCAGCAACGAGGTTTACCTTCCCAGAGACATTCCTGTAAATCAGTGGTTCTCGAGTTGGGGCAATTTTAGCCCCCAGGGAACATTTGGTGATGTCTGAAGACATTTTTCTTTGTCAAAACTGGGATGGTGAGGAGAGGGAGCTGCTGGCATTCAGTGGGTAGAGGCCAGGAATGCTGACCACCCTACAATGCATAGGACAGCTCCCCATAACAAAGAATTACCTGGCCCAAAATGTGAATAGTGCTGAAGTTGAGAAATTCTGCTATAAGACAATGTCCCACTATAGTATATGCTCTATGCCTATGCTCTTTTATTCCTGTTTCAAAATCATAGAAGGCTCTACCTAAAAGTTTCTTAACAACTTTAAGTGTACATATTCACTTCTACTTGATATAAAAAGAACTCATTTTATTGATTCACCAGAAATGCTATACATAAGTGGGAATGAACGGCCCTAGGAGTAAGTGGTGGGATGTGCCGGGGGGAATTAAAAGCATAAGATAAAATGACAAAATTTTATAGAGTATTTTAGTCAAATATTTATTTAGACAAATACTTGGGGACAAGGCATTTTTATATTGAAAATAATGGCCATATGTTTAGACTAAACTATAAAAGTTCAATGAAATTCCAGGCTTTCAGTAGAAGATAATCATTTTCTTTACAAATCAGACTTACTGGTGAGGAAAAATTTTAGAAGCATTACCCTGGAGACCCCAGAGAAGATGCCCAACTCTTTCACATTTTATTTAGGTCCTCAATTCCAACCAAGACATCAGCTTCAATAATTGCTCCTATACAATCTCTCTTAACACCTCTACACTCTCTCTTCCTTCCCTCCTCCCTCTTAAAAACTCTCTAGACTGTAGGCTCCATTAAGGCAGGGACTCTTATTTATCCCTAAATTCAACCCCTTACATCAAGTCAAGTGCCCAGCACTGAGTACACACAATAAATGTTTTCTGAAAAATAAAAAATGAATAAGAAAAAATAACCTCTCACTAGGGGGAGGGAGGGTGTTGGGAAGGGAATTACAATATACCAATTACAAGTGGTTCATGATAAAATGCCAAGATGAGAAAACAAAGGGCAGACATGGCAGCAAAACACACATGCAGGCATTATTACTTAAAATAGGCCTTGTGGTCTGACAGCCCCCTTGATGACTCCCTTCTCACAGGTTTTCAGGGAAGCAAAGAATTCCAAAAGGATCTGGCAAAAAATCAGAAAGAGGAAAAAGAAGAGAGACTAACATACACTATCTGAGTAGTTAAGAAGTTTAGGGATAACTTCTAAATTTTGGAGAAAGGATTTTACATCCTACAGTTAAATAAAAATAAAAGCAACATGTTAAGTATCTGCTGCATGATGTCAAAGAAAAGCTACTGTGACATGACAGTTCTAATCCAACTATCACAAAGGTATACGAAGTTCATTCAAAGTAAAAAGTCTGGTTAGTTGCTATGTAAGGATTTGTTAAATTTTTTTGTTTTTTCCAACAGGACTATAAGAATTTAGATAGACAAATGAGCATCATTCTCTTCCAAAAAAAAAAATAATGTTATCATTGACATTTCTTTGGAGGGATATGCCTATAGAGTCAGAGCCCTTGCAAAACTGAGCTCACAGCTTTCTAATCACTTTTGTTTCTGACTCCAATTTTATTCTCTGAATCTTTACTGCCAAGCTTGGGTTCAAATTAATTTTGGATGTCTGCAAAAGTCAACTCTCTCCTTAAAGCATGAACATTTGCCCCTATTCAGTATATCCATTAGAATGTGCCAGTAGGCTGTCCCCACATGGTCTAAGCAACACTGTACACTCTTAAACAGCACCAGTTCTCAAAGTGTAGAAGATCCTAGGAGTCCCTGAGACTCCTACTTAGGGAGTTCACGAAGTCAAAACTATTTTCATAATAAAAGTAAAAAATTATTTGCATTTTTCACTTTCATTCTCTCACAAGTATAGAGAGGAATTTTCCAAAGCTACATGTGTAATGACATCATCACTCTTGATGGCTCATGGAATGTGCGCTTGTATGTATATTCTTTTACTTTAAAAATTTCTCAATTTTAAATGGGACCTAATGAAACTTAAAAGCTTTTGCACAGCAAAGGAAACCATAAACAAGACAAAAAGACAACCCTCAGAATGGGAGAAAATATTTGCAAATGAAGCAACTGACAAAGGATTAATTTCCAAAATTTACAAGCAGCTCATGCAACTCAATATCAGAAAAACAAACAACCCAATCCAAAAATGGGCAGAAGACCTAAATAGACATTTCTCCAAAGAAGATACACAGATTGCCAACAAACACATGAAAGGATGCTGAACATCACTAATCATTAGAGAAATGCAAATCAAAACTACAATGAGGTATCACCTCACACCAGTCAGAATGGCCATCATCAAACAATCTACAAACAATAAATGCTAGAGGATGTGGAGAAAAGGGAACCCTCTTGCACTGTTGGTGGGAATGTAAACTGATACAGCCACTATGAAGAACAGTATGGAGGTTCCTTAAAAAACTAAAAATAGAACTACCATATGACCCAGCAATCCCACTACTGGGCATATACCCTGAGAAAACCATAGTTCAAAAAGAGTCATGTACCACACTGCAGTTCGATTTACAATAGCCAGGACATGGAAGCAACCTAAGTGTCCATCGACAGATGAATGGATAAAGAATTGGCACATATATACAATGGAATATTAGCCATAAAAAGAAACAAAATTGAGTTATTTGTAGTGAGGTGGAAGGACACAGAGACTGTCATACAGAGTGAAGTAAGTCAGAAAGAGAAAAATAAATACCATATGCTAACACATATATATGGAATCTAAAAAAAAAAAAAAGGTTCTGAAGAACCTAGGGGCAGGACAGGAATAAAGACGCAGACGTAGAGAATGGACTTGAGGACACAGGGAGGGGGAAGATTAAGCTGGGACAAAGTCAGAGAGTGGCATGGACTTACATATACTAAGAAAGGTAAAATAGATAACTAGTGGGAAGCAGCCCACAGCACAGGGAGATCAGCTCAGTGTTTTGTGACCACCTAGAGGGGTGGGATAGGCAGGGTGGTAGGGAGACGCAAGAGGGAGGAGATATGGGGATATATGTATATGTATAGCTGATTCACTTTGTTATAAAGCATTAACTAACACACCATTGTAAAGCAATTATACTCCAATAAAGATGTTAAAAAAAAGAAAAAAAAGAAAAGAGGAAACTAGAAGAGGGATACAGCATAAAGCTTACTTTGATAAATCTATACACAGAAAAAGATGGATGAAGAGCTGAACTTGGGAAGCGTAGATCATACCTACAATGTGAATACCTGACTGTTTGGAAAATTGTTCTTGTTAAATAACTCTCAGCACTCGATGAATCATCTAGCAATCCAGTATAAAATAAATCAATATTAATATTGCACTACAATTATCATAAGTACTAAATCACTATCATTGCTATTACTGCTTCTATCATGTTTTGAGTTTTTACTATGGCCCAGGCTTTGTGCAAAATGTTTTAAATAGCCGTTATCTTATTTGAATCAATCATTCAACATGTATGTAACACGTGGTCTGTGTACGGTATTGTTAAAGTCTCAAAACTTTACAAAGAGGTGTTACAGACTGAAAAAAAAAATTCTCAATTTTAATCTCTACTACAATAAAACATCAATAAGATATTTGAAATGAAACCTCACAAAAACAAAATCTCTTTGAAGTCTTCAATAATTTTTAAGAGTGTAAAGGGGTCCAGAGATCAAAAGTTTGAGAATCACTGCCTTAAATAAACAGAATCTTTCAACTTATTTGGATGATATGAAAAAATACAGCCATAAGGTAATAATATCAGTCTGCAATACACTGCAGTCAATATACATTATCAAATAATTTGCTCAAGAGTTTTAATTAAAAGTCACTTGGAAAAAAGCTATAAATTATATCACGTTTTTTAAAAAGTCCTTATACTAGGCTACCAAATACTTTTAATTTTAAAATGATATTGAATACAGTTTAGTTGATCTTCCCAGTTCTCAGGAGAAACTGAAAATGACCTTTGTACCTACCACACTTTAAGGTGGCAAATTCTTCAAGCATAGTTATTATGTAGCTAGATTTTATGGTAGTAAATACTAAAATATTAACTCACATCTTTTTTTATTGTCTCTAAAGAATTTAGAAACAGTGATGAAAATGACTAAAACTTGTCTTTGTGTGTGTGTGTGTGTGTGTGTGGCCATGCCCCCTGGCACCCAGGATCTTAGTTCCCCATCTAGGGATCGAACCCATGCCCCCTCCAGTGGAAGCAAAGAGTCTTAACCAATGGATCGCCAGGGAAGTCCCTTGTCTTTTTTTTTTAATTGAGATAACTAACACTGGTTTATAACATCATATAAGTTCCACGATTAGGACATTATATTTTGACTCCTATATACACTACTGCGTGCACCAACAAAAGTTTAGTTTCCATCTGTCACCATACAGTTGACCCCTTTTACCCATTTCACCCTACCCCCAACCCCTTCCTCTCTGGTAATCACTACTCTGTTCTCTGTTTTCACATTTAACCCACATCTTACTTTAAAAAATAAGTACATAGAAAGTTCATGTGATAATTCCTTAATCTAAGAGTTTAAAGTTAATACTTGCTACACTTTTCTCATGTGTAAGTATAAATATTTGTTTGAAGCCCTCTTCCTCAAGTCAACAAGCAAAAATTTAAAAGAATAATTAACAATTTCAATTGTATTTTAAAAGGCAAAAACCTCACTAGGGGAGAGGAGAGTGCTAGTAGGACTCCAGCACTTAGTATTTACTTTACATGCCTTATACAGAGTCCAGTAAAGCAAACACCACAGCTTGCTCTGACACTCTTCCAACCTGCCAAGCAGTTCTCAGAGCCTTTGCCCATGATGTTCCCTCTACCTTTAACACTCTTCCTCCACGTACCACATGGATTCTTCCTCACTTCATCATTCAGGTCTCTGACCAAACGTCACCTCAGAGAGAACTTTTTCTGACCATCGTACCTAAAGCAGCACCTCCATTACTTTCAATCCCCCTTTTCTGCTTTACTTTTGAACAGCACGTGCCACTATTCAACATGTTATATAGTTGTTAACTTGTCTCCCTAACTAGAATGTAAATTCCAAATGCTGGGATTTTGTTTTCTTCATTGCCGTATCTCTAGTAACCTGAACAGCTTCTAGTATATAGCAGGACTCACATCTCTGTGGAAGGGAGGGCAAATGGGAAGAACACAAGTGCATGAGAGTTTGGGGCAATGGGAAGAACGTTACTAGAGTATAACTACCCTTGTGAGCTATACTGTCACTGAGTAGCCATCAAAGAAGTAGATTTGTTTTAAAAAGTAATTCAGAGAAAAGAAGTTTTTCTAGTTGAAGTAAAGATTATTTAAAGTTTTCATGTAGGGACAAACTCAATAAACAGTGGGACAAAAGTAAATATTATTTTTATCTTTAATGCCCTATTAATAGTTTCAAACAATTTATTTTTAAAAGTAAAAACAAATATTAATTTATATCACTGTTAAAACCCTGTAGGTCTAGGATTACCTCTTAATGGGGAGGAGGGGGAATACAAACAAGAAAAACGTGGATGCTTCACAAAAGAGAAGTTTATCTTTCTGAACCAAAATTATATTTGAATGGAAATCATTCTCAAACAACGTAACATCTTAGTAAAGAAAACATTCTAAATATAGTTTAACCTTTTCTTAATTTATCCTAAGTCACTGTAGTGAATATTGGTGATTGTATTTTATTATAACACTGTAATGTTAAGAAAATTAAAAGTTATATTTAAACCCTCCACACGTCTGTACAGGTCTTATTGTGTATCTTCTCTTTTTCTCTTAATTATTTTTCTGTTATCATACTTTATCACTCCTAGGAGATAAGCTTCCCACTACTGCCCTAACCCAT
This sequence comes from Lipotes vexillifer, assembly GCF_000442215.2. NCBI lineage: Eukaryota > Metazoa > Chordata > Mammalia > Artiodactyla > Lipotidae > Lipotes > Lipotes vexillifer. The sequence continues at coordinate 4,111,475 of NW_006799037.1, read as the reverse complement.
AAACTCTTATTCCTTCTGATGTTAACCTCTGTTAATTCGCTGCCCTTCACGCACTTCTCTTTTGTTTTTGTCATCTTCTCTTTTAATTTTTGTAAACTTGGGCACCAAGCTTTTTGCCACTGGCTTCGGGAAATTAATCTATTTTTACTCAGTGTGTACCAGCTACAACATTTACAACTAGTAAGGTATCCAACTCTCAAGATTACTTTTCCCATTTTATCACAAAGCATTCTATCATCTTTGCCTTACTTTCTTATCTATTGGGGAAGTAATGCTATAAAGTAGAAAGGGATCTGTTATCAAGTCATCTGTGTTATATCCGACATCTATTAGCTACACAACTTCAGATAAAATAACCACCTCTGAGACTCATTGTCCATATTTGTAAAATGGGATATATCAACATCTGTCCCTACCAGAGCATGAGCTCTGGTTTCAATCGTTCACAGACATTGGCTCTAACACTAACTATATGACCTTGTAGAATGGGAATAAGACCAGTACTTACCTTGAAGAGTTCCTGTGATAATTAAATACATATAAGGTGCTTTGCACACAGTGCCTGGCACAACTTAAGCACTCAATAAATGTCAGCCACTATTAACTATGGATTTCTACTGAAAGATCAAAACAGGCTGGAATACAAATCATGTCTAATAAATTATTTATTAACTCTAGAGAATTGTTAATCTATAATTAATCGACATATCTTTTGATACTTTTCAGCAATTCTTTCACTGCTCAGAGTAACTCAGAGGTTTCTAGTTTTGGTCTTTTTTGTTTTTTTATACATAAGTCACAGTTGCCCTAGAAGGTTAAAAGGTACCACATACCTACCTAATAACTAAAAAATTACACAGCTACTATACCAAACTTACTAACAATGAATGTCAGATAAATTCTAAAGCCTATAACTGGGAAATAATTTTACTCCAGCTCATTTCCATTTTTTCTTAGCCATATTTTACTAAAGGTTCAAATGTATGACATACTCTTGTATTCTATACAACCCCTCTGTCACCATGTTCTTATTTGTCAGATAGGAATATGTGACTTTGCGACTTCCTAATACTTCTGTGAGGAGCAATTAGTGCTCACAAATTTTTAACTGTTATCAAAGCACTGTGTCTCACAGCATAGTAGGAGTTAGAAACTAACTCATTATTATTCTGAAGCTATTTAAACATCTAGTAATTACAAATAACCTGCCTCAAATATTCTAAAAATACATTAAACCTTTACCATAAAGTTAATTTAGAACTTGTTATATAAGTGTGTTCATCATAGAAGAAAGCTTTTTTCTCCTACTGATCACAAGTCATATTCAGTTTACTGCCATTCTTAGAGGATTTTTTTTTACCAATTTTTTCAGGATACTTAAGAAATATACTAAGCTGTTGATGATTACAATAATTACATGCACAAACACTTTTTTCTCTCTTCCAAATGATCATTTTCCATACTTACCTTGCCACTAATTACTTCTTCTACTCGTTCCTGGGGTGTCTGTCCAGCTTTCTGCCTCACCAAAACATACACTGAATTCACCTTAGGACAAGACCTCAGCAACTTTTCCAGAAGTACCTTCCCTAGGAAACCAGTAGCTCCAGTGAGGAGGACATTCTTGCCTTCATAGTATTCTGGGATTGAAACCATTCTGATCCTAAGGAAAATATGACAAATAAGCATCACTTCAAAGATTTATGTTCATTGTTACATACTGAAAATCTCTTGGTATTCAAATAAGTATTTTCAAGGACAGGCAAAAATCAAAGTTCAACGTTAACACAAAAGGGGACATTAACGTTTGGCTCATTGTAGTAAGGTGGAAAGTACAGTGAACTGCAACACTGGCTTCTAATCCCTGTTTTTACCTGGACCACCTTGGACAAGTCACTCACCTTCTCTGGGGCTGGGTTTCTTTAGTACAGTTTGTACCAAGTGACCTCTAAAAATTCCTTCAGCAATAAGAATCCAAATCTTCACTTAAACCTCAGTTAAACCCCAAACATGAATAAGTGGTGTTTCTCTGTCTCCAAAAGTATTTATAACACCAAATAGAGGTCAGCAGCAAGACTCAATTGCCTAGCTTGTATAACATGGTGAGGTGTCATATTCACCTATCATCACCAGTTGAAACAAGAGGTAACACCAAGTCCTTTCTTTTACATGTCTGTAGTGACAATATATTCAAAAGGTACTTAAACCTCCCTTTTGGTAAGAAATATAGTAAGAAATATATAGACTGACTTATCCTCCCTACCCAAATTCCACTGAAACAGCAGAAAAGAGAGTATACTAATTAGAATGAACACACAAAAGAACCATGATGAGTGGAAAAAACAAGATGCAGAAGGACTCATGCAGTATGTCACTATTCAAGGCTCAAACACATTCAAAATGATGCTATTTATTGTTTAGAAATGCATATACATAATAATATTAATAAATGCATTAGAGAGAATATAATACAATCAGAAAAGAGAATAAGAAGCTTCAATTGTATTTATGTTTTGCTTAAGCTAAGGAGTAGATACCTGTATTTTATATCTAAATTTTTCACAATTATAAAAAATTAAATTCATAACAATCTGAAAACCCATTAACAAGCAAAAAGAAAAGAAGGAAGGAAGGTAGGAAGGAAGGCAAGAAAAAAGAATTTCCACAAGAAACAGATGAGACTAAATTGATAGAGAAGCCATAGCATAAGCAATAACAACCTAAGCAAAACAAACATAGGAAAGTACCATAAGGAGGCAAGAGCTGTCCCAACCCCCTAAACAGAAAACACCAAGTTCAGGATCAAGAAGCTGAATAAAAGCTTAGGGAAATTAAGGTAACTAAAGGTTGCTCACAGAACAGCAAAGCCACTCCTGACAGTCTTACTTCCTGTATAAACTTTGGCTCCCAGACTTAGTATCCAGATCTGCTGAGAACATCCAGCATGGCTGCTAAGGACAAAAGAGAAGTAGGGCTAAGTTTGAGGTTGCTCTGTACATCCACAAATGGAGGTGGGGCACTGGGAGAAAGGAAACAAAAACAACCAAAAGAAGAAAAGTCTTCAGAGCACTTGTGCCCCAGAAATAAATTTTAGGTCCTCAGATTATCTGGCTGCTGCTGGCCCTCAAAACAGACTCATACAGAGCTCTCAGTAATTCCACTTGGAGAAAAGATCTCTTGGAAAATCAGGCTTCAGAAAACTGAGAGGAAGGCAGTATCAGCTACCAAAACCAATCATACTAGTCCTTCATAAATATGGATAACTAAGGATCATCAGATATTTAAGAAATATCTACAAAATTAAGAAGGACCAAAATGAAAAGCAAGAGAACCAACCACGTAGAAAACTAAGGTAATGAAAAATTTACAGGAAATTTAAATTCTAATAAATACCCTCCAAGTCATTCACAAGAATATTGCATCCATCGAGCAAACTACTACGAAAAAGGAACAGAGAATAAGAAACCATTGGAGACGGAGTTCTGCCCACCACAGCACCAGCCAGTCCTACCCACCACCAGTCCCTCCTATCAGGAAACTTGCACAAGCCTCTTAGATAGCCTCATCCACCAGAAGGCAGACAGCAGAAGCAAGAAGAACTACAATCCTGCAGCCTGTGGAACAAAACCAATATTCACAGAAAGATAGACAAGATGAAAAGGCAGAGTGCTATGCACCAGATGAAGGAACAAGATAAAACCCCAGAAAAACAACTAAATGAAGTGGAGATAGGCAACCTTCCAGAAAAAGAATTCAGAGAAATGATAGTGAAGATGATCCAGGACCTCGCAAAAAGAATGGAGGGAAAGATCAAGAAGATGCAAGAAGTGTTTAACAAAGACCTAGAAGAATTAAAGAACAAACAGAGATGAACAACACAATAACTGAAATGAAAAATACACTAGAAGGAATCAATAGCAGAATAACTGAGGCAGAGGAACGGATGAGTGACCTGGAAGACAGAATGGTGGAATTCACTGCTGTAGAACAGAATAAAGAAAAAAGAATGAAAAGAAATAAAGACAGCCTAAGAGACCTCTGGGATATTAAACACAACAACGTTCACATTATAGGGGTCCCAGAAGGAGAAGAGAGAGAGAAATGACCTGAGAAAATATTTGAAAAAATTATAGGCGAAAACTTCCCTAACATGGGAAAGGAAATAGCCACCAATGTCCAGGAAGCACAGATAGTCCCATACAGGATAAACCCAAGGAGAAACACACTGAGACACACAGTAATCAAACTGGCAAAATTAAAGACAAAAAAAAATTATTGAAAGCAGCAAGGGAAAAACGACAAATAACATACAAGGGAACTCCCATAAGGTTAACAGCTGATCTCTCAGCAGAAACTCTACAAGCCAGAAGGGAATGGCATGGCATATTTAAAGTGACAAAAGGGAAGAACCTACAACCAAGATTACTCTACATGGCAAGGATCTCATTCAGATTCGAAGGAGAAATCAAAAGCTTTACAGACAAGCAAAAGCTAAGAGAATTCGGCACCACCAAACCAGCTCTACAACAAATGCTAAAGGAACTTCTCTAAGTGGGAAACACAAGAGAAGAAAAGTACCAACAAAAACAAACCCAAAACAATTAAGAAAATGGTAATAGGAACGTACATATTGATAATTACCTTAAACGTGAATGGATTAAATGCTCCAACCAAAAGACACAGGCTTGCTGAATGGATACAAAAACAAGACCCATATATATGCTGTCTACAAGAGACCAACTTCAGACCTAGGAACACATACAGACTGAAAGTGAGGGGATGGAAAAAGATATTCCATGCAAATGGAAATCAAAAGAAAGCTGGAGTAGCAATTCTCATATCAGATAAAACAGACTTTAAAATAAAGAATGTTACAAGACACAAGGAAGGACACTACATAAGTTTCAAGGGATCAATCCAAGAAGAAGACATAACAATTACAAATATATATGCACCCAACATAGGAGCACCTCAATACATAAGACAACTGCTAACAGCTATAAAAGAATAAATCGGGGCTTCCCTGGTGGTGCAGTGGTTGAGAGTCCGCCTGGCGATGCAGGGGACATGGGTTTGTGCCCCAGTCCAGGAAGATCCCACATGCCGCGGAGCGGCTGGGCCCGTGAGCCATGGTCCTAAACCTGCGTGTCTGGAGCCTGTGCTCCGCAATGGGAGAGGCCACAACAGTGAGAGGCCCACGTACCACCAAAACAAAACAAAACAAAACAATAAATCAACAGTAACATAGTAATACTGGGGGACTTTAACACCACACTTACATCAATGGACAGACCATCCAAACAGAAAATTACTAAGCAACAGAACCAACCACTTTCTGTTGCTTTTTACACAGCCAAAAATAAATAACTTAATTAATTAATTTTAAAAAAAAGAAAAAAGGGAGAAGACTCAAATCAACAGAATTAGAAATGAAAAAGAAGTAACAACTGAACCTGCAGAAATACAAAGGATCATGAGAGACTACTACAAGCAACTCTATGCCAATAAAATGGACAACCTGGAAGAAATGGACAAATTCGTAGAAAGGTATAACCTTCCAAGACTGAACAAGGAAGAAACAGAAAATATGAACAGACCAATCACAAGTAATGAAATTGAAACTGTGATTAAAAATCTTCCAACAAACAAAAGTCCAGTACCCGATGGCTTCACAGGTGAATTCTATCAAACATTTAGAGAAGAGCTAACACCCATCCTTCTCAAACTCTTCCAAAAAATTGCAGAGAAAGAAACACCCCCAAACTCATTCTACAAGGCCACAATCACCCTGATACTAAAACCAGACAAAGATACTACAAAAAAAGAAAATTACAGACCAATATCACTGATGAATATAGATGCAAAAATCCTCAACAAAGTACTAGCAAACAGAATCCAACAACACATTAAAAGGATCATACACCATGATCAAGTGGGATTTATCCCAGGGATGCAAGGATTCTTCAATATATGCAAATCAATCAATGTGATACACCATATTAACAAATTGAAGAATAAAAACCATATGATCATCTCAATAGTTGCAGCAAAAGCTTTCAACAAAATTCAACACCCATTTATGATAAAAACTCTCCAGAAAGTGGGCATTGAGGGAACCTACCTCATCATAAACAGGCCATATATGACAAACCCACAGCAAACATTACTCTCAATGGTGGAAAATTGAAAGCATTTCCTCTAAGATCAGGAACAAGACAAGGATGTCCACTCTCACCACTATTATTCAACATAGTCTTGGAAGTCCTAGCCATGGCAATCAGAGAAGAAAAAGAAATAAAAGGAATACAAATTGGAAAAGAAGAAGTAAAACTGTCACTGTTTGCAGATGACATGATACTATACATACAGAATCCTAAAGATGCCACCAGTAATATTATACATACAGAATCCTAAAGATGCCACCAAAAAACTACTAGAGCTAATCAGTGAATCTGGTCAAGTTGCAGGATACAAAATTAATGCACAGAAATCTCTTGCATTCCTATATGCTAATGATGAAAAATCTGAAAGAGAAATTAAGGAAACACTCCCATTTACCATTGCAACAAAAATAATAAAATACCTAGGAATAAACCTACCTAGGGAGACAGAAGACCTGTATGAAGAAAACAATATGACACTGATGAATGAAATTAATGATACAAACAGATGGAGAGATATACCATGTTACTGGATTGGAAGAATCAATACTGTGAAAATGACTATACTACCCAAAGCAATCTACAGATTCAATGCAATCCCTATCAAATTACCAATGGCATTTTTTACATAACTGGAACAACAAATCTTAAAATTTGTATGGAGACACAAAAGACCCTGAATAGCCAAAGCAATCTTGAGGGAGAAAAACGGAGCTGGAGGAATCAGACTCCCTGACTTCAGACTATACTACAAAGCTACAGTAATCAAGACAATATGATGGTACTGGCACAAAAAGAGAAATATAGATCAACAGAACAGGACAGAAAGCCCAGAGATAAACCCACACACCTATGGTCAACTAATCTATGACAAAGGAGGCAAGGATATACAATGGAGAAAAGACAGTCTCTTCAATAAGTGGTGCTGGGAAAACTGGGCAGCCACATGTAAAAGAATGAAATTAGAACACTCCCTAACACCATACACACAAATAAACTCAAAATGGATTAGAGACCTAAATGTAAGGCCAGACACTATGAAACTCTTAGAGGAAAACATAGGAAGAACACTCTTTGACATAAATCACAGCAAGACGCTTTTTGATCCACCTCTTAGAGTAATGGAAATAAAAAGAAAAATAAACAAATGGGACCTAATGAAACTTCAAACTTTTGCAAAGCAAGGGAAACTACAAACAAGATGAAAAGACAACCCTCAGAATGGGAGAAAATATTTGCAAACGAATCAACGGACAAAGGATTAATCTCCAAAATATACAAACAGCTCGTGCAGCTCAACACAACCCAATCCAAAATTGGGCAGAAGACCTAAATAGACATTTCTGCAAAGAAGACATACAGATGGCCAAGAAGCACATGAAAAGCGGCTCTACGTCACTAATTATTAGAGAAATGCAAATCAAAAGTACAATGAGGTATCACCTCACACCAGTTAGAAGGGGCATCATCAGAAAATCTACAAACAACAAATGCTGAAGGGTGTGGAGAAAAGGGAACCCTCTTGCACCGTTGATGGGAATGTAAATTGATACCGCCACTACTGAGAACTGTATGGAGGTTCCTTAAAAAACTAAAAATAGAATTACCATATGACTCAGCAGTACCACTACTGGGCATATATTCAGAGAAAACCATAATTCAAAAAGACACATGCACATCAATGTTCATTGCAGCACTATTTACAAGAGCCAGGTCATGGAAGCAACCTAAACCCATTGACAGACAAGTGGATAAAGAAGATGTGGTACATACATACAATGGAATATTACTCAGCCATAAAAAGGAAAGAAATTGGGTCATCTTAGAGGCATGGATGAATCTAGAGACTGTCATGCAGAGTGAAGTAAGTCAGGAAAAGAAAAACAAATATCGTATATTAACACATATATGTGGAACCTAGAAAAATGGTACAGATGAACTGGTTTGCAGGGCAGAAATTGAGACACAGATGTAGAGAACAAACATATGGACACCAAGGGGGGAAGTGGCGGGGGCCGTGAGGGGGGTGTGATGAATTGGGAGATTGGGATTGACATATATACACGAATATGTACAAAATGGATAACTAATAAGAACCTGCTGTATAAAAAAATAAATAAAATTTAAAAATTTAAAAAAAGAAAGCATTGGAAATCAGAAATGCAAATGTACAGAAAATTCAGTCAATACATAAGTAAACTATTAGAATTACCAAGTGAATTTGAGAACTAGATACAAGGTTTATACAGAAAAAAAACCAAATGCATTTCTATACACCACCAACACACAAGAAATAAAGTTAAAAAAAAAAACTATACCACTTATAATACCATCCAAAACACCAAAAAAATTATGGAAAATATCAAGTATCGATTGATGAGGATGCAGAGAAACTGGAACTCATGCACACTGCTGATGGGAATGAAAAATGATTCAGCTGCTGTGGGAAAGTTTGGCAGTTCCTCAAAAAGTTAAACAAAAAATTATCATATGACCCTGCAATTCTGCTCCTATGTATACACCCCAAAAGATCTGCAGATAGGTACTCAAAAAGTACACATACACTTGTTTATAGCAGCAGTGTTTACAACAGCCAAATAGTACAAACAGCCCAAAAGTCCATCAACAAATGAATGGATCAACAAATCATGTATATATAGTGGAATATTATTCAGTCATAATAAGGAATGAAGTACTGACATGTACTACAATGGGGGATGAACCTCAAAAACATACTAAGTTTAAAAAATCAGATATAGAAGATCACATACTATAGGATTTCATTTATATGAAATATCCAGAATAGATAAATCCATAGAGACAATGCAGACTGGTGGTTGGCAGGAGCTGACGAGTGGAGAGAGTGGGCAGTGGAGGAAAACTGCTTCAGGAGCTTTACTTTGGAGTGAAGGAATTCTGGAACTAGACAGAGGTGGCAGCTGCACAACATTGTGAATGTAGCAAATGTCATTGAATTTTTCACTTTAAAATGATTAATTTTATATTATGTGAATTTCACCTCAACGGATTTTTTTTTTTTTTTTTTGGGCTGAGGTGGGTCTTCGTTGTGGTGCAAGGGCTTCTCATTGCGGTGGCTTCTCTTGTTGCAGAGCACAGGCTCTAGGCACATGGGTTTCAGTAGCTGTGGCTCACGGTTCTAGAGCACAGGCTCAGTAGTTGTGGCACACAGGCTTAACGGCTCCGTGGCATGTGGCATCTTCCCGGGCCAGGGCTCAAACCCGTGCCCCCTGCATTGGCAGGCGGATTCTTAACCACTGCACCACCAGGGAAGCCACTGAATTATTTTTTTTTTGAGAACACCAAAAATTAGAAATAAATGTAAAAGATACTAATGGAAAACTACAAAACATTGAGAGAAATCAAACAATACTTAAATAAATGGAGAGATGTACTACATTCCTTAGATTCAATACAATCCCAATCAAAATTTAAGCTGTTTTTATTTATGTATGGAAACTAAGACTCTAAAATTCAAAGGGCCAAGAGTAGCCAAGACAAGCATTAAGAACAACAAAGCTGGAGAACTTATATTACCATGTAACAAGATGTATTATAAAGCTACAGAAATGTGGTATTGGGACAAGAAGAGAAGAGTACAATCAATGGATATCCATATAGCAAAAAATGAATCTTGACTTCTATACCACACCACACACAAAAATGAATTCCAGACAGACTATACACCCAAATGTGAAAGGTAAAATAGTTATGATTCTAGAAGATGACACAGAACATCTCCGTGATCATGGGGTAGGCAAATACTTATTAAATGGGACACAAGAAGTGCTAACCAAAAAGGAAAAATATTGATAAACTGGAAGACACTAACACTGAGTTCATCTCACAACACTATTAACAGAGAGAAAAGGCAAACCAGGTAAAAGATATTTGCAGTAGTATGTATAAATGACAACTGATTACTACCCAGAATATATGAAGAACTACAAATCAATAAGAAGAAGTGAAAAAAATAATAGAAAAATGGGAAAGGCTTGAACAGAAAAGGAAGCATAAGGTAGAGTATCCAAATGGCCAATTAGCACATAAAAAAGGGCTGAGAAAAAAAAAAAAAAAAGGGCTGAGGACTTCCTTGGTGGCATAGTGGTTAAGAATCCACCTGCCAATGCAGGGGACACGGGTTCAATCCCTGGTCTGGGAAGATCCCACATGCCATGGAGCAACTATGCCTGTGTGCCACAACTACTGAGCCCATGCACCGAGAGCCTATGCTCCACAACAAGAGAAGACACTGCAATGAGAAGCCCGCGCATGCAATGAAGAGTAGCCCCTGCTCCCCGCAACTGGAGAAAGCCTGTGCACAGCAACGAAGACCCAATACAACCAAAAATAAATAAATAAAAATAAAATACAGTTTAAAAAATGTAAAAAGGGCTGAACTTCATTAGTTACCAAACCTCAATGTGATCCTGGTACACTGTCCCCAGAATGGCTAAAATGAAAAAGACAGACAATACATAGTATTGGTAAAGTTTCAGAGAGAGAAAAATGGAACTCTCATCTACTGCTGGAGGAAGTACAAATAGTTATAACACTTAGTAAAAGTGGTACAACCTAATAAAGCTAAACAATCACGTATCATATGATGTAGCAGTTCCATTCCTGATTATATACCCAACAGAAACGAGTACATTTGTTCACCAAAAGACTCATAAACAATGTTTATATGTCTGTAGCAGCACTATTCCTTCTGACCCAAAATTTTAAAAACCCAATGTCTGGTCAATAGTATATTACATAAATTATAGTATATTCATACAATGGAATATTAAAAAACAATGAGAATGAAGGAATTATCCTATACACCACATGGATGGGGCTCACAAAGAGAACACTGAGCCAAAGAGGCCAGACACAAAAGGTGTATACTGTATGATACCATGCATATAAAGTTCAAAAACAGGCAAAAATCATCTACGGTTAAAAGTCAGAACAATGGTTATATTCCAGGGGAGGAAGAAGTAGTGAACAAAAAGGGTGTGAGGGAGGCTTCTGGGATACTGGTTATGTTCTATTTCTTGATCTGGGTGGCTCATTTTTTAAAACTCGTCAAGTTGTACACAGGATTTATGGACTTTCTGAAGATATGTTACACGTCAATAAAAAGTTTACTGTAAAAAATAAAAGTAAATATAGGGTGACCATATATGTCCTGGTTTTCCTGGAATAAGCCTGGTTTTCCACATTATTCCAGCTTAACTTTGATTAGAGCCCCCTCTTCTCAAAAGTGTTCCAGTTTTCACAGTATGGTTACTCTACTTATAATCTGCTTCATGTCTAATAAGACTATTTCAAGACTTCGTTGACCCCCAAACCTAATTAAAACTATAGAGCATTAAAGTTAAAATGCTGTCATAGGGGAGAAATGAAGAATAATTCTGCATCAATACACCTAACAAATCTGGTAAGTATTAATGACAATTACATACTAAATATATATTAAACACAGTGTCCTAGACACGTGACCTAGAACAAGTTATTTAATTCTCTGAGCTTCATATGTAAAAATCTATTCAAGAAATATTTATTAAGCACCTACCAGATACCAGGAACCAGAAAGTTTTCCATAGGTGTACACATGCATTTAAGACAGAAAAAGATACTAAGCAGTTTGCCCTTTAATAATTGAGGATTTATAGCCTGAATATGTGATTGGCTCAACCCTTCCTCACCTACCAGGACACCCTCCCTATAAAAATCTGTTAAAACCAAACAACAGAAAATTTTTACCAAACTTAATATTCTCTCCTTAACAGTATAATGATTATTTGCTAAGAGAGTTGTAGAATGAAACTACTTCCTACCAGTTTCAGGTAACTAACTTAAAGCTAATTGCATGTGATTTTATCCTTAAGGTTCTCTTCATGGAAGAAAGAACAGATTCCCACAGCTCCCCAACTTTATCACAACGCAACCAAAAACTTTACAAGCACCAGGTATTTTTAAACTCTGTCTCCAGGTATTCTTGATTCCCCCACCCACCAATATACTTTACCCTATTAACTTACTGGCAAAGCAAGTACAAATGACCACTCCTTTTAAGGAAAGTCTAGACTTATCACATCTTCCACATAGTCCTGCTAGTATGGCCAAAAGCTACAGGAAAAGCAGAAGCCAGGAAAGAAATGCTGCCAATCCTTCCAGAGCATGCTGTTTAGGTTCCTACTGTGTGATTCTACTTACACAGGAAAATATCTAAAGCTCCTATCAGCTGTTAAAAAGTAGCTGCAGCAGTGCAGTAATGAGAAAACCAGCAATATTATTCCATGTGCCAGGGCAGAGAAGCTGTGAAACATGATTCATATTTATTTTCACTGTTCTTGAGATGCCTTAGGATACACCACCTAGCAGTGGCAGCTGGGTATTTTCTTCAAAAAGTACCTTATCCTATGGTTCAATAGTTAAAGAGGCAGAAATCTTTCAGAAGACCAGCAAAATGGTGGGTACCAAATATCACAATTACTTTAGAGGCTTTCTTGCTAAAGTGGGTTTTCCTAGTGGGTTTTATATTATGCACATAAACTTACATTAAGAGAACATATTACAAAGCTACTTAAACTAAGATACCTTCACTTGCTAGTGGCTGAGGTCCAGGCTCTGCCACTTTGAAGCCATGAGATCCTAAGATAAAACTACTACTCTTAACCTGTTTCCTTATCTATAAAAGGAGAACATACAGGCTCATGGGCAAAAAGAGCCTGGAATGGACGCAAATGGAGAAACCACAGATAATTCTAAGATAGCACTCACCCAATCAATATAAACTGCACCCTTGTAACATAATTGTAGTCTCTTAATAGATGTCCTAAAATTAATGGAAAGCCAATTATGTTGTCTCATTACTTTCAGAAACCTAGTTAAGATAAATAATTAGAGACAAGTTCCTTCTCTCATTTTCAACTTTTTAAAAAAGAGTTCTTTATACTGTGTATAAAGTAGATGACTGGTGAGTCTGCTGGGTGGTACAGAGAGCTCTACTCGGTGTTCTGTGGTGACCTAGATGGGAGGAAAATCCAAAAAAGAGGGGATATGTGTAAAAAACTAAAAATTTAAATTTTTAAAAAAGAGTTCTTTAAATAGACAAAGCAATCAAAGTGAGAGATTGGGGTATTACAGTAACATGAAAACCACAAAAATCTGCCCAAAAAAGCAGCTCTTTAGTGCCAAGAAATGGGAATTCCTTTGCCTATATTACCGCTAAAAACAACTCAAATTAATTAAAACTTTTAATATACTGTCAAGTAGTTGTTTCAGAAACTTGCTAAGCAGAAAGACAAATGTGAACAAGTACATGGAGATTAGGATATGGTGAGAGGAATGAGGTGGGTCCATGGGCTTGAAGCAAAGCTTTACAGAAGTCATCAGTGATGAGAAAAATAAATAATAAAAGGAAGACAGGAAAAGGAGAGATTAAGCACAAAAAACTATATCTGTCATGCTTTCCGATACAATTTCCTACAAGTCTTCTTAATAATTTTTCTTGCCTAAGGTCACTCAGCACCTATATATAGACAGAGGCAAATTTAAACCAGTATCTTCTAACTACATTCCACATTTACAGAGAGTATAAAAAGTTTCCACTTGTCCTACAGTGAGGTAAAGGCATCAACTCATGGGTAAGGAGTGAGTGCACAGCACTGGAAGAGAAGTTCAGGAAAGTGAAGAGGCTGGAATAGATGGTCTTCCTTTCCATTTCTAAAGTTGTATGATTCACTATAAGAGGAAATGGACAGTATCTTTACTACAGGGACTTCTTGGCATATAACAGACAAGAATCTGCTCCACAGAAAATTTTAGCATATGAAATAAGGCAAATTCTGGCTGAAAAATCCTTAAAACTCCACATCATTTCACAGTAAAAGGTGATGGGCCAATTAAGCAACACACTTTAGAAATGAGACTATTAACTGGTTCAGGTAGACTCTTAAACAATTAAAGCTCAAAAGCAATTAGACTATACCAGTATTTCCCTGAAGGCCATTTCCAGAGGCACCCAACAAAGAGAATGAGAAAGGAAAAGGTCTGTTTTCAAACTTAGAACTCGACTCACAAGAACACCGAAGCGGACTTAATTATTGCCACTATCAGTTTGAATAAAAAGACATCATTCTCAGGTTAAGAGATAAACACTTATCGAAGGTTAGTGGATTTAACTCTACTCTACCTGACCCACTGAAAGACCTTTCCTAAACAGAACTATTTATTGGAAGACTAGAAACAAAAAACTCAGGGCAGTAGAGGTAATAAGATAAGGTAAAGACAAGAAGCTCTGAGAGCTTCTTAAGGTCTTGCTTAAGATTAATAGCAAAATTCAAACATGTTTCTATAAATATCTATACCAATATATGCAAATATCTATACCAATATATATACTATGTATCACACTTACCTACCTTTGAAAAACAGTGAGTTCTGCGTAAGGGATTATGGGATCAGAATTTGCACCCCAAAGCTTATCACTAATAGCACATGGGTTACTCTGAGCTGAAGGAACTGAGATTCAACAGATGCAGAAAGAATTCTTCTCAGAGCTTCCCTCATCTGATTAAAAGCAGAAACTTCCAAGAAATGAGGGCTGCCATAATGAGGACTCTGGGTGAGTTTTATGGCCATGAAGAAGATGGAATGTTAGCAACCGATACTTTCTATTAGTTTTCCCACATATTTACCTTCCCACAATTTATTGCCCCTAGAAGCCCAAACTCCTTTTCCTTTGTCTAGTCACTTCTCCATAATTTATAACCCTTTGTTAATATGGTATATAAGCTCTCAAGTCTAACCATCTTTTTTTGGGTTTTCACTTTTCTGTGAAGCCTTTATGCACATTTTAAAAATATACATATGCCTTTTCTATTAAGGTCTTTTGTCAGTTTAATTTGCAGGCATCAGTCCTAGAACATAAAAGGATAGAAGAAAAGTCTTCTTACATAAGCTATTAAGAAATTAAGTCTCTAGTGAAGCCATTTTCAGTACTCTATTGAATCTGGCCCTGTTATAAACTGCTTCCTGATAAATAAGGTAGGCCCCCTTTGTGGAAACAAGCCTTTCAGATAACCCAATGCCATGATGTAGTGGGGACCTTAGGGCTCTGAGTCTAGCAGGGCTGGGCTGGAATCCAGGCTCACCCATTTATCTTGGGGGTGAGCTTGCTTATCTGTTTGTTTCTGTAGTTTCCTCATCTCTAAAACATATAGACAGCATATACATCCCCACCCCTTCACTTCATAGCATCTGTGTAAGGATTAAGGCTGGGCACATAATTACATTTCCTTATTCATCTTCCCCATACTTCTTTGGCAGTGATTTCTCTGTGGTCCCTCAGCAGTCAGTCTGATCTGTAATATTTCAGTCTAAAAAATTTTAATTATCTTTTTTTATGGAGATAATCATTTAGCTATGAGTGTAATTTTTAGACTAGGAAAAATTTTTATTACCAAAGTAAAAATAATAGCTACTTTATCTCTGGACTGTATACTGTTACAGTCACATGCACATACACCCATTTTTTAATTCTGGGAAGGAAATTAATGATTTTAGGAGAAGTAGGTTTAAACCAAACCTCTGAGGACTAAAAAAGGAAAGAGGTGGTTCAACTTATACTGATATGAAACACAGCATTCATGATTAACTTTAAAAGCCAAGATGTAATATTCTGTACGATATACCACCTTTTATGGAAAAGGAATGAAAAAATGAATGCATATGTTTATAAATGCACAGATTTTTCTGGCAAAAAAGCCAAAAAACTGGTAATAATGGTTGCCTCTGGGAGGGAGAACTGGGTAACTAGGGGAGAGAAATGACGGGCATTTGCTTTTCACTATATATCCTTTTGCACAATTTAAAATTATGTACAAAGTGCGTGTGTTATATATTTTTAACTACTGGTGCAGAAAGAAACATACAGGTAGAGCCATTAAATAGAAAAATCAGAAGGTACCAAAAAAATATATGAAAGCATATATTTTCCCACCAATTAGCCAGTCTATATTCTCTTTTGTCCTCTAACCATTTACAAACTCACTTTCATCTATGAGAAAAAAAGTATGAAAAATCTTTTCTAAAGTGAAAAATAAAAGACGAGCATTGTGTTAAGAAAAAAAGTGTAATATCTTTCTTCTGCTAATCTTTATTACTTGAGTTTTTATTTCATTTCTTTATTAGATGGCAAACCTACTAGATTAAAAATCAGATGATGTTTTAACTATGAAGCTGTTGTTTAACAAGACTTTAGCAGGCTGGATTTCCTAAATGGAATGTGAGAAATTCTTCCCCCGTCTGGATAATGTTGATCTTTGGATCAGATAGCACTCTCCCATCTCCTGAGAGGACCCCTATGCTCACCATGTTCACCAAGGAGTCAAGTACACAGAATTACCAAACACAGTTCTGCAGTGAAGTTCTGCAGTGAGACTGGCTCTACCTATATGTTTCTTTCTGCACCAGTATTTATTGAACATACAGTAAAAACTGACAAAAGGTAATTGTAAGAACTATTAGTTCCTTGTTTTAGCTGCTATAAATTTATTTAGGGAAACTAAGCACTGAATATGAAAATCTCTAGACAATGTCTAAACATTCATTCCAGCTTCCTATAAATTTCCACCTACAGCTTACACCTTAAAGTAGGATCTACTTAGTTGTCTTCCTCTTAAAAAGTGACTCCTCTGTGCCTCTAGCATGTAAACAAACTCAAAGTAAATAACCTACCAATGGAGACAGTGGGGAGAGCAAAGAGACAAAGAATAAGCTATTTCATCTATCTTTTTATTGGGAGTCACTGATTGACTCCCAATCAGGGGCAATTCTGTGTTTAACACAGACACATCCAATGCTGTTTTGTCTCATAATCCTACTACACCTCTAAGCTGGAGGACCACTTGGCAGGAGTACTGGAGGAAATTCAAGCAGCAGTAGATAGAATGCTGAGCTAAATGGTCTTTTAATATCCCTTAGATTCCATGGCTGAAAAAGTAAAATAAATAAATAAATAAAAGAGTTTCAAATATCCTTAAAAGAGGGGGAATTAATTCCAAAATATTCTAAACCAAGAGTTGGCAAAGTTTCTGTAAAGGGTCAAGTAGTAAATATTTTCAGCTTGTGGGCCATACAATCTTAGTAGCAACTACTCCATTCTGCCATCTGGGGCACAAAATCAGCCATGAACAGTAAGTAAACAAATGGGCGTGGCTTTGTTTCAATAAAACTTTATTCACAAAGACAGGAAAACAGTTTGCAGGTCACAGTTTGCCAAGCCCTGTTCTAAATAAAGATTCTGAATATTCCACATTCAGGAAAATGAACTACTGAGAAAGGCATCAATGGGAAACCAGCACAGTCTAAATATCCACTGCCTATGATTTCACTATTACTAGAGTTACTATGCATATCACTCTAAAATGGACAGTAAATAATTGATATAATATTTTCAAAACAATAAATGAATGACAGGCTTCAGAAACACAGATATGTCAGAGACTAAACACAACACAAAGACATGACCTATAGCCTTTTTCAAGGTGTACTTAAAAATATGTACTTTTAAAAGGAGAGCCCATTAAGATAAGATGTTCAGGGGTGAAGCTTGGGCGGTATTGTTTTGGAGAAAAGGCTACAAGTGAAGAAGAGCACAGAATATAATCCTGTCGCAGACTCAGAAACCCTAGACTGCTACCATGTTCAAAAAAATCTTGATATAATAATCAAAAAATAACACAGAGTTTAAAGAGGTCAAGAGTTAACCCAACACTGTTGCAGGATACAAAGCTTTGTTTATATACTGTGTACAGGTCTAAAACTACATAGATTATTCTTTTCTACATAAAAGTATAACATTACTTATAATTTTATGTAGCCAAAGGTTATATACATGGCTAAGGGAAAGGGAATGGAAGCGGAAAAGAGACTACGCACATGGTAAATACCACAGAATTATGAAAATTTCCCAAAAAGCTGCACTGAGCTACAATGACCATGAGGGGATTCCATATACATACTTCTGCTTCCTCATTATTTTTCCTTTTCGTTTGCTTTTCCACTAAAAGGGAAATAGAAATTAGGTATCTGTAACTGGTGGGAATTAATAACTCTCTAATCCAGAAGTTCATGAACAGGCTTGGGGGGTGGCGGGGAAATCCAAGAACGTGTTAAAAGTTTCATGCAAAATATTGTTTTCAGTGTGTTTATGTGTGTGTGTACAAGTGTGCAGTCCTGTGCATATATCCGTACATTTTTTCTAGGGGAAAAATCCACTGTTCTTATCAGATTCTCAAAAGGGTCAATGAGCGTAAACAGTAAAAAACTACTATCAAATTTTATGTGTAGTATGTATGTATGCTAGAGAGAAAGGGGACCTAAACCGCAGAGAATAGAGCTTCATGGTCACTGATTAAAAACCCCATTCACGGGCCTCCCTGGTGGCGCAGTGGTTCAGAGTCCGCCTGCCAATGCAGGGGATACGGGTTCGTGCCCCGGTCCGGGAGGATCCCACGTGCCGCGGAGCGGCTGGGCCCGTGGGCCATGGGCGCTGAGCTTGCGCGTCCGGCAACGGGAGAGGCCACGACAGTGAGAGGCCCACGTATCGCAAAAAAAAAAAAACCCCATTCACATCTAACCTGGAGCAAAACTGTTTAAATGGTTAAAACATAATTATATCAATCTCCCTTGAAGCCTGTTATGGATTGAACTGTGTTCCCCCTAAAAAGGTATGTTGAAATCCTAATCCCTAGGACTTCAGAATGTGACCTTATTTGGAAACGGGGTTGTTGAAGGTGTAATTAGTTAAGGTAAATGATATAACACTGGAGCAGAATGGGTCTCTAATCCAACATCACTGGTGTCCTTATCAGAGGAGAGGCATGTAAAGACATAGATATACACAGGGAGAACTCCACCTGACAACAAAAGCAGAGACTGGAATTACACAGCTACAAGCCAAGGAATATCAAAATTGCTAAGAATAAACTAGGAAGAGGCAAGGAAGAATCCCCTTGCAGGTTTCGGACAGAGCATGGATTTTGGACTTCTAACCTCCAGAACTGTGAGACAATAAATATCTGTTGTTTTAAGCCACTCAGTTTGTACTACTTTGTTACAGCAGCCCTAGGAAACTAAGAGAAGGCCAAATACCATAGTAACTAAAATTAAGGTACAGAGCAAAAGGCCTTCTAAAGATGATCATATGCTCTCATGACATAATAAACATATCATGGACACTTTCCAACAAACATGACAGTTTCAATTACCAAAATACATTCTACTAAATAGTTAAGGATGGAATGGCTTTTCCAAATGGGTACAGGAAAGAATGATAGAAAAAAGTTTTATATATCAAAGGTAAAGACCAAAATAAAGTTAATGTTCAGATCCCAGAACAAACCATTGCGGTATATCACTGACTGTACATCTGCACACTGACAAATCTCAGTATATAGTAGCAGATTCAGGGAGAGTAGTGTTCTGATTATCTATTGCTATGTAACAAAATCACTCTAAAACAACATCTTAAAGCAACAATAATCATTTTTATTCTCTCTCATAGTTTCTGAGTTAGGAATTTGGGAATGGCTCGAATAAGCAGTTTTAGCTGAACAGTTCTAGCTCCTATCTTAGAGCCTCTTCACGTGGTCTGTCCACATGAGGCAGTCTGCGTTTCCTTATAGCATGGCAATCTCAGGCTATACTGATGAAAAGCTGTTGAAGACTTCAAGACCAGTATTTTGGTGAGCTGGATAGAAGCTCACCTTTTCTGACCTCACCTTATTGCTCACAAGTGATTCACAAGAACACCCAAATTCAAGGGAAGGGAACATAACTCCACCTCAGGATGAGAGAATGGTCAAGGTCACAAGAACATGTGAGAAGGGACGCACTGTTACAACTACTTTTAGAAAATACAATATGCCACAAAGACTATGGTAAAGTAACTGCTCATTACTCCTGAGATGGTCAACCATTTGAAACTGTCCCATAGGTTAACAGAAACTGATGACTAAAAGAAATTCTTGAGCTTGTCTTACAGAACAGCAGCTAAGGGAACAGCTTATTAAAAAAAACCCTGATTGTAATATGCTTTCACTGATCAAGCTCTTCTTAATTATTTCTTTTGGCTCCTTAACCACCACCTATAGATAACACCTCTGTCGTATGGGTCCCTACAGTATTGGGGGCTTATGCTGTTTTCCAGAAACTTGGAGTCAGCTCTTATCCAGTTCAAGCCGGCTAAGATTTTTGGTTGGGACCACTGACCCTAAAACTGGGCCTGCAAAGGTATCCAATAAATGACCTTTTGACGTCAGAGGACTCAAAACTCCACCCTCAGATCATGCTAAGTGCCTCCATTTTTGAACATGCATCTCAAGAAGAAGCATGTAACTCAGATATGCCTGCAAAGAACACCAATTACCTCACCTTTTCCCTACCTCCAATCACCTTTCCCCATGCCTAATACCACCCTGCTTCTTTATCCCATAAATATTTCAAACCCCTTGCCTTCAGGGAGGTAGATCTGAGATCTGCTCTCCTGTCTCCTGTCTCCTCACTTGGCTGTCTCCTGAATAAACCCTTTCTCTGCTGCAAACCTCGGTGTCTCAGCGTTTGGCTTGCTGCACACCAGGCAAACAAATCTGATTCGGTAACACATTTAATCCATGTTCAAGTTACCCAAAATGCCTTAAAAAAAATAAGGCCCCATGGGCCTCATACTTCTAAGTACAGATGATCCTTGAACAACACAGGTTTAAACTACATGGGTGCACTTATGCACAGATTTTTTTCAACAAATGCATATTACAGCATTATACAACCTGCAGTTGGTTGAACCTGAGGAGGCAGAACCACAGATACAGAGAGCCAACTGTAAAATTACACACAGATTTTTTTTGACTTCTAGGAAGACTGGCACCCATAACCTCCATTGCTGCTCCAGGGTCAACTGATTTTGCCCACCAAATAATCTCATTGACTGAATAAAAATTTCACCTTCCCATATTCACTTAATTGTGAACTTATAACCAGTAGATTTCTACTTGGAGTTGACATACTTGTAGCCAAAAACAAGCCAACTCATTTTAGTTAGACTATTAAGAGGCCTCATATTATAGGTAAGCATATATTTTCTTTTAAAATTTTTGATAGACTCTCATCTGGAGGCATATCGGGAACCACTGGTATAGCGTCTTTCTACTATATTTTAATAACTCTAGAATATTTAGTGTTTTGATTAAGACTCAACATAAAAGAAAGCCTCTGCAAGTGAGCTGTAAACAACAAAAGAAGGACTAAAAAATGCAAACTCAAAATGTACAAGTTGATAAGAATAGTGGGTTCCTTTTTCTTTTCAAAAATTAAGGCTTACAAAGCATTTTTCAACAAACAAAAGAATAACTCTAGTATCTTGGTTTTCAATAAAAGATGCTAGTGTCCAACCCTGTTGTAAGCACCCATTGAAGTGAATACAATGGCCACTCTGTTTGCCTACACAGACATTGATATGCCAATATTTCACTCTCTATATCCAATCTTCCCCAATTTCTACGACACATCTTGGTAAGGAATCTCAGTACGTTCATTAGTTCTTAGGGCACTACACAACTATTTTGTATACTGATATTACTCCATAAGCATGGCACTTTGGCAAGTTAAAATGCCTCTAAAACCTCATTATCCTGGAAAATATTAAACGTTAAGAAAAATCAGACTCAGAATTCCTTTGAGTGATGTAAAAATCAAACACAAAAACATCCTTAAAAGTCAAGTTCTACTTCATCAGAGAGGAAATGTCAATTCTACAGCATTAAAATTATTTGCTGACAAGAAAACTTAAATTTTTTAGCAATACCCATTTTCCTTTGTTTCTGTCCTCAAGGCCTGTACCAGTAGGGTAACTTCTCTACTGTAAAGCCTACAGAAGAAGGGCTGTGCTCTTGTTAACACAGTTTGGTAATAAACAGTTCCACAGCTTGCAAAAACATGTATCCAATTCCATTCTGGGAGAAAACAATCTTAAAAAAGTAACCTCCAAAAGTCATACATGATTTTCTTTAGATCAACTATTGTGCTACAAATGCCTTACCTTAATAAAAATGTTTTCATGTTAAATATTGTAATTTTTATCCTAACACTTTCAGACTCAAAAAAGTGAAATACAATATACAAAGGCATACTAGTATTTTAAGTGTATTAGCAAAGATAAGGCTCTTAAACTTCTCCAATACAACACAGAAATCGAAATATCCCATTTTGCTTAAAAACTCATTAAAGTTGTGCATCTGATTCCATAATATACCTAAGAATTAACATAAAAATATTTCACTCTTTTCCTCTCTGGCTGCTTGAAGATCAGCAACCATCATAAATGACACAGTAGCTCTCCAGACCAGGAAGTTCATGACCAACCAACTACTTTAGCAGAAACAATTGGTCATCGACATCCTTCACCCTGGGAAGGCAAAAGTAGCTAAGAGAGATATTCAGGAAAAACTAGCCAAAATGTACAAGACCACACCAGATGTCACCTTTGGATTTGGATTCAGAATCCATTTTGGCGGTGGCAAGACAACTGGCTTTGGCAGGATTTACGATTCCTTGGACTACAGAAAGAAAAATGAACCCTAACATAGACGTGCAAGACATGGCCTGCATAAGAAAAAGACCTCAAGGAAACAGCAAAAGGAACGAACAACAGAATGAAGAAAGTCAAGAGGACTGCAAAGGCCAATGTTGGTGCTGGGAAAAAGTGAGCTGGAGATTGAACAACAGAAGGAGTAAAGACTCTGCAGTGACTGTATCTGTGGTGACTGTGCAGATTTTTCATGAGACGATTAACAAACTAAGAACTTTTACGTGAAAATATATACACATTTCAAACTACTCAGCAAAACTGATTTTAACATGAAAATGTTCCATGTATACCACGAACATTACATGTAGACGTACACATACAAGTTTACCCAAAAAATTGACTCAGGCAGATTACTCATCATGTATCTTGTGTGGTCTGATTTAAAACTACCAAAGCCTATTCATGAAGATTAGTAACTTTAAGAACAAGTTGTTAGAATCAGGTATTTCACTGGTTACAGAAGAACACTTTGTTTGAAAGCTGTACAATAATCAGTCTGATTATTATAGCAAATAACCTGCAACTCTTAACTACGGAAAAGTGCTTTGAAGCTCCTGCTGTATGCTGTTATTTCCTCTCCATTTCTCGTGTCACTTTCTTATGAAGCCTTCTGAATCTGTTCCCAAGGCTGAACCTAAAAACAGCCTCCAGTCCACCAAGGCAGCATTTTCCAAATTGTGGTAAATGGGGCTGGGATGCTGTACACTTTATCCCCAACCAGGAGAGCTACAAAGTGCATTAGCATATCAAAGACCTACAAAATGTACTGAGGTAAAGAAACTCCTAGACCTCTTTTTTTAAATTTAATTTTATTTATTTTTTTTATACAGCAGGTTCTTATTAGTTATCCATGTTATACATATTAGTGTATACATGTCAATCCCAATCGCCCAATTCATCACACACACCCCCACCCCCTGCCACTTTCCCCCCTCGGTGTCCATACGTTTGTTCTCTACATCTGTGTCTCAATTTCTGCCCTGCAAACCAGTTCATCTGACCTCTTTTTAAGGCTGGCCTTTCACCAATTTCCCAACACCGCTAGGGAAATAATGCTCCTGAAAAGCTCATTATTGCCACATCAGCCTTCTAAGGTAATGACTATACAAACATGGACCAAACCTCCCATGGTCTACAAATGATTTAGAAAGCATGACCTTTCATTGATCCACAAGGCTACTTATGAATAAACTATAAAACCAGTTATTACGAGTTGCAAATGAGTATGTTATTAGAATGTACCGAAAACTTCAGTTTGTATACAATTAATAACTCTGCTTGCTGCAACTCACAATGCTCCAAATATGCACACTCAAAACCTGGAATTCTGTAATTTTCAAGAGGAGTAATCAATCATTGTCAGTGAAACTGGTCATGGTTTTCAATTATCATTATTCTTACTTATAATTAAGTTGAGCTTCATTATTATCATTTTAGTTGTTTTATTAAACCAGGAGAATGTGTTATATAATTCCATCACTAGAATTTGAGACCTACAGTTTTCTAACTAGTCTAGACTTTAAGATAAGTATATTTTTTGTGATTCAAATAGGAACCATCCATTTCCCTAACTGCTGAAGAAAGCCCCTCTCTCCCCCAAAATGCTTATACCTTGACAATTTAGTTGTTATTATTCCACTAGAAAGTGGGAATTACTGAGCTAAAGAATGACCCAGCTAAAGGGCCGGGATTAAAAGAGCTGGAGGGTCACTGTTCTAAAGGTCTTTACCCCAGCTATAGGGGCAGGTCTTCTCCCTGGTCACCAGGTCCACACCAACCAAATGTGGCATGAGGACTTGGAATCAGAGCCCTTCGTGGAAGTAACAGAAACTTCTCTGAACTTGAATGTCAATGATCCCTCCAGTCTCTAGGTTTGAGTAGGAAGCTTCCAGGAATCTCTTTACAACTGAATCCCATAACAAAGCCTCTTCTCAAAAATCTTCCTGGTCTAGCTTTAAAACCTTGCCAGATTCTTACGTAAAGCTTGCAACAAACAAAATGCTGTCAAGCATAGAAAGGTATAGAAAACAGGAGGGAAGTGTTTGATGACTTTGTGGATTCTTAGAATCTCTTTCCAGCTCTGAAACTGACTTAACGCATCTAAGAAGCCCAGCGAATTCTTAGTCAATTTATCAACTGAGAATCAAAGTCACAATGCTAAAAACTCTAACTGTCAAAATATTTCCTTCTCCAGAAACTGAGATCCAGAATGAAAAGACAGCCAAGATAAATAAGAGCAACAGACTACACTGTTGGAACTGCTACTAACCACGTGACCTTGGGCAAGTCAATTAATTGCTCTGATCAGTCATAAAATTCACTGAAGGGGAGGCCAAATCACTGATGGATAAATCCTCTTCTAGCTCTCAAAGTCTATGTATTACTGTATATTAGAATAAGTTATTTCCTAGTAATACATTAGATATTCAGAAAATTATTAACTCCAATGGGTCACAAGGTTATCACTTTAAAGCCATACACCTAATATTCACTGATCTTCAAACAACCTATGCTCTGCTCTGCAGTCAAATGTCCCATTTAGCAGCTAACTGATCTGTTCCTATCTCCTAGGGATTCTGCTTATGCTAATAACCATTATTATGATTATATTTTAGGTACAATCCACAAATTTTTAAAACCCCATACTTCTCACCTCACACCGGTCAGAATGGCCATCATCCAAAAAAAAAAATCTACCAACAATAAATGCTGAAGAGGGTGTGGAGAAAAGGGAACCCTCTTGCACTGTTGGTGGGAATGTAAATTGATACACCCACTATGAAGAACAGTATGGAGGTTCCTTAAAATACTAAAAATAGAACTACCATACGACCCAGCAATCCCACTACTGGGCATGTACCCTGAGAAAACCATAATTCAAAGAGTCATGTACCACAATGTTCACTGCAGCACTATTTACAATAGCCAGGACATGGAAGCAACCTAAGTGTCGACTGACAGATGAATGGATAAAGAAGATGTGGCACATATATACAATGGAATAGTACTCAGCCATAAAAAGAAACGAAATTGAGTTATTTGTAGTGAGGTAGATGGACCTAGAGTCTGTCATACAGAATGAAGTAAGTCAAAAAGAGAAAAACAAATACCGTATGCTAACAAATATATATGGAATCTAAAAAAAAAAAAAAGGTTCTGATGAACCCAGGGGCAGGACAGGAATAAAGACGCAGATGTAGAGAATGGACTTGAGGACACGAGGAGGGGGTAGGGTAAGCTGGGACAAAGTGAGAGATTAGCACTGACATATATACACTACCAAATGTAAAATCGATAGCTAGTGGGAATCAGGTGCATCGCAAGGGGAGATCAGCTCAGTGCTTTGTGACCACCTACAGGGGTGGGATAGGGAGGGTGGGAGGCAGACGCAAGAGGGAGGGGTATGGGGATATATGCATACATACAGCTGATTCATTTTGTTACACAGCAGAAACTAACACACCATTGTAAAGCAATTATACTCCAATAAAGATGTTTAAAAAAACCCCATACTTCTAAGAAATATATTTAGGGCCATCCTTCAAACTAGATGGACAATAAACACTTATGATCTCAGGGCTCTACAGAGAATCAATCCTCTGTCAGACCAATACATGTTTCTAAGCCTCTGTGTATCATATCTAGGAGTTGTTTTAACACAAATGTGAACCTCAAAATACTTTAACAGATCCTTTCCTCCACAGATCTTAACTATTTAAGGGCAAGAGAGGTCAAAGAAGTTTTTCCTTTACCTCTGAAAAAGTGGTATTTATGTATTTATTCATTCTTAAATCATATTCTACTTCATCTTAATTCAGGATGGATAGCAGCCATTATATAAAGTTCCATACACTTATTCCAAAATCTTTGGTAAAATCATTCCTACATATTCAAACTGGCTACAGCTTGTTTTCCCCCAAGAATGCAATTAAGAATTGGTCTTTTAAAAAATTAGGCATTTGCATAATGAATTTTATAATTTCACTCAATAATGAAAAACACTTGTTTGACTCAAAATTCCTGCAATGACCATTGCTAAGAATGCAGGTGTCGAAGGATCACTGATAGTTGAGAAAATTTTGCAAAGTTCTTCAGAAGTTGGTTATGACGCTATGCTTGGAGATTTTGTGACTATGGTGGAAAAAGGAATCACTGATCCAACTAAGGTTGTAAGAAGTGCATTACTGGATGCTGCTGGAGTGGCCTCTCTGTTAACTACAGTAGAAGTCGTAGTCACAGAAATTCCTAAAGAAAAGAAAAGATTTAGAGAAGGATCCTGGAATGGGCGGAATGGGTGGGATGGGAGGTGGGATGGGAGGTGGCATGTCCTCATTCCTAGAATAGTGCTTTACCATCATTAATGAGATGTGAAAGGAAGCTCAAGGCAGCATTCCTCACCAATAACTTTAAGAGAGGTCAGTTGAAGGAGATGACTGAAGAAAAGGCTGGCTGATGTTTAAGAAAATCACTATAACCATCAGTTACTGGTTTCAGTTGACAACATAGAATGGTTTACTGCTGTCATTGTCCATACCTACAGATAATTTATTTTGTATTTTTGAATAAAGACATTTGCACATTCCTGGTAAATGAGTATAAGAGCCATGTACCAAGGTACTGCTTTCAAGTTAAATCACTGAGGCATTTTTACTACTATTCTATTAAAATCAGGATTTTAGTGATTGCCATCAACAGATGAGAAGTTAAGAAGCAGCCTTTCTGTGGAGAGTAAGAATAATTGTGTACAGAGTAGAGCAATATCCAATTATGTGACAACCTTTGTGTAATAAAAATTGTTTAAAGTTAAAAACAACAAAAACACTTGTTTGTAAAAGGTGAAGAGCACAAAGAAATAAATAAAGTTGAATTTTAGCAGTATGCTATCTGCCTATACAGTAAAGAATGAATTATTAAACCAGAATCTGTAAACCTTCAAAGATATCTGAATGGGTTTTGAAAGTCTTATTATTAGCCTCCTGAAATTATTAAAAAAACTAAGTGTATATGTATATTTTTTCTGAGGATAGCACAAAGCTTTGAGATGTTCAAAGAAGTTTATGACCTTTGACTAAGACTCTGCATTATGGGATATATTTTAAGATTTTAATTCTCAGTTAATAGTTCAAAGTTTTTAAGTCAATACTCCAAAATAATAAGATATAGTGGTAAGAATTCCTTACATTCAAGACGGATTTCTCATGTGGCTGCCATGCCAACATTTTTGGCAAAAATTCCATAAAGAACAAGAATGATCTAGACTAGATATCTCAAAATAATCTTAAAACTGTCAAACAGTTAAAACTTAAACACATGCACACATACATACACACACTCCACCAATGTCATTTCCCATTTAGAATCTCTAATACTGGCATATGATCTTACGTTGCTACATTGTTTTAGACATGTATATTCAGTCCCTCCAACTACTTATCCCTGTCCTACAGTAGATTATTATATCTAATTTCTCTTGCTCAGAACAGTATAATATACAAGTCTCAAATATATTTATATGAAGAAATTTCCACTTCACTTAGATTAGCATGTCTATTGTTGCACTTATCATGCTGTATGGTAATAATGGGTAAAAATGTCTAGGGACTTGTTTCAAAATTAAAAAGGGGGAGGGGAGTGGGTGGAGATATAGATAAAACAAGATTGACCACAAGTTGAAAAATGTTAAAGCTGGTGATATGCATATTATTATATTTTTATGTTTGCAATTTTCCATAATACAAAGTTTAAAGACATTGGCCTCGCCTATTAGAACAGAGAGCTTCTTAAAGACAGGTGCAGGAGCTTTCCTCTTTGTACATCTGCCCAGTAGAGAGCAGTTACTTTGCTAAACACATTTCATTCTTTATGTGAAAGGCAGCAGTACTATCCTTCAATAAAACTTCAACAACTCTTTGATGGTATTTTATTTAAACAATTCTTTTATTAACCCAGATAAAACATATTTATTCATTCACTACTTACTGGTTACCTACTTTTCTCAGATATCCTGTCTTGATAAATGGAGGATATAAAAAGTGATTCAGGGCCTCCCTGGTGGCGCAGTGGTTGAGAGTCCACCTGCCGATGCAGGGGACGCGGGTTTGTGCCCCGGTCCGGGAGGATCCCACATGCCGCGGAGCGGCTGGGCCCGTGAGCCATGGCCGCTGAGCCTGCGCGTCCGGAGCCTGTGCTCCGCAACGGGAGAGGCCACAACAGTGAGGGGCCCGCGTACCGCAAAAAAAAAAAAAAAAAAGTGATTCATACTCTCTAATAAATTAAGAATCTGACAATACCCTCAAGGATCCATGGAAAAAAGGGCAGGGAGGGAAGACAGGGAGATGAAGAGAAAGAAAAAATAGTAAAAAGCAACAAATACAGTATTTTAAGAAAGGGCTCTAAGGCATTCACATTTTTAATTAGAAAGAAGGCATACAGTTTCCTTAAGCTAGACAGGTCTAAAAGTTCCCCTCCCCACTCTATTCTACAGATGAGGAAACTAAAGCTCAGAGAGGGGAAGTGACTTGCTTCAAGTTACACGTCAAGTTTCTAACAAAACCAAAATTAAAATTCAGATCTGCTCATTCACAGTGCAATGTGAATTTTCTACATAAAAAACTTTCTCCTACCCCATAATATTCACTACCTAAAGAGAATGACTATTTTATTATTAATATACACTTCAATTCTGTATTCTACCATACTAAAAAAAAAAAGCAATACACTAAGTAAAGGGAGGAGGCTGGGTAGAAAATGCAAACAAACTGCTAAGACAGTTATACATGAATACTATATGCACATACCACACTTCCTTAATTCTGAGACACATTTGACTTTAAGACATAGTATCCATTTTGTAAACATTTTTAAAAAAATATAGACACTGTAAAATCTTCATTTCAAAAAATATTAAAATGTGAAAACACACACCTCTAAAGCAATAAAATATAACGTACCCTATAAGACACAAAAATCACTATCATTTAAGACCCCATGTCACGGGCACAAACACAGAGCAAGAGTCCCATCTTCTAAAGTAACAAATAGTTACTAAATACCTAAGGCTATGTGGCATTTTTTTCAGTTGTCTGTATTAATAAACAAGTCCTTCTTGCCATACATCTCATATGCATGAGCTCTGGAGTCAGAGAAAGCAAACTGGAATCTCCAGCTCTGCCACTTAGCTCTCTGGCCTTTGGAAAGTTACTACTTTCTCCAAATCTCATTCTCTTCATAAAATAAGATAACCACCTTAGAGAATTGCCTGAGAATTAAATGTAATAGTTTATTTAAGGAACACAGTACAGTGCCTAGATGAAATATTAAGTTTCCTTCCACAATTCCTAGGGACCAAATGAAATTAAAACTAAAAACTACCTCCCATTCTTGACTTATAAGATTGGAATAAATCTGTACTAACCCTAGGGCAAATACTACTAATTTGCTTTGGAATAATTATTTGATAAGAAAAGCTTATTTTCTTGAAATTTCTCTCTTTTCTTCTTCAAACTGGGAACAGAAAACAATGACAAATTTTAAGTGTTTAAGTTAAACTTGTTATATGTAAACTCAGCACTTCCATGTTGCCTTACTGAACTGAGACTCTAAGCCCAATACAAACCCACTGAAGAGAGGAACTATAAGCCTACGTGTGGGAGGAGAGAAGGGTATAAGGCCAAAAAGACTCAGTTAAAATGACTCAATGTACGACTGGTTTGGTTTTTTTTAACCTTAAATTCATTTATTAAACAATGTTCAGAAAAGCCAAGACCATATCTCCATGATTCAGGGTGCTTTAGTAACCTGATCCCTCAGATTAAGCAAATGTAGTTTCAGGTTGTTTCCAACAATAACAAGTCATTGCCAAGATGGGACTGTGCCTAGCAAAGTGGCTCATATGCAGTAGACACTGAAGTAAGACCATCTTCTCTCCTACCCCAAACATAGTACAGACTAGACCACCCACATATTCTCTCACTATCAGTTCATTTTAGTTGAATGATTTTTCCCCACTAATGATAAAAATAACAATGCTTTTTTTTAAACTTGGAAAAATACAAAAAGTACCAGCATTTTTAAACTACCCATGATCTTACCAGCCAATAACTAAAATATTACGAAAGGACATACCAACATCCTTCCTATGAATTTGACCATAATTGTGATCATACCAAACTTTAAATTTGTATAGAGCACTTGCCACTAAACACAATTAACTACCAGTCTGTATGTTAGTATCTTCATTTTGGCTTTCTTGAGACCAAATTCACACTATGTTTTTCCTTACTTAA
This sequence comes from Lipotes vexillifer, assembly GCF_000442215.2. Classification (NCBI taxonomy): domain Eukaryota; kingdom Metazoa; phylum Chordata; class Mammalia; order Artiodactyla; family Lipotidae; genus Lipotes; species Lipotes vexillifer. The sequence goes on along the minus strand of NW_006799037.1, from coordinate 4,080,369 downwards.
CTCAATGGTTTCTTGTTAGTATCTTCATTTTGGCTTTCTTGAGACCAAATTCACACTATGTTTTTCCTTACTTAACTCAATGGTTTCTTCTCAATCTTTGCTCTTCTGAGTCTCTACATATTTTGCTGATGATCACTTCCTCTTTCTTAAAACTCTATCCTAAGTTTCCCTAAACAGTATATTCCTCAGTGTCTACAAAAGTCTCTCCAACTAATCTTTTTCTATTTCTTCACTGGCTCTCTTCTGTTAACTCCTGACAATCTCTAAAACATGGCTCAGTCCTGACTTTGAATTTGCTTGTCAACCTTGAATCCCTAGCACTTAATAACACAATGCCTGGCATGAAGCAGATGCTCAATTCACGTTTACTTACTGACTTTGCCAACCCTGACCTGCCACCTACTAGTTGTGTTACCTTGGTTAAATTAAATCTTTCTGAACCTCAGTTCTCTCATTTATAAAGTAGGGATAATCAAAGGAAGATGATGCTTGGAAAGCTCAAAACAGTTTCTGGCACAAAGTTGCACCCAATAAATTTTGCTATTATTATCAACATAATCTAGTACAGGAATCAAAAATATTTATTATTATATACGGTTGAACACCAAATCTACCTCTCAACAACCTAATTTACTTTCACCATATTCCTCTTATCATAATTATCAAAAAACATTTTTGTACTCTTCACTACTTATCTCCAATCCATCATCAACTATTCTAATTTTTCTCTCCTAGCCACCATACAAAGCCAACATTTATCAACTAAGCTATAACAACAGACTTAGTTGATTTCTACACCTTTATATCTTCATTCATGGGCTTCCCTGGTGGCGCAGTGGTTAAGAATCCACCTGCCAATGCAGGGGACACATGTTCGAAACCTGGTCCGGGAAGATCCCACATGTTGCGGAGCAACTAAGTCCGTGTGCCTCAAGCAACTACGGAGCCTGCGCTCTAGAGCCTGCGTGCCACAACTACTGAAGCCTGCAGACCTATAGCCGGTGCTCCACAACAAGAGAAGCCACCACAATGAGAAGCCCATGCATCACAAAGAGTAGCCCCAGCGCACCGCAACTAGAGAAAGCCTGCACGCAGCAACGAAGACCCAACTCAGCCAAAAATAAATAAATAAATAAAATAAATTTATTAAAAAAAAAATCTTCATTCAAATCTTCAATCCTCCTTAAAAACCATTTTTAATTTGTCACTCTTGTCCACAGTTGCTTATAACATGTCCATACTACTGGAATGCCATCCTCTTATCTTGCAATAACCCATGTCCCAACTCCTAGTTCAAAAGATGGCTCAACACTCACCTCTTCCAGGAAACTTTCCCTGATTAACTCCACACCACTCAGATTACTTCTCTGCTCCGAGTCGCCTCAGCACCCCAGCACTTAGGTACTCTGTTATACTAAGAGTAAAATGTGATCAGTGAATAGCATTACCAAGAAATTACTTCCACAAAACTCTTTCTACATCCTAAAGAATGGTCCATTACCTATAATGCTTTGTTGATTTGGTTAATTAGGAAACATCCTATATGACAAATGCCCTCTTTGAGTTTTGTCCTTAACACTATACTATTTCATGTCGGTAAAGAAGCACTTAACTCTTCACAATCCTTTTGTCCTATCCTCAGGCAGAAATAATACCTCAGTTGTATCACCTCCTCCTGTTTAAATCCAATGGAAATGTAGTAATGGACCATTTTATTTTACTATCTTTTCCCTGCCCCCAACCTCTAACCATACCCCGCAAATAAAACTTCCAAAGCTTTAAACAGAAAGGTAGTAGCAGTGATACCATGTTTTTCTTTCCTGTAAGTGAAAAGAACTTTGAACCTATTTAGCTACAAAACTCTTCCCAAGGCTGAAAATTTTCCCAGCAAGCATGATGCATAATCAAATTCTACATCAAAATGCTTGATTCTTATAGAGTAACAGAATTGTACTTATGTTCACTCTTACTTGTGTTACTATAAGATATCTTGCATCATTTTTATGACACATGACTGTTGAGAAATTCCCCTGTACTGCAGTTTTCGCAAAGTAGCCTGTGATGTTGTCTTTAAACTAACACATTCTACTTTTTTTTGATATAAGAATTAAGCGATTCCTCACTGCCATCCAATCAAAAGCAAACAATATTTGTGCCATGGCTTGTGAGAAGATGAGTTCGTGTGCTGCTGAGGCAAAACGAGATGAACTGTCGCACGGGTGGGAGAAGGGTTGGGGAGGAAGGAGGAGGGTTGGGGAGGGAGGACAATCAACCTCAGCAGTGAGAGTTAAGAAGTCTGAGAGTTTGGCCATCGATGAGTAGTGAATGAACCTATGGACCTGGGTCACTGACTCCTACCTGACAAAACCGACAGTTATTCTTGCTGACTTACTCATAAAAGATCCACACCCTTCAGTTACCATACACAGACCTACCTCGTTTGCTCCTCGTATACTTTCTCCTAACTGGCCACCTAACGCCTTCTAGTCAAACAGCCTCCATCCACACCTCACCTAAAACCTCTGCCTCTCCGTCACCTTCCGGCTTTAGTAAGTGCCTCTTACTCCAGATTCACGTGTCCCAAGCCTGTCCTCCCTTCACTCCCAGCTGATTTCCCCCCAGTCTCAATCAGTGCCTACTTCCAAGAGGCCAACCACACACCCCGGCTCCACACCTTCTCCCCGGGCACCCTTTTCTGAGCATCACCCTATTCCCATCACTTTCTTCGTCCCCAGACCCAGAATCCTGCCATCACAGGCCTCCTTTCACTGCCCCCCTCAGGCGCACAAACCTGCTCCTCCGTTAACTACCCCGCCCCACCTTCGCCACCTCTACGCTGTCTCTCCGCCCCAGGTGGCGCCCCCAGGCTCCGCGTCTGCAAACCAGGCCCCTCCCTATGGCACCGCTCTCAGTCCCGGCACTCCAGAGGGCGGTGGCCACGCCAAGCCTCGCAGAGACCATCCGGGCAGAAGCGGGCGCCCCCTGCTCTACGCAGCCGTGGGCGGGGGCGGGGCAGCTGGTGTAGCCCCCGCCTCGGCCAGGCCTGCCTCCCCGGCTCCCAGAGCCGTGGCCCCGGCCAGGCGAGGAGGGACCCGCAGCCCGCCTCTCCCGCCCGGCGTCCCCGCCTCTCACCTAGACGCAGAGGCTCGGGCCTCGCTTTCCTCCTGGCAGTCCAGGGAGGGCTCTGTCGCCGTCGGCGTCGCGCTCCCTTCACTCGCTCTTCCACCGCCCCCGACCGGCCGCTGAAGAGCGAACGGGTGGTGGCACGCCCATTGGCTGCGGCCCGCGCTCGCGTCAGCCGACCCCGACACGGACCTCGGAATGTGACTGGCTGACGCGGCGCCTCTTTTCCACGTCTTGTCCTGATTGGCTCTCTCGTGCCCCCTTACTAGGAGGACCGCTCACCCTCCTCCTGGCTTCGGCCTCCCACCCCCTCAACCCCGTTTCCATCCGGGCGGGAGGAGGACTGGAGCAGGCGCGGGTGGGACACGAACGGCCAATGGGAGGGCGGAGAGAGGGCCGGGAGGTGGGCTCTGCTCCCGGCCAGCTCGCGGGGAAAGTTCATCCAATGGTCGCGCGCCCCACACCCCGAGCTCACTAGCGCCCCCGCCGGCAGCTCGCGTTCCGGCGCGTCGCGTCCAGGGCCACACCCGGGTTGCTCGTCGCTTGGGAGCGGCGCCCACTGGAAAGGTGGAGAGGATGCGGCGAGGCGGTCGCGGGTGACCGCTGGCAGCCATTGTGGCGTGCTTCCGCACTGTCTTCGTGAGTCCCGATGCGCCTCTTGGCGGGGCTGGTTTGGGTCGGTGAGAGCGGAGCCGTGGCTCTGTGGTCCCCTGGAGCCTCCGCGGGGTGCCCTATAGAGAGGGAGCCGAGCATGCGTCTCGTCCAGCCCCGCGGGACTGTGGGTCAAATATTTCCACTTAACACTGCTTCCAGAGTAATTTCATACAAAATGTATCCATGGTGAGAGAAATTAGAATAATGGTTATCTCGCGGGGGGGAGGAGGGGAAATGGAAAGGGCACAAGGGAACCTCACGGAAGCTCGGAGCGTTCTGCCTCTTGATCTGGGTGGTAGTTACCGAGGTGGTGTCTGCCTAGATAAAACTTCACCGACTCGTACACTTAAGATTAGTTCACTCAACGCACTTCACGTATAATATCTCAATTTTTTAAATGATAAAAGGATTGTGAGAAAAACTCTAATATTACCATAACCTTAGGCTCCATGGGACACCCATGGTATAAACAATCCCACTAGGATTTAGCTATCGATCAAAAACTAGAAACCAGAGGAAGAAAAAAAGGACTGTGAGAATTTAGAGTGAAAGCTCCTGACACGGTGAATAACACTCACAGGTTGGTGCTTTAAGGATGAGCTAAGATGGTTCAGAATGATCTTTCTCTGAGGATTTACAGCTTGTTTCAGTGCCTGACACTGTTACTAGAACTAAAGCACCCATGGTGCTGCACCCAGTTGGAAACTACAAAAGTTTACGGAGCTGCGTACTTTTCTTTCATTTGAACACCATGGCTTCTGCCTTGGAGGAGCGTACAGTCCAGCACCAAGTACAGTCACCCTCTGTATCCGTGGGGAATTGGTTCCAGGACACACTCTCCCCCCGCCCCCCCGCAAATACCAAAATCCACAGATGTTCATGTTCCTTATGTGAGATGGTGAAGAATCTTTGTTTCTGAACTTGACATATAAAGTTAGGTAAGATAGTATTTTCCACAGAGCATAGGATATAATAAGGACACAGACATAAACAGATAATTCCACTATAATGCAGGATGAGGGAATACATATAAACAGGATCTTACCCAGCCTAGGGAATTTAGGGGCATCTTCTTAGAAGATGCAGAATTAAGTTAACCACTGCTAACATAACCACTGTGCACATCCTCCCACATTCTTTAAATCATCTCTAGTTAACTTATAATACCTAATACAATGTAAATGCTATGTAAGTAGTTGTAAATACAATGTAAATGCTGGGTAAATAGTTGCTGACAAATAGCAAATTCAAACTTTTGCTTTTTGGAACTGTTCTAGAATTTTTTTTCTGAATATTTTCAATCCACAGTTATTTGAATTCACAGATGTGGAACCCACGGATACTGAGGCTGTCGATACAGTCATTCCTGGCAGAGGGCACTGAACACAAAACTAATAGCGCTGCCTACCCTCAGGGGTGAGTCATTTCCCTAGGCTAGGCAAGATGTGTGTGTGTCTAAAACCCAGTCCATTAGCAAAATTCTGAAATATCCAGGGTCAGATGAAACACTTCCTAGCTATAGGTCAATAATATTCTTCCCAAAATAGCCACAAGAACTATGGGCCAAATGCTAGCCTGTGGAAGGGCATCAGCAGCAAAACAAGTTAAAGATTACAGGATTCGTGTTTATTAACTCAGTCATTAAGTTGTTCATTTCTAATAAATACCTTTGTTTAAAGTACTTGTCCCTGAACTAGGCACATAAAGTTAGGTAAGCCAGTATTTCCCACAGAGCATAGGGTGTAATAGGGAGGCAGACATAAACAGATAATTCCATTATAATGAAGGATGAGAGAATATATATAAAAAGGATCTAACCCAGCCTAGGGAATTTAGGGGCATCTTCTTAGAAGATACAGAGCTAAGTTAACCACTGCTAAGGTTTATCACCATACCATAAGCAATTAGGCACTATTTCTGGAGAGTACTTTCATTAGAAATTTTTTAATTTTTGTGCAAATACCTTGATTTTTAAAAAATAGTTATATGTAAATATAACAATATAATAGCTATATATAAATATATAAATTAATACTTAGTTCTGAGAAAAACATGTGAAGAAATTAAGTAATTGCTTAATGAATACATTAGGACTTTCAAAACTAACTTTAGGGGTGCAAGCTTAAAGGCATTCATTTGATTCTAGTCGATGTGTATGTAACATGTCCCTCCAGCAGAGACCCCCCACAGATGGGCAGCATGCATTCTGGAAGAGGACTTAAAATTAAAACAACGGTTTACTATCCAAGATGGTACAGTCTCATGGGCATGTTGTGTGGCTCGTGTCCCTTGTAGTGCACCACCATTTTTACGTGAATTCCAAGTCATATATCTATAAAAAGTGAATAATAGTCTTCACAAAAGGTAATGAAGGATTTTGCCCAGAGTCTAACACTTAAAATATAGTAATACCAAAAAAAAGTAATAATTCATTCAAATGCTTTTCCCATCTCTTTTCAACAAGAGCCCCGAAAATTGGGCTGCCATATATTGGAATCTACTACATTGTAATTTTATTCACATATGGAACACCTGTATATACTTTTGATTCTTGCTACAGAAACACAGTTCTGTAAATGAAGGTAAATTATACCAAGCCAAAAATGTATTACTATAGTTTACAGCCTAAGGATACCATATATTACTGAGAAAATAAATAGAAATAGACACCAAAAACACATATGTTACTCATAACATAGTTATAGCTATTTGTGCATTCCCTCAGACTTCCATAACTTCTTTAAAAACAGAAGTCAAGTAAGGTCAAGCGTTAATTTTTTTATGCAAACAGTACCTCTTCCTGCTCTGAGGAAATACTTTTCTCATGGCATGTATCATTTTCTAACCATATGATATATTGTTCTGTCAATGTCTCATTAAACATAGTTTTGTTGAGTTTCTTCACTCCATCTTTACAACAACCCTATGCAAATGTTCATCTGTTCATCTGAATTTTGTAGAAGAGAAAATTGAGGCTCAATGAGACAAGTAATTTGCCCAAAGTCACACAGCTGTTAGGTGGCAGAAGTGAGATTGAAATCTAGGTCTATTTGATGGCAAATTCCATAATCTTTTTACTATGCCACATTTGCCTCCTTCAAAACAAGATCTGGTCATTTTGCCTTCTCCTCCATACATCTTTGTGTTCCTCACAATGAGTAGCACAGAATCTTACGTATGTCTCTCATGGAACTCACGGTGTTAATAATTCTTTTCACCATGCTTTATCTTTACAGGTTTCATGACAAAGGAGAGTGTGAACTATTTAAAAGTAACTACTTCTTTTGACAAAACTAAAGGGAACACAACTTTGTAGTGGCAGTGAAGAACCCATTACAGCTATCTAGAATGCATCAGAGATGCTCACTTTCATAGCATAGACTGAGCACAGCATAGAGTTTCAGGCAGCTTTTCTCAGGAGAGCCAAATTTCTAGTGAGTACAGTTACTCTCTGCAATTCATTTGGTGATCTCTACCTTGTTCTGTATTAATTATGACATCCAGAATTGGTCTGCTTTAAACATATTTTTAAAGCTTGTTATTAAAAAACAAACAAAAAAATTCTACCAAGTTTCTAACATTTCTGCTAATACATCAATTGTCAGTCTGAACTAGTACACACAGGTTTCTGTGGCTTCATTTCCTCATCTCTAAAAGAAGGGTGAAACTTAATGCCCAGTATCTGTTCTGAGTGTTTTAGAGATCTGTGAAATAAGTTTGGTTTTCACCTGGAGGCGAATCATCGGACCCTCAGTTATTCAACAGCTTTAATCTACGTGGAACAAAAATGGAGCTGCTGTGTTCTTGGTTCTTCTAAAATATTCCTTGTGTCCTGACCACTGACTTTCTGGTTCTTCAAGAGTGGCAGAATATGCCACCCCAAAATATGCCAGTTTAGCAAAAGGATTATTTTGAGCTAAAGTCACCTAAGAAACAGCAGATGCAAGAAGAGCCTTCTAAGCTCCCCTTTTCTTCCTGAAAACAGGAGATAAAAGCTCCCATGTGAAGGATGCTCTTATACCAGAAGAAAAGAAACATTCTTCAGTGGCAAATCAAAGCAAAGTATCCTGTATACATAGACTTTGTTAAAATAATTCGTATTTTCCTTTAGCCTTCCCATATAATTTACTTTTCCACAGTTGCCTTTATTTGTTCAACCTAGTATAAAAGCCTGTAGATTTTGCCATTTCTTTGAGTCTTCATTTAGCATAAATGTGTATACAATTCTACTGTTAATCTGTTTTATGCCAATTTAATTCTCAGACCCAGCCAAAAAACCTTAAGAAGATAGAGGTAAAATTTTGCCTCCCCTACAGTTTCTGGTTATGAGGTTGGGATTTCAATGGTTGGGACACTGAGAGATCCTGGGACAGCTGACAAAAAGCCGGCAGAAGGTAAGAATTCTTACACGTCAGTCCCTTAGATCTCTGCCTGCACGGCCCGACCAAAGCAAGAATAACGAAAGTCTCTCCTTATCTTTTTCCCTTTCTAAATGTAGCTTGGCAGGAGAAAAAGTATGTAAAAATTAGTTCTTTGAGTTGTGACCTTTGTATTTGGTTCTGAGTACCCATTGGTTATAATCTACAGCCTCCTAGTCATTGTTTTCTTTGTCTCTGTCTTTAGTGGTGCTTGTCATAAGGAGGAAAATCATAAAATGAGCTGCACCATTCATCTTGTTTCACATCTTCAGAGCTTGGCTTTGTGACCAGGGAAAATATTCTCTCTGGTCTCCACCAGCTGGACTGGACAGTACAAGTATTGGCTTGAGTCAGGTAACCAGCCAGACAGGCTGGAAATCAAGACACAAAATGACAAGCAGCATTCTCTTTGTCCTACCTTGCCACCTCTCAGAGAAGTGTGTCTTAAGAGAGATTCCATTTTGTCTTGAGAGATTCCAGTCTATAAGGAGCCTTGGTTGTCTTACCTTTGTTGTCTTCATAGTGCTAGGAAGCCCTTATCCTAATGTCGCCCACCCGATGCCACAAATTAGCTGGTCTATAGCTGGAGACATTTCAAGTTCCTGTAGGAAACAAGAGACACCAGTTTCACAAACACTACTCTTACTGCCTGTGACAGTAAAGCTCTTTGCATTCTTAGGCTAACTCTGGGAGTGAACTTTCTGGATTTTGGGAGGGCTACATCTTTTGTACTCTTTGGGGATGCCTCTCATGTCTGTGGCTAAGTCATAAAAGGCTTATTGGTTTTGAGTCATAATTAAAATAGGTAGACTCTTGAATATTTGGACTTCTATATCTAAAAGGATTTTTTAGAGAGCTCTCACCCTATACAATTATCCTACTGTTACCTATGGGAAGGTCAAATTGAAAGGAAAAAATTAATAAGACAAAGATAACTCTTGTATAAGTTAGTAAATTTTGTGTTTCTATATTTATACCTAACTCATGGCTAAGGTTTAAAATGAAAACTGTAAGATCTCTTTTTGTATATGTCTCTATATGTCTATGTATATATGTAATATTTTTCTACCTCTGGATGATACTGCCAAAATTACTCTGTAAAAGAGTTCTATTTAATTGGTTAAAAAAAATAAACGCTTATATAAAGTATTCCTAAAACTCTCAGAAATATAGAAACTAACCCAAATGTTTCTCAGGTTCACAGGATCTGGGATAAAAGCTTGTTTAAGTCATGTCTTCAGAGTTGTCAACAGTAAATATAATGAAGACATAGCACTTATTCTATTTGGGTTTACTAGTCAAATGAATTTATGTTATCCCTACTAGATGTTTAAGATTGTAAAATTTTAAACTCAATTTAAAATCAGGACGTATAGTAAAAATAAATTGCTTGATGCATGTCAAACACAGCAGTACATTAAAAAAGTTGGAGAGGGCTTCCCTGGTGGCGCAGTGGTTGAGAGTCCGCCTGCCAATGCAGGGGACACTGGTTCGTGCCCTGGTCCGGGAAGATCCCACATGCCACGGGGTGGCTAGGCCCGTGAGCCATGGCTGCTGAGCCTGCGCATCCAGAGCCTGTGCTCCGCAACGGGAGAGGCCACAACAGTGAGAGGCCCGCGTACCACACACACACACAAAAAAAACAAAACCCTCACTAAATGCCTGATTGTTCACATCATATAGAGATCTAACTTAGATGAGCTACTGCTCTCACCTGCACCACTGCCTCCTGAACTAAGACACAACTGTTCAAATAAACTGACCTATTCTCAAGACTAATTCGAGGAGAAACAGAATAATCTGCAAGCTCAGATTCTGCACTATGAATCTTTGGGGTGAAGTTTCACAGGGGAGGAATAAAAGGTGACAGAATATACCACCCCAAAATATGCTACTGTGACATAAGGATTATTTTGAACTAAAGGCACTTGAAAGAATAGCAGATGCCAAAACGGCTTTCTAATCTCCCCATTTCTTCCTGAAAACAGGAGATAAAATCTCCCAGGTGAAAGATACCCTTCCTATACCAGAAGAAAGAAACATTCTTCAATGGGGAATCAAAGCTGAAAGAATCCTGTATAAACAGAACTGTTAATTCTTATTTTCCTTTAACCTCCCCATATAATTTAGTTACTTTCCCACAGTTTCCTCTCTTTGTTCAATCTAATGTAAAAGCCTGTAGGTTTTGCCTTTTCTTTGCGTCTTCATTTTCTTATCAGAGCCCCCGTGTCACGTAAAACATATAAATTTGTATACATTTCTCCTGTCTTACATCAGTTTAATTCTCAGGCCCAGCTGAAAACCCCTAAGGAGGTAGAGGTAAAATTTTGCCTTCCCTACATTCTCAAGTGTCTCCTCCAGACCCTTTTTATTGCTAACAGTGTTCTGGTGTTACCTGACTCACGGGTATTGGGAGGAAGAGGAACAGTATTTGTTACATTTCTTTAAATACCATCTGCTGTCTTTTTTCCAAGTGTCACTGTGGAAAGAAGTAACCATCTTGCTGGCCAGTTTCTTCCCACAACTGATTTGGTGGTCATTTGCCCTTCTTTTGTGGGTGGCATTGTCATTGTTTGGAGCTCACTTTGGGGGCAGTAGTAACTCAGTAGGACCCTGAGACCTGGAAATTATTCTTTTTTTCTTTTCCTTTCTTTTTTAGGGACTTACTCTCTTTGCACATGAGTCAGAACCAAGCTGCTTCAGATGCCCAGAAGTGGGAATCACTAGTTCATTATCTGTATTAGAACATCACAGCATGTCCAAGGTGTAAGCCACAGACTCTGACTCTCCCCTTTGTCCTGCTCTCTGGGTGGTGCTTTTTGAGAACTGTGCCTAAAGTCTCTGAGATCAGTATCAGCTCACCCTTGAGCTTCTAGGGAAAGCCCTCTTCCCAGAAACAGTTGAAACAAAGGACCTGAACTGGGAGAACCTCAGACAGCAAACCACACCTATGTGTAAAAAAAACCTGTCAGGGTATATACACATGTATGACTCTTAAGGAAATAAAACTTATATTTAACTCAGTTCCTAATCACTTATTCTCCAGATCAGAGAACAGTGCGCAGATTAGGTTCTCCATAAAAAAGCCATTTAACCACTCTGTTATTTATTAGAGCAGCCAATTGTAGGTTTTTTCTAATAAATTAGTCAGTGGTTGGCTTGAGAAGAATAGAGCAGTGATTAAGAGTGCTGACCCTGGCACTGAACACCTGGGTGTAGAATCGAAGCACTACCACTTACTATGTGTGTGACCCTGGGCAAGTTACTTACCCTCTGTGCCTCAGTTCCCTGGGGGTAAAATGGAAATGATAGTAATAGCGCTTACCTCATAGGGGTGCTATCAAGCTGAATGAGTTAATATTTTTAAGCTTTTTATCACAGTTTCCAGCACATGGTAAGCCCTATCTAAACTCTTACCTTTACGACTGTTAAATCCTAAGGGGGAAAAAATAGAATGAAAGACTTCTCCGAACCAATATTAATGTCTTCTGTTTTTTAAAGGTATACTAACATGCCAAAGACTTTATAGATATTATTTCCGAACCCCACAACAGGTAGCTATTGTCTCCATTTTACAGGGAAGAAGTGGAAGACTGGGAAATTTAATTTCATTGCCTAAGAGCACATAACTGAGTAGTGGAGCTGGGATTTCTAACCAGGTGTGCCTAATTCCAAAGCCTGTGCCCTTCCACTGTGCAACATTGTCTCCTAAAATTTATCTGATCGTTCATAGTTTTCGTGACTCAACTCTAAATGCTCTGCATTTATTTATATCCACACTATTTCAGAACTGGTCTAAGTCTCACTTTGCCCATCCCCTCTGTCTTTCACAAGTAGGAAAACTGAGTTCTTAACAAACAAGTGGCTTTCCCAAGACTAATTACTTAATGACTGTTAAGTAGCCATTGAATACCAACTAAGCATTTGCG